>NC_064632.1:589753305-590065944 GCF_023864275.1 Schistocerca cancellata | reverse complement strand
AATTAACTGAAGGAAGAGATTTATTAAAAATTGGATTGCATTGAAATCTTTCCAGAGATAAATGGGTGATGTGATTTACAAACACAAGGCAGCAACTGTACTTGGAAGCTTAACAATGTGTTGCGATTCTGATTTCTTCATACAAATTACCTCATGGAGGGAGGCTCATACAACCCTATTACAAAGGAAAAATTAGCACTGAAAATATATGAGATGACTTCCAGTTGAATATTTTCCAGAATCATTGTCTCGCTATCAATAAAAATCTCTGGCACTCCTCTTCCGTGAGGGATGAAGAAATGGCCAGTTAGCACTTTAAAAATGATAATGATTCCCTAACCAATACATCATATTTGACTGCAGTTAATCATCACTTTATTCACAGTATTCACTTGAGAAATTACAAAGTGACAGCATCAAGCAATGGAAAGACCAGGATGAAATAACAAGGAGAGATTGCTACTCACCCTATAGAGGAGGCCCTCAGTCACAGACAAGAACCAAGAAAGAGGTTTGCAAGTTGGCAAGTTGTGTGTGTGTGTGTGTGTGTGTGTGTGTGTGTGTGTGTGTGCGCGCGCACGTTTTCCATTACGGAAGATGGACTTTGTCTAAAAGCTTAAATATTTTAGCAGTCCTTCTCATTGTGCCTCATCTGCGTAACAAGACACAGTGGTTTGTTTGACCTGTGGAGGAGTGTCAAGGAGACGCTGAAAGAACTGAACTGACAGGTGCTTGAACAGAAACGTCAACTATCAAGCAAAAACTTTTAATTAAAAGTTTCCAAAACCGGATTTAAATGATGGATTTAGGAATATATTACAACCACCTGTGTATTGCTGCTGTGAAGCCTAGATCAGTGAGATTACAGAACACACAGATATGTCTAAGAATCACTTTTCCCATGCTCAACATATGAATGGAACAGAAATAACTGCTGCAATGAAAGTTTACAGGTTAGTGGTCGTGTCCAGACACTTTGTCATCCAGGCAAACAGCTGCTCGAAACATGCAGCGCACCATGGTGCAGGGCAGTGGGAGCAGTGTTATGTTATGGGGGACATTCATCTGCACTTCTATGGGACTTACATAAAAGGTTCTGTAACAGCTGTGGAGTACGTGAACATTATTAGGGACCACCTGTAACCCCTTATGTTTGATGTCTCCCGAAAAGCGGTGGCATGTTCTAGCAGTATAACTGGCCCTGACTCAAGGCCAAAATCGTGCTGCAATGGTTTGAGCAGTACAGTAGTGAACTCTGGTTGATGTCTTTGCCATCAAATTTGGGCTATCTGAATCCGACGAAACCCAGCTGGGATGCTATCGGGTGTCAGCTTCATGCCCACAAACCGACCGCCCGTAAATTACGTGAAGTGTGTGACCTGTGCATAGGCAACTGGTGCCACAAAACCTCTGGAAGCGTATCAAGTACTTTTTTTTTGGCTCATCAGTATACATGTAGAGGAAGTCGACCTGCGTTTTATCTTCAGGGCATGAATTTCCAATACTGGGAAAGACGCAGTTAAAAAGGAAAAAACTATGGCAGTGCTGGAATTTTCTGCCCAAAGTTTATTTATGGTATAAAATGGAAATGTCGTGTGGCTAGGGCCTCCCGTCGGGTAGACCGTTCGCCTGGTGCAGGTCTTTCGATTTGACGCCACTTCGGCGACCTGCGCGTCGATGGGGATGAAATGATGATGATTAGGACAACACAACACCCAGTCCCTGAGCGGACTGGGAATCGAACCCGGGCCCTTAGGATTGACAGTCTGTCACACTGACCACTCAGCTACCGGGGCGGACTATTTATGGTGAAGGGCAGATGTGGACTGACGTGGGCTTGATACAGAGTCTTGATGTAAACCTTACCTGTCAACATGGCCTCACTACCTGTTCTTGGCACTGAAGGATAGCTTTGGTTTTCTATTATCTGGGGAATACACTGGAGTTCCAGCACTGTGAAAGGTGTACAACAGCCTTTTTTTTAGTTGCACTGTACTTACAAACTTTTATATACTGATGTAGGAGCTTCCTTTTTTCAGTTTCCTGTGGTCTGGAAATTTGTGCAGTATTTATTTTCTGTACAGTTTTAGAATGCAACATCTGTGAGCAGAATGAAGTATGAAAAACTGCTGAAATCAAATAAAACAGATTACACATCTTGTACCAAGTAACAAATCCCAATACACTGTGAGATCTACCATACCTCTGTTTATTTTCTGGTATTTAATTGACCTCACATTAGTAGGTTCCCAAATCCACAACAGTTGTGGATACATCTTTCTCTAATGTTGTTTCATCCAGAATTAGAGGTCAATGGCTCTGAGGTACATTTGTTCTTAACTTCCAGCACAAATAAAAACACATGCTAGAATCACACCAATATTGTTGTCGTCAGTGTTGCCAAAATACCACTATTTGAAATGGAAGTACACTGCCCTCTCAAGTGACACACAGCATGTATTAACCTCCCCCGTCACTGCCATACTGACTACTACAAGCCACTGCCAATCTTGCTGGATCAGCTTCATCTAATGCACCTTCTTTTGCAATGGTTGATTGTAGCTTCCTTGTTATCACATCAACCATACCATACATCATAATTACATGTCTTCTCATACACATAACTCTTCATATAATTATTAATTGAACTGAAGGCCAATCCACATAAGATGCAGTACCCTGTGCCATGAATCTAAGGTACCTCACAGACTACCAAGTCTGTTTACATGAAACCCATGTTTATAGTATGTCAGTTGAATTGGATCAACACGAAGACAGTAGGATTAAAAATGCACAAAAACAAAAATGACTACAAAAAATCAAAGTTGAAACTGAACAGAATGTTGTTAATGTTATAACAAATGATTGTTATAACAAATGACTGTGGTTGACTCTGAAAGTACAAACCTGGAAATAGATTCTGTCAAGGTAAAGGTTTTTTAAAGTTATCTAGTTATTATTAATTTCAATATATTTTAGGTGAAACTAGTTATGTGAATAAATGTATTTTGATCTCGTGCCTCAACTGATATAATCAGGATTAATTTATTGAAACTGTTCCCCGCAAAATCTACAATGTCACTGTGAATAAGAGGTGTTTCTAACAATGAATAAGTGTTAGTAATGTTAGGAACACTTTGCCCCTTAAAACTGCAATGCTGAGGAAGATGGTAAATAATGAAATGTCCTTATTGTGTGTATACAGTGGGGTGTGAGGAATACATGATTATCTTTTAGATAATTAGTGGGTGTTTTATGCAGTACTCTAACCTCTGGTGGCAGCAACAGCTCTAATCTGTGTACGTTTAAAGCTGAAATAAGCTCAGATGACAGACACAGGTATATCAGTATGTGCAGCTTCAGTTCTACGCCACAGTTCAACAGTCACAGTAACCAGTAAATGGTGGCACACCAAGCTCCTGGCAACCTGAGACCACACGTTAACGGTGGGTGAGGGTCTGGAGAATACGCTGGGCACAGCTACAGTCGAACATGCCCCGTATTGATGTGGATCCGTGTGCATTCTTACTTTACTTAGATGAAAGTTCACATTGAGGAGACATCAAAGATAGCATACATCAGAAATATAAGTCCTGCTGTCTAAATTATTGCTATGCAAAGCAGAAGTGAGCGTGTTGTGTACCCAATAAAACCCCACACCATCACACCAGGTGCTGGGACAGTATGATGATGAATACAATATGGCAACTTTTACTCTCAAGTGATAGTTTACACAGAACTGGGACCTGTCCTGTGCTTGGTGTTGTCGCTGGGTGCACCAGTTTCACCAGGACTCACTCTGGAACTGCACCGAGGAGACAAAGAGGAAAGGAGAATCACAACAGCAACTGTGACAGCATTTCGGCACTGTCCGTGTAGATATTAGTCTTGCTGACAACTGGCCAATTTCCTGATTCGAGATACGTGACATAGTTGTGTGAACCTGCGTGCCAAGTGACCTCTCTTCTTGGACCTAGCCACAAGGGACCAGCGATATCCTGTAAAGGGTCGAGTGTGGCCCACCTGAATCCATTGATTCGACATTCGGATGATAGTCATGGGGTTCCAATGAAAGAGAGTTGCAATACAGAGTAATGATAAATCACAGTTTCAAGATGGCATAATCCAGTCGGTGTCAAATTCTGACCTGTGCTGGTAGATCTCTCTCTTTCTTACACAAGGCATAACGCAATCTGTTCACAAATGACTAAGATTTGAACAGGATTTCTGATGAGAAGCTGACTGCATAACCTCCTTATTTACAGAATGTACGTAGAGCTGCTGCTGCCAACTTTGTGTTGCTGTGCTGATCATTTACATGTCTAAGCACACACTACAAATCGTGACAATATAATGATTGTTTCATGTTGTCCTCAAGGTATTGCATTTGCACTGACTAGCTGTCTATAAGTAAAATGACTGGTAGTGAAAGAGATGCATACTTTCAAGCAATTTCATGTTTGAACAACTTACGGAAATGCAGCCAGGTGACATCTCCGACAGCAGCTAATATTTTGACAGATGCATACCCTGTCACTTCAAGACACAAATGTTACGGGAGAGTACTGTACAAGGAAATTTAAAACATCACAAAACACACACACACACACACACACACACACACAGTCAATTACCAGCAGATGAGCAAGTAGCATTAACTCTATTTGACCAGGGAGAGAGCAGGATCTCAAGCAGGATTTAAGAACAAACCTCAGTCTCTATTTGTAAGATCACAGTTTTGGTGCATAGTATGCACCACAGCAGACAGCTACTAATGGTTGCTTCTTTGGTGTTTTCAATCAGCCCCGAAGCTGATGAAAACGTAAAAGAAATCACCATTAAAAGCTCTCCAATTTAGTGAAAATGTTGCAGTACATTGTTTTAGCTTTGTCCCAACAGCTGAAAGAGCACAACAGAATCTCTGAGTTATATTCCATTGGATGATCAGTGCCAAGGCAATGTTCTGCAATAATACACTTGCTTGGATATTGTAACCATATGTTATGCTTTTTCTCCATACACCAGTGCTCCACAGTCCAGAGCGTCTAACTAATACATGACACACTAAAACTGTAGGAGATACGGTAGGCATTTGCCTTACACAAACTAAGATCATCCTTTAGTGACCCTAAAAGGACCATAATCTTAGTTGGTGGTTAAAACACACACTTCACACTTTGTGTTCACAGAATATGACCAATCTAACTAAAAATCCTTCCTGCAAACGGCAAAAATGGCGCAGAGTTTGACGTCACCTAGTTACTATCATCACTCACCTGATTCACAGTTGGTCAGTAGTGCAAGATGCAGCAAATCTCGCTTTCCTATAAACTTTCTGACAAAAGGTGACTGCAAGTAGGGCTACCTCAGCTTACAAACTTTCAGGATCTGAGACGATGCGGGCTCTATAAACCAAGGTATGAAGTTCGTCTTCATATTGATGTGGACAATGATAACTATCAGCCTGAAAGTGCAAATCAGTGTGAGTTAGCTTCCAATAAATGGCATGTCACAATGTACCATAAGCTTCCTTCTAACAAACACATCAGGGAAAAGAATGGGGGCACTCCCTTCCACCTCCAGCATGTTGCAAATATTCAGGTGGATTTAATTTGGGTGTTCTGAAAAGCTGTTTTAATATTTACTTCCATGAGACCCAACAACAAAAATATCAAACACTCCACAGGTGCGTTGCCAGTTCACAATGTCCAATGGCCACAATATTTCAGCAATCACACACGTCGCCATCGTCAGGTACACTGACGAACTGACCCCCCAGGGGCACATGACTGACCTGCGGACTGTTCTTTATGTGGTATGTCCCCGAAGGCTCATGCTGGTAGCTGAGGTTGTGACTGCGTAAAGTTCTGGAGCTCTGTCAATAAGACGGAGATGACTGTTTTACAACTTTGCACTTTGTTAACGTTGGCAAGGAAATGCAGGTATCCCACATAAACGCAGAATCAAATCAACTGTCAACCTGGAGGTTGCACTAAAAAAAAAAAAATGGTAGTAATAATAATAATAATAATAATAATAATAATAATAATTTGAGTGAGCAATTTCCTTACTCAAGTTAATTTCATGGAATGTAGGTCAACAATGCTGATACACACTGCAAAATGCTCACCAAACTGAGATTTACCAACCAAAAACCAATGATGCAGGATACTGCCAATATCTACATATATACCAGGAAAGCCACAGTACAGTTTACACCGGAGAGTACATAGTACCAACATTGTCGAATTTCTTTCCTATTCCATTTGCGTATGACTGCCTGTATGCTTCTGTTACCATAATTGCTGGCAGAATGATGACACTTTCGTGCACACAAGTGTACTGTCAGCAAACAATGTTACAGTGTTGCTGATCCTACCTGATAAATTGTTTAATAATGGAAATTCCTTGATGCAGCAATCCCTAAAATAAAAGAATGAACCACTTGCCTATAATGGATTGATGTATGGAGCACTGAAAAACATAACAGGAAACAGCATTCACACTAGCTGCGAGGACTAACTCTTTTTCTAGCAATAGTACACACACAACCACACAGACACCCAAACACACATTCCTGTGGCGACAGCAAGACTGATTATTGATATTCGATTATTGAAAGCAGTTGCCTGAGCTAACGGAGGTGGAGATGTTGTAGAGAAGGATTCAGCAGGAAAAAGGCAGATGACTAAGGCCCCACAACAACATGAAAAGAGTACAGAGGGTACAGCAAAATGAGATGTAGGAAGAGAGAGAGGCTGGGGGTAGGGGGAACTGAGTGGTGAAAAGGAGGCAGGAGGGAGGACAACAAGGTGGAAAGTGTGAAAAGGGGGGGGGACAGGAGGGAAGGGGCAGTGGTTGAAAACGAGGAAACAGGTGTGTGTGTGTGTGTGTGTGTGTGTGTGTGTGTGTGTGTGTGTGTGTGTGTGTGTGTGGGCAGCACAAGGGAATACTTTGGGAAACTCTGAATGAATCACATGGTGGAGTGGGGTCAGGCAGTGGGAAGAGGTTTCTTTCTCTGTCACCTTCACAAAAGGTGTAGTACATCTAATCCTGTGGCCCGAGTGAGCTGCCCTTCCTTTTTAATCTTCCCCAATCTACCCCTCTATCTCCCACTTAGAAGAAACTATTTATTGCAAAAGTTGACATGTGCCTACCAGTAGCAGCCTACTAACATTTCACGTCCTGAAGGTACATATGGCTAGAAATTCTATCTCATAATTTTATAACTGAAGCTGTCTATTTTGTTCACCAAGAACATGAACAATGTTTTGTTTATTGTGATAACCACAAACAAAAATAGATTTGGCTACGACAAATGCTATTTTGATGAGTTTATGTTGATATTCTGAATTAAATGTCATGGCACATTGAAGGATATTTCCACAGGTCACAATGCGGGTCATTTTTATTGCATAACACTAACTTAATTTTTTGGAGGCACTGTGCAGTCAGTGATGTATGGCAGAATCCAAGACAGTTGCAGTAATACAATTATCCTGAAAGGTTTCAGGTAGGTGGTGATAACTAGGGCCCGGATTTTAATTACCTAAAAAACAGTGAAATATGCAAGCATTTATGACCTAAAACTTAAATAAATATGACCTTAAAAATAAAATATGACTTAATAGAAGTTTATTTAAAGCAGTATTGTTTGTGCATGTAATTTTTTATTCACCATAGAGTAATACAAAATTCACTTCTCAAAATATTGTAAGTATAGGTCTTTCTTTCTGTAGAGTTTGTGGGTAATTTGCACCTATTTTTTGAATGTCTGAATGTTTTATTTTCTAAACACAAAGTACAGTGAAAAGATCATCTATCAAAACAGTAAAACAATGTTTTTATTTCTACATAGTATTTTAAGTGTTTCACATTATTTAATATCGTATGTCACTCTTCAGTATCTGCAAAGTTGCACTGGATCACACGGTGCATTTTCAGGTTTTCCATTGTCAAAGATCTATGGTTGTCGCTGAGGATAGTTTTCTACCTGAAAAAGCTCCTCTCCACTTCACAAGACGTCAGTGGAGCATATTTGAAGGCAGCCAGGTCACTGGAGTTCAGCTTTGTTCCAGTATCTTCAAATGTTGCGGCATTCCCTGAAAGACTGTCACTAATTTTGCACAGTGTAGAATAGCCAGGATTCCGTTGGAGAACATTTTGCAATTTGGTTTTCACTTTGTCAGCCACATGACCATGAGCTCAACCCAACTCACTCTGCACATGTTGCACAATACTCAGGGCCTCACATAGCTGAGTGCCAACAGCTTCCAGTCATTTGATGGCTTTTGATATCACTGAAAAATTGGCGTTGACGTATGCCAAGTTTCGAGACAATATATCTGTAAAAACTTCTTTTACAATTTTGATAGCACTTGATTCATCAATATCAAGCTCACAGAAGATTGTCTTTATTTGGGTGAAGTTGGTGCAGTAATACTCAGCAGCATTAATCCAAGAACCCCATCGTGTAAGAACAGGTTTAGGTGGGAGAGGCGTTGAAGGTGCTTGTTCCTTGAATTTCTGCACCCATAGCGGAGCATTCACATAGATTTTCTTGCCACAGGAAATTAATTTGTCCACGTCAGGGTAATTTGATCGCACCTGTTCAGCAACTCTGTGCAAGGCAAGTGGCATACACCATACTGGGGTAGAGAATATGAAGCCTTTGGCTGCTTTAGCCATATATGATGCACCATCTGTTACAAGCAGCAAAACGTTGTCTCTTTTCACACCATCCGGCCACAGTAGCTTCAGAGAGTTGTCAAACAAAATAGCAATCGTTGAATTGTTTACTCTATCAAGAGCTTCACACGCTAGTAGGAACATATCTCCAGGGCCATCAACTTTTCGAACACCAACAACAACATTTGCAATATATCGCCCACTATATCCGTAGTTTCATCTATCGACAGCCAGATCTTTTGCTCAGCAATAGTAATTCGTACTTTGTTGAGCACATCATTGTAGCATACGGATAAATAGTTCTTTCTCAGTGTAGATTCATCTGGAACTGGTTGTGTTGTTTACTTCTCCAAGAACCGTCTGAATGGTGGATTCTTCAGCTTTTTGCAGGACACCATCATCTCACACAAATCACTGCAGAATGATTGCACGGTTGACGATTGACCTGTCTGTTCAAATAACAGCATTTGCCTGCTGTTATTTTCAGCACTTTGTTTCACACAGCTGCTGTGATTAGCGGTATTACAGTGCTGTTGCACATTAAAGTACTTTTCTGCAATAACTAACTTCACACAGTTTACAAAACAATATTTTCCCAACAGTACTAAAGAACTTCTCTCCACATTCTCAAACATATCCTCGCAACTTCACACTGTCGGAGCACTTTGCTTTAGGCATGTTGAACAAGGCAAAGGCTGTATTCAAACTGGTTACTGGGAACACCTGTGCGACTGCGATGATTATTACGGCAGAAGCTGCCTTTGTTGGCTCTGAAAGAGTATTGTCGACTCTGCACAACAATGTTTTATGTTCGCGAAATGACTGTTGTGGTACACCGATTTTCTGCTAAAAGCTGTGTACTAATTTATCTGTTTATTTTTCACAATAGCACGTTAAATATTGTCTCGTGAGCAACATATTCATTTTCTTATTCATTGTCCTGTAAGATACGAGAAAAATCGTATATACATTTCTGGCAAAAGTTGACGGAAATATGACCTATTATATCAAAAGTTAGCTGCAATATGACCTATTACTAAAATTTGTTGAAATATATGACTTTATATACACAATCAAAATACATTTTTTGACACTAAAATGCCTGGATTTGTGTATAAATTGTTCTAAAATTCACCCTATAGTTCAGAAAAAAAAGAGTTGTCATTAAAATCCAGGCCCTAGTGATAACACAATGGTCTGAGAACAGTTTCTTTACGAAATTGTTTTCTTGATGAAATTTTATAACAGATGTAGCAAAGTCACACAACACAATCTTAGTTGTCAAATATATAAATCGTAAAGCTGCCTAGACCAGATGGACAGGGTACAGTATCTGAATGAAGCTAAAGACCCAATGAGAATCAGTGCTACTGGCAAACACAAACAAATAAGAACGTCAACTGAGGGAGTTATTGTAATATTTCGAAGTATGGACAGGACTCAATTTTCTGACTTTCATTTTCTGAATTAATGCTTTATACCAGGCATATTAAACAGGGATGATAATAATAAATATTAATATTATTCTGTTTTTATATTATTATTATACTTTTGACATTTAATATTGTAAATAAAATGACAATCTTCTTCAATTTTTTATTTTTATTACTTGATGATACATACATCATAACCATATGGTGCCAAATACTAATCACTACACACCACATCCTGTGTGTTTGTTTATGTTACAAAACATTGGATCTTTAGGATACCATTTTTTTTAAAGATGTTACAATTTTTGAATTGTATGATAGTTGGCTACTTGCATTATAAAAATTTGTTCCATTTGAACAAAAATAGTCACCAATGTGCTCATATGTAAACAGTCACTTATTTAAAGCTGAATGTCAGTTTACTCCATCACCCATGAAAAGGTGAACAATCATCACTGTATTGTTGTCATTTAAGAGTACTAATAATATTTAAGTGCAGCAGGAAGCTGCTGCTTACCATTTAGTGAAGTTTCAGAATGAGTAGACGCAGCACACAAACATTCAGGTGTCAGCAAGTCTGCATTCATGAAATCGTTCTGCTTACATCGGGTGTTTCAAAATGAATATCAGGATTTTAAGGCTTTGTAGCATATATTACCTTCAACTTAAAATAATAAATAATACATCAAATGAAAGGGCAACTCAGACAGTTTTTCTTATAAGTGTTTAATCTGAGCACCATTAGTCACAGAGCACATATGCTAACTTTGCAAATGAAATGTTACTGCATGACTACGGAGATTTTCTGTATAGTGTCCTTCAGTGATGAATCAACATTTCATCTAAGTGGAAATGTGAACACATCCGGGGGTCAGAAAATCCCCATGAGATAGTACAGTTGCAATGAGACTCCCCTATATTGAATGTTCTTGGTATCAGATCCCAGCAGACGATTTATGAGCCTTTCTTTTTCCATGAAGCAACTGTAGCTGGTGTTTTGTATCTTGATGCACTATAATTATTTGTCCTTCCTCAACTGGAAGAATCTGAACCACATAACTGTATTTGGCAGCAAGTTAATGCACTGCCTCACTGGCATAACTCAGTACAATTGTTGAAAAACAACGTATCCAACACCTGGGTTGGCTGCTAGGGTCCAGTTGACAGAGCGTGTTTCATGTGGCCTCCACGTTCGCTCGATCTGATGCCATACAATTTTTGTCTTCGGGTTTCTTACAGGATCTCTTTATCTGTACATTTGCTACAGCTGATCTACGTGACATAGGAAACTGGATTGAAGCAGTTGTTACAACAATTACTCCAGACACAATGATAAGGTCTTGGAAGAGCTCTGTGTGTGCTGTGTGATGAATGGTGCTCACATTGAACATTTGTATGACAAACTGAGTTGTTCTTTCAATTGATATTTTATTTATTATTTTATGTTGAATGTAATAAATGCTACAATGCATTGAAATCTCAATATTCATTTTGAAATACCTGGTACATAAACATAGGAGTATTCCAAGATTTTCTTTTCCCTCAAGTAGATTTCTTATCCATGAAGAAGCAGAATGAAAATTAGTTAACTTTTGTACCACAAGCCCAAATCTACTTTTCTCTGGAAGGAAACTTCAGGTTCCTGTAAAATGTCTTGAGTTCAGGCTTCAGCAAACAGTACAAGCCTATAATGAGTAGTTTATATAGTGTGCTCAATTACTTAAAAATCAATTCAGTTTGACAGTCCTCAGTCCAGGAACTCAGATAGGCATGCAAAGCAATGCCTATAATCCTTTCAGCATTCTCTATCCATAAATTCACTTAGGACAGGGCAGCTTTACACAATTCTCGGAAGACAACACATGTGGCAACAGTGCATTGACTTCAACCTGTCTGCAGCAACTGTTTTTGTCTGGATGGTCTGAGAGATCTCTCTGCATACAGCACAGATGTGAACAACTTGTTCTGCACACTGGTGCCACCCCTTCCCCCCCAAACAAAAACAATTCCTCATCTTTTATTGCTTCTCCCTTACTACTCCACTTCTTCAGTAATTAAGCTGCTTCCTTCCCTGATGGTCATGTGCTGCCTCATGGCAGATCAGGCTGTCAACACGATCTCTCCAGCCTCTCCCAGCTACTGCAGTTAGTATGAGAAACACAAAGCATCTGTTTCCTTATTGCAAACCAAGTCACAAGGCAGAGTGGTTCCCATAAGTTTTCTTCCCAGCCTGCAAAATCTGAAGAAGCCTCAACAACTGAAGCTGGATTCTTCGAGGAGGTCCTCGTAATAGGAACTGTGGACCCTGTGTCCTACTCTGCAGTGCTGACCATTACACTACTGAGTCGGCTCCCCATTATATGTGAATGCAAATGCCTCTTCAGATTGCCAAACTGAGTGAAGCCTTTCCCACAAACTCCACATTCATGGGGTTTCTCCCCCGTGTGTGACCGCATGTGGACTTTAAGAACACTAGGTCTAGGAAACGTTTTGTTACACACATCACACTTGTATGCGTTATCCCCTGTGTGGGATCGTTTGTGGCTTGTCAGACTGCCATGGACAGTATAACACTTTCCACAAATGTCGCACACGTATGGCTTCTCCCCTGCATGTGAGCGCATATGTCTCTTTTGTTTGCCAGAATCGGGGAATGATTTTCCACAAACATCACATTTGAATGGCTTCTCACCTGTATGCGTACGGTTGTGGACATTCAGATGAGCTGTTTTCGCAAAAGTCTTTCCACAGATGCCACAAATGTAGGGCCTCTCACCGGTGTGTTTACGCATATGGTATTTCAACTGACAAGGTTTAGGGAAGGACTTTCCACATTCATTACAAGGATAGCTTTTCTCTCCAGTACGTGAACGCCTCTTCTTTTTCAAAGTGAGTCTCAATCTTGATAAAGTACTGTCATGTTCACTATAGTTGCTGTTCCACAACTTGTTACCATCACACTCTGACTCTTCTGGTAATGTGGTGTAATTTGAGTCATCCGTCAGGTAAGCAGGAGTTTCTGCGTGGAGGGCTGCTTCTTCCACTGGAACACTGTTGTCATCAGCAGCAGGATTCGGCGGCCTAGTGAATGCCACAAATCAGTTCAAAGATACATGTTTAAAATAATTTAATTGTTTGTAAATGGGGGGAAAGTCACTTCAGTGAACATAAGTTGCTATATGTGATCACTACTATTTTGTTATTCATGACTGATGGGATACATGAAAACATCAATAACACTGCAAAAAATGAATGCCAATAACTACTACAGTAAGCAACACACATTTATGCTACCACTAAGGGAAACAGGAAAATGACTCCATCACTGGCAAATGTATTTAAAAAGGTTTATGCACATTTGTAGGAGACAAGGAGAACATTACGAAAGCCACTAATCTTTAAGTTAAACACTGCCACAGTATACTGCAAAGAAATGTTAATGTATCGTCAAGTTTTTACTTGCAGCTTCCAATGTTGTGTACACTAACTGTAATCATCATCTGCTAAAACCGAGCGAGGTGGCGCAGTGGTTAGTCACTGGACTCGCATTCGGGAGGACGACGGTTCAATCCCGCGTCCGGCCATCCTGATTTAGGTTTTCCGTGATTTCCCTACATCACTCCAGGCAAATGCCGGGATGGTTCCTCTGAAAGGGCATGGCCGACTTCCTTCTCCATCCTTCCCTAACCCGATGAGACCGATGACCACGCTGTCTGGTCTCCTTCCCCAAAACCAACCAACCATCTGCTAAATTGTGTGTGTGTGTGTGTCAAAGAGAGAGAGAGAGAGAGAGAGAGAGAGAGAGAGAGAGAGAGGGAGAGAGAGAGATTCAGGCTGGGCAAGAAAGATATAGAGGGTAAGAACTGGCATGGAGTGATGAGAGGAGGTGCGATAAGATGGGAGGAAGTGGAAGGGAGAGAGTGGATGTTGTTTGTACCTGGGCCTAGGAGAATGAGTTGAGGGTTGTTTTTTGGGGGAGGAGACCAGACAGTGAGGTCATCGGATTAGGAAAGGATGGGGAAGGAAGTCGGCCGTGCCCTTTGAAAGGAACCATCCCGGCATTTTTGCAGCGATTTAGGGAAATCACCCTAGGAGAATGGGAAGGATGGAAGTGGGTAGGGGCGATATATGAGGTAGAAACTTAAGTACTGAAGAATAAGAGAGAAAAAGAAATGTGAGGGGAATGGAAGTGTTAGAGGGAGGCTGTAGAAAATATAGGAGAAACTGAGGAGAGTGGGCCTAACAAAACAAGCAGAGTATTAAAAACAGATCATAACAAGATGGCACCTACAAAAACGTGTAGTGGCACAAGACTCTAGAAAAACAAGTTAACATCTAAGGGCACCCATACCTGAGGAGGGGGGGCATGGGGGGATGAGGGGGGGGGGGGGCATGGGGGGCTCCAGGGAAAGGAAGAAATATACAGGGTGTCCCAGTTGAGACAAACTTCAAAGGATTGCAGAGGGTGTCTTGAGGAACAAATCGAGGATAAGAAGTCATGTCCAGAAAAATCATCCAATGATGCTACATAGTGCTGAAGTTACATGAGCCAGCAAATGCCACCTCTTCAGCCGTAAATGTGACGTTGTACCCTGGTGTAAAACAGGTGGAACGTCTCGCAACAATGTTTGTTATTCAGCGATTGCCACGATCACCAGTGGAGAAGATGGAGCTACACTCATGCTCATAAATTAAAGATAATGCTGATACATGGTCAAACAACACTCTGGTGGGCAGTTTGCGGGTTTAAATCACCTCGGCATATGACCATATGGTGCATTTGACCTGCAGTCGTCGCACGGTGGCCCTGGCAGCAGTCCACATACGCAGAGGTGTGTTGGTGCATGTCAGAGTACAGTGCAGCGAGTAAGTGTGCGGACGTTTTCAGACATGCTAATAGTGGCTGTGTGTTCAAAATGACTCAAAGAACACATATTGATGACGTTATGAGGGGTAGAATACTAGGGCGACTAGAGGATGGTCAAACACAGCAGGTCGTAGCACGGGACCTCCGTGTGCCGCAAAGTGTGATCTTAAGATTATGGCAACAATTCCAGCAGACAGGAAAAGTGTCCAGGTGCTACAGTACGGGACGTCCACAGTGTACAACACCAAAAGAAGACTGATATCTCACCATCAGTGCCGCAGACAGTACTGCAGATAGCCTTGCTCGGGACCTTACCGCAGCCACTAGAACAGTTGTCTCCAAACACACAGTCTACAGATGACTGAACAGACATGGTTTATTTGCCTGGAGACCTGCAAGATGCATTCCACTGACCCCTGGTCACAGGATAGCCAGTAAAGTCTGGTGTCAAACACAGTACACGGTCATTGAAACAGTGGTCCCAGGTTATGTTCACGGCCGAGTCAAGGTATAGTCTGAACAGTGATTCTCGCCGGGTTTCCATCTGGCGTGAACCAGGAGCCAGATACCAACTCCTTAATGTCCTTGAAAGGGACCTGTACGGAGGTCCTGGTTTGATGGTGTGGGGTGGGATTATGATTGGTGCACGTACACCCCTGCATGTATGACAGAGGAACTGTAACAGGTTGGTGTATAGGGACGTCATTTTTCACCAGTATGTCCACCTTTTCAGGGGTGCAGTGGGTCCCACCTTCCTCCTGATGGATGATAACGCACAGCCCCACCGAGCTGCCACCATGGAGGAGTATCTTGAAACAGAAGATATCAGGCGAATGGAGTGGCCTGCCTGTTCTCCAGACCTAAACCCCATCGAGCACGTCTGGCATGCTCTCGGTCAACTTATCGCTGCACGTCTTCAAACTCCTAAGACACTTGAGAAGCACCGACAGGCACTGGTGCAAAAATGGGAGGCTACACCCCAGCAGCTGCTCGACCACCTGATCCAGAGTATGTCAATCTGTTGTGCGGCCTGTGTATGTGTGCATGGTAATCATATCCCATATTGACGTCGGGGTACATGCACAGGAAATGTGGCATTTTGTAGCACATGTATTTTGGGTCGGTTTTCTCAACGTATCACCAATACCGTGGACTTACAGATCTGTGTCGTGTGTGTTCCCTATGTGCCTACACTATTAGTGCCAATTTTGTGTAGTGCCACGTTGTGTGGCACAACATTCTACAATTATCCTTAATTTATGAGAATGAGTCTAGCAGGTGTGGAGAAGATGTAGTTAGCATATGTGTAGAAAGGCCTTGTCTCCTATCAATGTCAGTCCCTGCTGCCTTAGTGGATGACTGAAACAGACACAGTTTCCATCTGCAGTTAATGTTTCTGCTGTACACTGAAAAACTTTGGAGATTTAACAGGGGTACGTCAGCATGCAAATTCACATTTGCTGCTGAAGGGGTGGCCTGGTGGCAGGTGGTGGTGCTTAAAACTTTGACACTCTGTAGCGTCACTGGACTATGTTTCCCAAAACAGACGCCCTTCACAACCCCTCAAAGTTTGTCACAACATTTCGGGGAGGCACCCTGTAGAATAGTCAGGTGTTTCTATTTCAAAAAAATGTTTTACATGTCTATATTACCTAGGTTTTAACAGCATCGGAACTGGAACTTTTTTTGTGGCTACTTACAAGTCACTAATCGTCTTCCAAAACATTCCATAACACCATAACACTGGGACTTTGTCACCAAGCCCCCTCCCCCCAAAAAAGCTATCACATGGGTGACCATGTAAACATCTATATCTATATCTATACCTATATCTACATCTACATCTACACTCTGCAAACCACTGTGATCCGTATTGCAAATGATATGTCCCTTCATACCAGCTATTAGGGTTTCTTCCCATTCCAATCGAGGACGGAGCACGGGAAGAATGACTGTTTAAGTGCCTCTGTGCTGTAATTAATCTAATCTTGCCCTGATGATCCCTTCATGAGGGATACATAGTTCCTACAGACTGATATAGTATATTCCTAGAGTCCTTGTTTACAGCCAGTTCTCAAAATTTTTCGGAATAGTTTACATTTATCGTCAAGAGTCTGTCACTTCAATTTTTTCAGAATTTCTGGGATGCCCTCCAAACATATGACCATTCGTGCTGCCCTTCCCTGTATATGTTCAATATCCCCCAGTTGTCCACTCTGGTACACAACCAACACACTTGAGCAATATTCTAGGACGGGGTCCATGAGTGATTTTTTAGCAGTTTCCTTTGTAGATTCCATTTCCCCACTTTTCTACCAATAAACCAAAGTCTGACACCTACTTTATTCAAGACTAAGCATCCCTACAAAGTGAGTTGGTGAGCTGGCTGATTCCAACAGTGACTCATTGATACTATAGTCATAGGATACTATTTTTTTTTTCTTTTTTGAAGTTCACAATTTTACATTTCAGAACATTTAAAGGAAGTTGTCAATCTGCACCACTTTCAAATCTTAGCGAGATCAGACCAAATATTTACATAGCTTCTTTCATTGTAGATAATTTGCAACATCTGAAAAATGTCTGAGATTACTATTTAAATTTGGAGGTTACTATTAATATTGTCTGCAAGATAATTAATATACAACATAGACAGTATGGGTCCCAAGACACTCTTCTGTGGGACGCTGGAAGTTACTTCTACATCTGTCAATGACACAATATCCAAAATAGCATGCTGCATCTTTCCTACCAAAAAATCCTCAATCTCGTCACAAACTTCACTTGACACTCCACATGATAGTACTTTTGACAATAAGCACAGATGTGATGCCTAGTCAAATGCTTTTCAGAAACCAAGAAAGACTGCATCTACCTGACTGCACTTATTCAAAACTTTCAGTATGTCAAATGAGGAAAGTGTGAGTGGGGTTCACATGATCTACATTTTCAGAATCCAGGCTGGGAGGCATGGAGGAGATACCTCATTACGTTTGAGCTCAGGATATCTTCTAAAATTCTACAACAAATCAATGTCGAGATATTGGGCAGTAGTTTTGTGGATCACTACTCCTACCCTTCTTGTAAGCAGCTGTGACCCTTCCTTTCCTCCAATTATGGGGCAGAGCTTTTTGTTCAAGGAATCTACAACAGATTATAGTTAAAAGATGGCTAATTCAGTCTTAAATTCAGTATAGAATCTGATGAGATTCCACTGGGACCTTGGAGCTTTGTTTGATTTATTTTAACAATTTCAGCTGTTGCTCAACCCTACTGTGACACTAATACTTATTTAACTCACCTTTCCAGTAGCACGAGGAGTAATTTGGGGCAGTTCACCCAGTTGTTCTTTGTAAAGAAACACTTGAAAATGGAGTTAAGACTACCTGCTTTCGTATTGCTACACTCAGTTTCAGTTCCTGACTCATCCTTGAGTGACTAGATGCTACATTTGGTGCCGCTTACAGCCTTTACATAAGAACAGAATTTCTTTGGGTTCTGTGAAAGATCTTTCCACACTATTTTGCTATGTTAATGACTGAAGGCTTCACACATTGCTCTCTTGACAGCCAAATGTGTTTCATTCAGCATCTCGCTATCTATAACCCTATGCTTTGTTTTAAACTTATTATGCAGCAGTCTCTATTTAGTAGCTGAGTGTGAACTATGGAGGGTCCCTCCCTTCATAAACTGCCCTACTGGTTATTTATCTATGCACTTCATGGTAAACTATTCTTTTAAACTTGACCCATAGTTCCTCTATGTGCTCCTGCCCTGCACTGAAAGTTTCATGCTCCTCGTTGAGATATGACACTATTGCTTTACTTTTATCTAGTTTACTAAACATATACAGGGTGTCCCAGCTATCTTGTCCACCAAAAATATCTCTGGAACAATAACAGCTATTGGAAAACGACTTTCACCGGTATCAATGTAGGGCTGGGGCACATGAATGTACATATTTGGAAACATTCTAAAACGAAAGCATATGTGTTATTTAACACAAAAATATGTTTTTTTTAAATGGACCTCCTATATTTTTTCTTCAGCAATCCATAGCATGACAAAGCACATACACAATGGCGTTGATTGCATCGCAATAATCCCATTACATCCCGAGATATTAAGACGCGAAGTTGACGCTTGAAACACCCGACATGCGCTGCTAGCGCACGTCCTGAGGCTCAGGCGTGACCCCCATGCTGCCCATAATCGCGATGTGATTCACATGCGTAATCACACTTCCATACTTACCAAGAGGTCCGAAACGAATAATATGGTCTGCTGCGCGATTACGGGCAGCGTGGGGTTCATGCCTGTGCCTCAGGACGTGCGCTAGCAGCGCATGTCGGGTGTTTCAAGCATCAACTTCACGTCTCAATATCTCGGGATGTAATGGGAATATTGTGATGCAATCAACGCCATTGTGTATGTGCTTTGTCATGGTATGGATTGCTGAAGAAAAAATATAGGAGGTCCATTAAAAAAACATAAGTTTGTATTAAAAAACACATATGCTTTCGTTTTAGAATGTTTCCAAATATGTACATTCATGGGTCCCAGCCCTACATTGATACCGGTGAAAGTTGTTTTCCAATAGCTGTTATTGTTCCAGAGATATTTTGGGTGGACAAGATAGCTGGGACACCCTGTATATATATATCTTTGGATTTGTTTCTGGTAATCACTTTTGTCACAACCACCTCATGGTTACTGATACTAGTTTTGATGTGGACATCGTGAAAGAGATCAGGTCTATTTGTTGCCATTAGTTCTATTTGTTGCCATTCGATCTGTGTATTTACATCATGAGTGGGGTTCCGAACTATCCCAGTTTGTTTTCAAAGAAGGCATTACTTATGATTCACAGAAGTTCTGTTAAACTCAGCACATAAAACTGTTGTTTTCCCAATTGATTGTTGGGCGATTAGCCTCCACCAATGATTACAGTATGACTTGGAACTTGCATACAAGCAAACTATTTGCTCTACAATTTTCAGTTTCATCAGGAGGCGAGCCTGGTGGTCAGTAGAAGGACCCAATAACAATTTTATGCCCATCTCTGATAATGAGTCTTGCCATATAAATCTCAAATACAGCTTCAACTCTATCTCGGTGGAGTTGAGTGCCTTGTCTACATTGACAAATGCATCACCTCCATTACTCATTAGTCTATCCTTTCACCGTTATTATTAATATTTTCCACAAAAATCTCAGTCATCAACTTAAGGCTTTAACCAGCCTTCTATACTGATTATCATGCGAGCTTCACCACTTTTCAAGGGTACTTCAAACTATGGCATTTCATTGTGACTGCTTTGGCAATTAACTACTAGGATTTTAATACTCTCATCTTTTAGGAGCATTCCTTGCTCTTACAATAACACTTCTGGGTCTCCTACAGCTATCATTTTCTTGACTGGATGAAGACACCCGATCTAAAAAAAACCGCATGTGCACCCCATACAGAGTCAGCTATCTACATAGCTGCCTCTGACGCATAATGCACACCTGACCCATTTAGGAGCACCCTACACTTCTTAACACTGCAGTACAATTCCAGGAAGTCCTAGAACTTTCAAAGTCTCTAGTTCACTCCGTCCACTCAACTCAGAGACAGATGGCCATGATCAGTTCTGGGGATAATACTGCAAATTTTGAACCTTGTTGAAACTCCACATGCAAAGCTGGTCTTTCCAACATTACCAACCAGTTGCTGAAGTGGTTCAAGCATGATCTCAGAGTAAAGATGACAGAAATAATTTCTTCCAATAAGCTCCACGATCTGCAGTTGGTTGGACCCTGTTCTACAACTACATAGCAAGCCACCATACACTGCATGGCCGAGGGTACCCTGTACCACTACTGTTGTTGTTGTTGTTGTTGCGGTCTTCAGTCCTAAGACTGGTTTGATGCAGCTCTCCATGCTACTCTATCCTGTGCAAGCTTCTTCATCTCCCAGTACTTACTGCAACCTACATCCTTCTGAATCTGCTTAATGTGTTCATCTCTTGGTCTCCCTCTACGATTTTTACCCACCACGCTGCCCTCCAATGCTAAATTTGTGATCCCTTGATGCCTCAGAACATGTCCTACCAACCGGTCCCTTCTTCTTGTGAAGTTGCGCCACAAACTCCTCTTCTCCCCAATTCTATTCAATACCTCCTCATTAGTTATGTGATCTACCCATCTAATCTTCAGCATTCTTCTGTAGCACCACATTTCGAAAGCTTCTATTCTTTTCTTGTCCAAACTATTTACCGTCCATGTTTTACTTCCATACATGGCTACACTCCATACAAATACTTTCAGAAACGACTTGCTGACACTTAAATCTATACTCGATGTTAACAAATTTCTCTTCTTCAGAAACGATTTCCTTGCCATTGCCAGTCGACATTTTATATCCTCTCTACTTTGACCATCATCAGTTATTTTGGTACCCAAATAACAAAACTCCTTTACTACTTTAAGTGTCTCATTTCCTAATCTAATTCGCTCAGCATCACCCGACTTAATTCGACTACATTCCATTATCCTCGTTTTGCTTTTGTTGATGTTCATCTTATATCCTCCTTTCAAGACACTGTCCATTCCATTCAACTGCTCTTCTAAGTCCTTTGCTGTCTCCGACAGAGTTACAATGTCATCGGCGAACCTCAAAGTTTTTATTTCTTCTCTATGGATTTTAATACCTACTCCGAATTTTTCTTTTGTTTCCTTTACTGCTTGCTCAATATACAGATTGAATAACATCGGGGAGAGGCTACAACCCTGTCTTACTCCCTTCCCAACCACTGCTTCCCTTTTACGTCCCTCGTCTCTTATAACTGCCATCTGGTTTCTGTACAAATTGTAAATAGCCTTTTGCTCCCTGTATTTTACCCCTGCCACCTTTAGAATTTGAAAGAGAGTATTCCAGTCATCATTGTCAAAAGCTTTCTCTAAGTCTACAAATGCTAGAAATGTAGATTTGCCTTTCCTTAATCTTTCTTCTAAGATAAGTCGTAGGGTCAGTATTGCCTCACGTATTCCAATATTTCTACGGAATCCAAACTGATCTTCCCCAAGGTTGGCTTCTACTAGTTTTTCCATTCGTCT
Source organism: Schistocerca cancellata (assembly GCF_023864275.1). Lineage (NCBI taxonomy): Eukaryota > Metazoa > Arthropoda > Insecta > Orthoptera > Acrididae > Schistocerca > Schistocerca cancellata. Next base: position 590,043,855 of record NC_064632.1, on the reverse strand, counting down.
GTAAAGAATTCGCGTTAGTATTTTGCAGCTGTGGCTTATTAAACTGCATTTCCTGTTCCACTTGCAAATACAGCGAGGGAAAAACGACTGTCTACATGCGTCCGTATCAGCGCCCTAATTCCTCAAATTTTATCTTCGTTGTCAATAACTGCTATGTATGTTGGCGGCAGTAGAATCATTTGACAGTCAGCTTCAAATGCCGGTTCTCTAAATTTTCTCAACAGTGTTTGTCGGAAAGAACATTGTATTCCCTCCATGATTCCCATCCGAGTTCCGGAAGCATCTCCATAACACTTACATGTTGTTCAATCCTACCAGTAACAAATCTAGCAACCCGCCTCTGAACTTCTTTGGTGTCTTCCTTTAATCCGACCTGGTACAGATTCCAAACACTTGAGCAGTACTCGAGAACAGGTCGCGCCAGTGTCTTATAGGTAGTCTCCTTTACAGGTGAACCACTTTTTCCTAAATTCTCTGAATAAAACTGAAGTCAACCATTCACCTTCCCTCCCACAGTTATCACATGCTCGTTCCACCTCATATCACTTCCCAATATTTTGCCCAGATATTTCAACGAGTTGACTGTCACTAGCAGGACTCTAGTAATACTGTATCCGAATATTACAGGTTTGGTCTTCCTATTCGTCTGCAATAACTTACATTTTTCCACATTTAGGACTGGCTGCCATTCATCACAACAACTGGAAATTTTGTCTAAGTCACTTTGTATCCTCCTACAGTCACTTGACTTCAACAACTTATCACACACCAGAGCATCATCAGCAAAAAACCCCAGATTTCTGCCCACACTGTCTGCCAAATTATTTATGTATATAGAGAACAAAAGCTGTCCTATTGTCCCTTCCCTGGGGCACTCCTGACAAAATACCCGTGTCTCTAATGAATACTCACATCGAGGGCAACATACTGGGTTCTATTACTTAAGAAGTCTTCTAGCTACTCTCATATCAGTGAACTTATTTGATATGCTCGTATCTTCATTAACAGCCTTCAATGGGGCATCGTGTCAAACACTTTCCATAAATCTTGGACTATAGATTTTTCCTGTTGCCCTTCATCCATAGTTCACACTCTGTTGCCCTTCATCCATAGTTCACAGTACATCATGTGAAAAAAGGCCAGGATACTGCAGCAAACAGAAGTTAGGGATATTGATCTGTAATTGTGTGTGTCCATTCTTTTACCCTTCTTATATACTGGAGTCACCTGCGCCTTTTTCCAGTCGCTTGGGGCTCTGTGCTGGGTGAGAGACTTGCGATAAACGCAAGCTAAGTAAGGGGCCAGGGCCAGAGACTACTTCTTGTAAAATCAAAGTTGTTGCCAGAACAGTATCTCCAACATGTTGAATGAGGCCCAAAGGCATATACACTGAGTGCACATGGTGTTCTTTCCTGTCTCTTGCTGCCATTTCCTTAAGTGGTACCACTATTTGCTGTATGTTTGTACAGTATGTAATGCAAGAAATGTCACAAACATATCGCAGATGCAATTGTGTTTGTTAAAACATACCTTTAGATCATGAAAAAGTGTGCTAAAATGTGGAAAATTTATCACTGACAGTTTCCAATGGCCATGCTTTCAATTTTCTGTGTGATAAAATTTATTTCTAGCATCTGCACTGTCATCGCTTAGACAAGAAGCTATTGAAAAATAAATCTGTGTTGATTAAGGGCCTGGTACAAGTTTTCAACTGGACACCACTTCAATGAGGTTTCTTCCCCCTAACCTACCCGAGCTAACCTACCCGAGTTATCCTGTCCAACAGAGAGGACGTTCAGTTCAGAGTTATAAAATATGTATTTGCATAAAGACTCCATCTGGAGAATATAATCACAAAAGTATATACAAATGAATGTAAATGAAAATCTCCTTGAAGTGATAAAACTCAGGTTTCATCAAACACATCTGTAGTAACTGACAAAGACCAACAACCTGAAGACTATAAAATAGGAAATAAATAACAATGGACATATAAAAATAAAAAATAGGACACACAGTAGTAAAACTGATCACAAGAAAGATGAATCTCTCATTACAGACAACTTCATATTAAAGAAAGCTGATGTGCCAAATTCAAAAATTTACACCTGCCTAGGAACCTTGTCTCATCAATTGAATAAATACTTCAACAACATACTAAACTGAAACACAGAATCTCCAGATGAATCTCACATGTACTATGAAGATGTGTTCACACATGCAAGTACTAGGATTTTAATTAGTAGCAAAATATACAGAAGTTCAGTAAGTGAATAGTATACAGAGAGGATAAATAATACAATCAGAGAGCACAGTATTAAGTTATGAGGACTGAGGAGTATTTGTAGGTTCTAACAATTCATGTAGGAGGAAAGGTAATTTGCACTTCAACAGGTTAGGCCCAAGACAATTAGTACAATGTCAATAGGTGCTAGCCAAATTTTAAGAACAGCATGAAAAATTAGCGAAGTCCACAACAAAGCTAAAATCAAAATGTTTGCAAAGCAAGTGTGTGCTTCAGTTATAAACAAAACAGAGACCAAATGTATTATGCACTAAAATGTGAACGATCACAATGCTGACTAACTGCAAAACTGTTTAAAAGTAAGAAATTATTTTGACTGTTTAAATGAAGAATGAAATTTTGATGGCTGCTATGTAGAATTAGTGGACCTAAGTGTTACTGTGACATCAATTTAGGTAACCATTAAACATCATCCATAAATATTTCTTGGTATGCTTGAATATCGAAGTGTGGTGGAAGCTGTGGGACATTATTGAGAAAAGACAGCTACACAATGACCTGCAACAGAGAGACTGCTTTTATTGGATACATTAAGCATTATAAAACTGTATATAATAATGTTGTAAATGTGACAAAATAAATGTCAAAACAATAATTCTCAGCCACAAACATAAACGGAAGGTAGAGTGGTCTCTCACTTAACCCTGAATTAGGAATTAAAGTCTATAACCATGAAATTTCTAAAATTAAACTTTAAAGTGACATTGTAAATCCTGCACAAATATAAAGTGCTTCAATGAATTTTACATAAATACACTGAAATCCCTCCCCATGAACCATGGACCTTGCCGTGGTGGGGAGGCTTGCGTGCCTCAGCGATACAGATAGCCTTACCGTAGGTACAACCACAACGGAGGGGTATCTGTTGAGAGGCCAGACAAACGTGTGGTTCCTGAAGAGGGGCAGCAGCCTTTTCAGTAGTTGCAAGGGCAACAGTCTGGATGATTGACTGATCTGGCCTTGTAACAATAACCAAAACGGCCTTGCTGTGCTGGTACTGCGAACGGCTGAAAGCAAGGGGAAACTACGGCCGTAATTTTTCCCAAGGGCATGCAGCTTTACTGTATGATTAAATGATGATGGCGTCCTCTTGGGTAAAATATTCCGGAGGTAAAATAGTCTCCCATTCGGATCTCTGGGCGGGGACTACTCAAGAGGATGTCGTTATCAGGAGAAAGAAAACTGGCGTTCTACGGATCGGAGCGTGGAATGTCAGATCCCTTAATCGGGCAGGTAGGTTAGAAAATTTAAAAAGGGAAATGGATAGGTTAAAGTTGGATATAGTGGGAATTAGTGAAGTTCGGTGGCAGGAGGAATAGGACCTTTGGTCAGGTGAATACAGGGTTATAAACACAAAATCAAATAGGGGTAATGCAGGAGTAGGTTTAATAATGAATAAAAAAAATAGGAGTGCGGGTAAGCTACTACAAACAGCATAGTGAACGCATTATTGTGGCCAAGATAGACACGAAGCCCACGCCTACTACAGTAGTACAAGTTTATATGCCAACTAGGTCTGCAGATGAAGAAGAAGTTGATGAAATGTGTGATGAGATAAAAGAAATTATTCAGATAGTGAAGGGTGATGAAAATTTCATAGTCATGGGTGACTGGAATTCGACAGTAGGAAAAGGAAGAGAAGGAAACGTAGTAGGTGAATATGGATTGGGGCTAAGACATGAAAGAGGAAGCCGCCTGGTAGAATTTTGCACAGAGCATAACTTAATCATAGCTAACACTTGGTTCAAGAATCATAAAAGAAGGTTGTATACATGGAAGAACCCTGGAGATACTAAAAGGTATCAGATAGATTATATAATGGTAAGACAGAGATTTAGGAACCAGGTCTTAAATTGTAAGACATTTCCAGGGGCAGATGTGGACTCTGACCACAATCTATTGGTTATGACCTGTAGATTAAAACTGAAGAAACTGCAAAAAGTTGGGAATTTAAGGAGATGGGACCTGGATAAACTGACTAAACCAGAGGTTGTACAGAGTTTCAGGGAGAGCATAAGGGAACAATTGACAGGAATGGGGGAAAGAAATACAGTAGAAGAAGAATGGGTAGCTTTGAGGGATGAAGTAATGAATACAGCAGAGGATCAAGTAAGTAAAAAGACGAGGGCTAGTAGAAATCCTTGGGTAACAGAAGAAATATTGAATTTAATTGATGAAAGGAGAAAATATAAAAATGCAGTAAATGAAGCAGGCAAAAAAGAATACAAACGTCTCAAAAATGAGATTGACAGGAAGTGCAAAATGGCTAAGCAGAGATGGCTAGAGGACAAATGTAAGGATGTAGAGGCTTATCTCACCAGGGGTAAGATAGATACTGCCTACAGGAAAATTAAAGAGACCTTTGGAGATAAGAGAACCACTTGTATGAACATCAAGAGCTCAAATGGAAACCCAGTTCTAAGCAAAGAAGGGAAAGCAGAAAGCTGGAAGGAGTATATAGAGGGTCTATACTAGGGCGATGCACTTGAGGACAATATTATGGAAATGGAAGAGGATGTAGATGAAGATGAAATGGGAGATACGATACTGCGTGAAGAGTTTGACAGAGCACTGAAAGACCTGAGTCGAAACAAGGCCCCTGGAGTAGACAACATTCCATTGGAACTACTGACGGCCTTGGGAGAGCCAGTCCTGACAAAACTCTACCATCTGGTGAGCAAGATGTATGAAACAGGCGAAATACCCTCAGACTTCAAGAAGAATATAATAATTCCAATCCCAAAGAAAGCAGGTGTTGACAGATGTGAAAATTACCGAACAATCAGCTTAATAAGCCACAGCTGCAAAGTACTAACACGAATTCTTTACAGACGATTGGAAAAACTAGTAGAAGCCGACCTCGGGGAAGACCAGTTTGGATTCCGTAGAAATACTGGAACAACTGAGGCAATACTGACCCTACGACTTATCTTAGAAGAAAGATTAAGGAAAGGCAAACCTACGTTTCTAGCATTTGTAGACTTAGAGAAACCTTTTGACAATGTTGACTGGAATACTCTCTTTCAAATTCTAAAGGTGGCAGGGGTAAAATACAGGGAGCGAAAGGCTATGTACAATTTGTACAGAAACCAGATGGCAGTTATAAGAGTCAATGGACATGAAAGGGAAGCAGTGGTTGGGAAGGGAGTAAGACAGGGTTGTAGCCTCTCCCCGATGTTATTCAATCTGTATATTGAGCAAGCAGTAAAGGAAACAAAAGAAAAATTCGGAGTAGGTATTAAAATCCATGGAGAAGAAATAAAAACTTTGAGGTTCGCCGATGACATTGTAATTCTGTCAGAGACAGCAAAGGACTTGGAAGAGCAGTTGAACGGAATGGACAGTGTCTTGAAAGGAGGATATAAGATGAACATCAACAAAAGCAAAACGAGGATAATGGAATGTAGTCGAATTAAGTCGGGTGATGCTGAGGGAATTAGATTAGAAAATGAGACACTTAAAGTAGTAAAGGAGTTTTGCTATTTGGGGAGCAAAATAACTGATGATGGTCGAAGTAGAGAGGATATTAAATGTAGACTGGCAATGGCAAGGAAAGGGTTTCTGAAGAAGAGAAATTTGTTAACATCGAGTATAGATTTAAGTGTCAGGAAGTCGTTTCTGAAAGTATTTGTATGGAGTGTAGCCATGTATGGATGTGAAACATGGACGATAACTAGTTTGGACAAGAAGAGAATAGAAGCTTTTGAAATGTGGTGCTACAGAAGAATGCTGAAGATTAGATGGGTAGATCACATAACTAATGAGGAAGTATTGAATAGGATTGGGGAGAAGAGAAGTTTGTGGCACAACTTGACCAGAAGAAGGGATTGGTTGGTAGGACATGTTCTGAGGCATCAAAGGATCACCAATTTAGTATTGGAGGGCAGCGTGGAGGGTAAAAATCGTAGGGGGAGACCAAGAGATGAATATACTAAGCAGATTCAGAAGGATGTAGGTTGCAGTAGGTACTGGGAGATGAAGCTTGCACAGGATAGAGTAGCATGGAGAGCTGCATCAAACCAGTCTCAGGACTGAAGACCACAACAACAACAACAACAACACTGAAATCACATTTCCATGAATTGGGTTATCAGGCACAAGCTAAATCCTTTTGCATTTGGTGAAAAGTGCAAGTGTGTGTATGTTTCAAGAGAGACTTAGAAAATAATGTGTGTTTTCACTGAAAATGAAACTTCTGCAGGCTGGAATGGTATGCCCACTAAAGTAATTAAATCAGTGTATAAAACAACAAGTCATCAACTAATTTCATTAATAAATAACTCTTTTTGAAAAAGGTTGTTCTCCACATAGATCTATACTTTACAAACCATCGTGAAGTACACAGAAGAGAGTAGACTGCCTCTCGTTCCAATCATGTATGGAGCATGAAGAGTATTATTGCTTAAATGCCTCTGTGTACATTGTAATTAGCATAATCTTGTACTAAAAGGAGGGATATGTAGGGTGTAGCACTAAAAAATGTTACAAGAGAATATATGGGCTTAGGACAAGGAATGAGAGAACAGAAACACTATTTATGTTCTGTAACAAATTTCAGCTAGTAATAGTGAATACTCTGTTCAAGAATCACAAGAGGAAGAGGAGGTATACTTGCAAAAGGCTGGGTGATATGGGAAGATTTCAGTTAGATTACATCATAGACAGAGATTCTGAAATCAGATTCTGGATTGTAGGGCGTACCCAGGAGCAGATGTAGACTCAGATCATAACGTAGTAGTGATGAAGAGTACGCTGAAGTTTATGAGATTAGTCAGGAAGAATCAATACGCAAAGAAGTGGGATACGGAAGTACTAAGGAATGACGAGATACACTTTAAGTTCTCTAAGGCTATAGATACAGCAGTAAAGAATAGTTCAGTAGGCAGCACAGTTGAAGATTAATGGACGTCTCTAAATAAGGTAATCACAGAAGTTGTAAAGAAAAGCATAAGCACAAAGAAGGTAACTGTGAAGAAAGCATGGGTAACAGAAGAAATACCTCAGCTGATCGATGAAAAGAAGTACAAAAATATTCAGAGAAATTCGAGTATACAGAAATACAAATCGCTGAGAAATGAAATAATTTGGAAGTGCAGGGAAGTTAAGACGAAATGGCTGCATGAAAAATGTGAAGAAATCGAAAAAGAAATGATTGTTGGAAGGAATGACTCAGCATACAAGAAAGTCAAAACAGCCTTCGGTTAAATTAAAAGCAAAGGTGGTAACATTACGAGTGCAACAGGAATTCCACTGATAAATGCAGAGGAGAGAGCAGATAGGTGGAAAGAGTACTCTGAAGGCCTCTACGAGGGGAAGATTTGTCAAAATGCAATAGAAGAAGAAACAGGAGTTGATTTTGAAGAGAGAGGGGATCCAGTATGAGAAACAGAATTTAAGAGAGCTTTGGAAGACTTATGATCAAATAAGGCAGAAGGGATAGATAACATTCCATCAGAATTTCTAAAATCATTGGGGGGAGTGACAAAAAGACAACTGTTCACATTGGTGTATAGAATGTACGAGTCTGGCAACATACTATCTGACTTTCAGAAAAATATCATCCACACAATTCTGAAGACTGCCAGAGCTGACAAATGTGAGAATTATCACACGATCAGCTTAACAGCTCATGCATCCAAGTTGCTGACAAGAGTAATATACAGAAGAATGGAAAAGAAAATTGAGGATGTGTAGGATGACGATCAGTTTAGTTTGGGAAAGGTAAAGGCACCAGACAGGCAATTCTGACACTGCAGTTGATAATGGGAGCAAGACTAAAGAAAAATCAAGACACATTCACAGGATTTGTTGACCTGGAAAAAGCATTTGACAATGTAAAATTATGCAAGAGATTTGAAATTCTGAGAAAAATAAGAGTACGCTATAGGGAGAGACACATAAAATACAGTACGTACAAGAGCCAAGAAGGAATAATAACCACCAAGAACGCAGTGCTTGGATTACAAATGGTGTAAGACAGCGAAGTAGTCTTTTGCCCCTACTGTTCAATCTGTACATCAAAGGAGCAATGATTGAAACGAAAGGTTCAGGAGTGGAATTAAAATTCAAGGTGAAAGTATATCAGTGATACAATTCACTGATGGCATTGCTATCCTCAGTGAAAGTGAAGAAGAATTACATGATCTGCTGAATGGAAAGAACAGTCTAATGAGAACAGAATATGGATTGAGAGTAAATTGAAGAAAGACAAAAGTAACGAGAAGTAGCAGAAATGAGAGCAGTGAGAAACTTAACATCAGGACTGACAGTCATGAAGTAGATAAAGTAAAGGAATTTTACTACCTAAGTAACAAAATAACTAATGAAAGACAGACCAAGTGTCATCTAAAGCAGACTAAAGGGTGTATACGCAGACAAGGAAAAAAAAATTCCTGTATTTCCTGACTAAAAATACACTTTATCCCGGATGGAAACACATTTTCCCTGTTAAATGACAATATATTGTCCCTTGGGACTGTAAAACTTATCTTTTTAATGGTTCTGGTTTTATACATGGGTGTAGAATTTCCCGGCACTTTAAAAAACAAAACTCGAGGGGGGGGGGGGGGGAGACACGTTTTGGAAAGATCTTTGATGTGAAGCAACACGTACCCTGCATATTTTCGTATTACGAAAGTATAAATTCTAATTCCATCAAACACCGCATGTTACTTTCCCAAGCATTGAAACCAAGACTGCGATGCGCTTTAGTAAGGCTGTCATAGCTCATTTCACGTGATCTCGCCAGCCGGCGGATATTCAGAGCATAGGACAAGTGATGTAGTCAGCCAATTAGCAACATCACTGTTAAGTAGTGTGAACACACAAACAAGCAAAGTAAATGGTTTAATTGATATACATAGCGTTAGTACAAGAAAAGAAAAGCTTTCACATATAATATTGGTCTCTAAGGTTAATAAGCTGCAAGAGAAGCTAAGCTTCCAAATGCTGATCTTTCTGCGCGCGTTACACTTCAAGATATATCACACAAATGTGCCAGTAAAATTTTTAATAACGAGATAAATCTCTGATCTTCTGGGCTCAAAATTCTTCTAAATGACTTGTCATTGAAGAGTTGATTTTTAAATTAGTCAAACGCAGTGTGATTTAAGAAATTCGTTCTACATTCTCATACATAGTTCAACTTGCGTAAAAGGAAATTTACTTTGAAAGTTACGCGTTTCAAATCACCATTCGCAATATTTTCCTGCGACCTGTTAGAAATATGTTCGTTTCAGCAGTTGCCAGAGAGCAACTGCTGGATGGCATTATTTGTAATCAGGAGAACAAAAACTCTTCAGAAAATTTGCACTCTTTGCTGCCTGTTAGCTAACAAGTTCCTGTTTTGTGTGACATAAAATTAAATATAGAATACATAAAACCAGTTATGAAAAGAGACAAACAAGACAGTATACATTTCTTCAATCATTAGCTCCTAGCATTTTTCCCCCTCTTAATCTTGCTACAGCTTTATACGGTGTGCTTTCCTTTCTGCGAAAGAATCTATTACCTCATCAAAATTTGTCAAACGTTTTGTCACATGAAAAATCGAAAAGTCATTGTGTAATACTGAAAAAGCTGTTAATACAAATAGCACCCAAGACCGGTGTGGTTTCTTGATCTGATTACGTATATTTTGTCACTGTCTACTCGATAAAACAAAATAGGCCTTCGTAATATTGCAACAATTTTAACACACACCAAATAAATGAGACTGTTTTGACACAAATGGTCATTTTTGTAACACGACAGAATATAATTCACGACATACCAATATCAAATGCCTGTTAGGCCTACTACAAGCAAAAAGCTTTATGTTAGGAAATAGTTTCACATTTCATTTATTCTCTCCAGTTTCTCAAGCATGAGATCGAAAAGTAGTAGTATGAATTATTTAATATAAATTCGGAAAAGTGATATTCTTCCATAATTTGTGTGACGTCCCCGTTTCTTCACCTTCCTCATTCTAACAAACAATCTTATCACTGATTCTGTAACTATTCCTGCCATTGTCAAAACTTATTCGCCGGTTAACTTCACTAATCCTGTCAGAATCATCAGTTTTGTTATCCTGCGATTATTCTCCGGTCAGGCGTTGTTAAATGTTCATAGAACACGTTTTCCACGCTGCTTCCAGAACAGAACTTAAGCGGCTGCTGGCCTGAGACTGTACAATTGGCCCTTACTAGTGTAGTGTTCTGGCCCAAAATTTTCTGCCAAAATTCCATTTTCTTGAGTGTACTGAGAAGATAATACATAATCTTTCTTACCTGTTATTCCTGTTAGTCATTTATTTCCACTCTGGTTGTCTGAACCTATGGATTTCGCTAGTAAGTATAACAACGCTCATCATTCGCAAACCCAATCAACCATGTAATCAGACTGCAATTGGCATTCATCCGTTCGGCTTTATTCCACCAAGCTCGCATAGCCCCATCCCCTTCTGTCTGCAGGAAAGTTTATTTCTAGATACGACGAGAATTCCCGACAGACATCAAATACACTATGCACGCATTCAAAAATCAACTTATGGTTCATTCAGAAATAAACTTAGAAGGTGTTCAAATATGTTAAAAAAACAACATGGATGCATTCAAAATCTATGAATAATGGGGCCAGATACCTCGGTTTGCCCCCCCACCCCGCCCTCCCACCACCTAGCCCTGTAGCATCTACGTGCTTACTTCCATTGCTTACACAGCCAACAGCCACATTTCTGCAGTCAGAAGCGGGAGAAGTTATGTGACTCAACTACGCATGTGCATGAGCCTGCTCGTAACTGCTATAACAAATCTAATATAAACAGTTGTGATGTCACGTTCATCAGAGGCAATTTGTTGTTATGAAGCATCGCAGTCTTCCTAAAGCCTTTAACACATTTTGCTGCTGGCAGACACTTGTACGAGTACTGTGTTTTGTTGTTGTATATGGCGAATTTCCTCTACAATTTAAGTTTTATTTTCATTTTTGTCTCTCGTTTATCTTTTATTGCTGCAGTATTATTCTGCAGTAGGGGGATACAGTAATATCCTTTATTAGATAAAACAATGAAAAATTATCAGAATTCTAAAAAATTCCCGGGTTTATCCCGGACCTCCCACTTGTATACACCCTGAGACTAGCACTGGCAAAAAGGGCATTCCTGCCCAAGAGAAGTCTTCTAGTATCAAACATAGGCCCTAATTTGAGGAAGAAGTTTCTGAGAATTTACCTTTGGTGCCCAGCATTCTATGGTAGTGAAACATGGACTGTAGGAAAACCAGAACAGAAGAGAATCGAAACATTTGAGATGTGGTGCTACAAACAAATGATGAAAATTAGGTGGAAAACATTGACAAGGTGAATGTACAGGATGACAGGACACCTGTTAAGACATCAAGGAATGACTTCCATAGTACTGAAGGGAGCTGTAGAGGGTAAAAATTGTACAGGATGACAGATATTGAAACACATCCAGCAAATAATTGAAGATGTAGGCTGCAAGGGCTACTCTGAGATGAAGGGCACATGAATTCATGATGGGCAGCATCAAACCAGTCAGAAGACTAATGCCTCAATAAAGTAAGCTTTCATGGGATAATTTTCACCTACCTTCCAGCATTTGCCACAGGGATGGGAAAAAGTGATACTGGTATTTTACTTCTGAATAACTGGTATTTTCTTGGCCTCAGTTATATCGTTTTGTTTTTATTTATTTTTTACCCATAACTGGGTAAAAAAAGAAAACGAAAAAGTATATAAATTTGTCAGAACAGTGGTGCTAAACTTTTTAGTTTTTCAACAAAACTTTTTTTTTTAATTTAGTAATGTTTATTCATAAAAATTCCACTGCTTTTAAGTACTGCATTTTTATATATATAAGAAAAGGTATCAGAGCTATTTTAACAATAGTGCCGAAAGTTAGAAATGAACAAAAAATGCATTACATAAGAAACAGTACAGCTGTGCTGAGACAATAATGTACCTATTGCATTTTTCTACTCAGAACCAGTGATCCTTTCATTTTTTTGGGAGCAGAGTAGAAGGTGTATGCCACCCATGCACCCTGTAGCCCCAAATTATTGGAATTTTTGTGGCTTCAGAAGGATTGGTATCATCTTTGCATGATACTGTTTCTGATGAAAGGAGCTGACTATCCGATCAGCACATTATGGCGCAAGTATTTGTGAACTGATTGAACAGCAAACATTGGCCAATGGATTAATTCGTTACTGAAATTCTAACTGTTGTCAAGTAATTGTTACCGGTAAATGCTGTACTTTGCCTATTATCCAAATTTTTCATTTGAAAGGGAATGTTATTTTTGTCATAAACAAATCAGAGAAAAAAACGCTGCAAATGTAAAAAAAAAAAAAAAAAAAAAAAAAAAAAAAAAAAAAAAAAAAAAAAAAAAACAACCACCTCTTACTTTCCTGACATTTTCATGAAATAATATATGAGAAATAAAATTAAGGCAACATTAATAAATTAAAAACTTAATGATTCATTCACTGTTTATAATAAAAATAGAAAGTAGCTGATCTGCTGCCTGTGTTTGAATACTTATGTTCAGAAAAAACAAAACACCACAGAAATTATTAGCATTTCAGTCACCTCGGTTCAGCATTTGTCCTGTTGTCTAGTAGGCACAGATTCTGACACAGGCCCTGACAACTTTAACCGTGCTTGTCGGTATCGACGTATATAATGTGTGAATAGTCCTATGGTACAGCCATCCGTGCTGCATTCACCTGGTTCGAAAGTTCATCTATGGTGGTTGGCATTGGGTCACAGTGCTGCACCTGTCATTTCACCACATCCCACACATATTTGATTGGTTACAAGTCTGGTGATATGGCAGGCCAGGCAAAAGGCTGACATCCTGTGACACCAAGAAGGCACCTTTTCATGCAGCAACAAATGGTCGTACATTGTCTTGCTGAAAAAATGGTGTCTGGCGTGTTGTGCAGAAAGGGTATGGCTACAGGTCGCAGGATACCATTCACATAGATCACACTGTTCACAGTGCCCTCGACACGCACCAACTGTGATTTGTGGTTGTACCCAATAGGAACCCGCACCATGTCACTGTGATGCCTCACCCCTGTCTGCAGAGAACCATAATGCAGCCATAATTTTCAAACAAACAGAACCTGGAGTCATCAGCAAACACTATCTGATGCCATTCCTGCCCCCAGTGACATCTTTCATATACCATTGCTGTCTAGCAATTTCTACACATTTGTCAAAGGTAGGCGGAAAAGTGGATGATGCACACATAACCCATGCCATTATAAACGGCAACAGACTATCACCTGGAAGTGTACGATGTGTTATACAATTCCACTGTTGCGCCAGAGTGGTTCAAATGCTTTTCAGAAATCAAGAAATAATGTATACCCCTGACTGTCTTGTCCATGGCTTTGAGAGTGTCATGGGGAAAAAGTGTGTACTAGGTTTTGCATGTCCAATGTTTTTGAAATCCATTCTGGGTGGTAAGGATCAATCATTCTGTTCAACGTACCTCATTATGTCTGAGCTCGGTATTCTTTAATGACGGATGTCAAGGATAATGGGTGACAGTTCTGGGTATCACTTCTGCTACCCTTCTTGTAAATCGATGTGACCTGTGCTTTTTTTCCCAAGAACTGGCTCTACTCTTTGTTCAAGGGATTTATGATAAAACTTTAGTTGGAAGAAAGGGCTAACTCAGCCGCAGCTTCTGTACAGAACTAGATATGGATTCTTTTGGAACCATGAGCTTAGTTCAATTTTAGCAATGTCAACCATTTTTCAATGGCACTGATACTAATATCTGTATCACTTATATTTGAAATGGTGTAGGAAATAAACTGGGCAATACTCCTGCATTTACTTTTGTAAAGGAACATTTGAAAATGATATTCAACATTTCTACTTTTGTTCCATCTGTCAGTCTGGGCACTGACTCTAGATGGTACTGATCACCTTTACATACGACAAAAATTTCTTTGGATGTGGTGGTGGTGGTGGTGGTGGGGTGGGGGGTGGGGGGGGGAGAGGGGGTCTGCCTATAATATTCTACAATGATAATTGTTGAAGATTTTGTGAATTACCCTCTTGACAGACAAACATGTTTCTTTCAGCATCTTTTAGTTTGAAGATGTATTAAAATATTCTCAGGGGAAGAAATGGGGAAATATCATACTAATATCTCTTTCCTTTTTTTCCCAAATGTATTTGTAAAGGTAGTTGCAATCCAGATGCAAATGTTTTATTATAAAACATGAGATTATTCTGAACACCCAATTTGGTTTCCAACAAGGAGATATGTACATGCCATAAATAAGTATATTGATAAGATTAGCATCTTGTTAGATGACAATAATAAAGTTACAGTAATATTTTGTGACCTTACAAAAGGCTTTGATCCATAAACCACATCTTGACAATCCCTAAAGTAGATACGTCAAGGGATTAAAGGCAATGTGCTACAGTGACTTAGGTCATGTTTACAGGGGTGGAGAAAAATATGAGAACACCAGACACACACACACACACACACACACACACACACACACACACCACCATACCTAACACCATGTAGGAAAACTGAAACTGTTGGCATTCAAAAAAGCTTCCAGTCATCTTGGACTGGGAAAATACACCATTATTCCTCCAAAACGGGAAAGTTCATGTAATGCTGTAATGCTGATGGAGATGGACAGGGATCAAGCACCATCTCTCCAAAGTAGACCATAAAGGCTCAATAACAGTGAGATCATCTGGTGGCTGTGGTGACCTGGGGAGATGTGACAATTCATCCTCAAACGCGCAAAACCAGTCCCAGATGATACAAGCTGGTGTGAATAGGGGCCTGTCATCTTGGAACAAACACTGTAATGTGGAATGGACCTGGTCAGCAGAAATGGTCACTTAATGCTTGGCAATAATGTGACCTTGCAGAGTTACCACGGGGCACATGGAATAGCACAATATAACAGCCCAAATTACCACCAAACACCTGTGATGTTTCACTCTCGTGATGGAAACTCAGCCTGAAGTTGTAAATAGTGTGAAACAAGATACATCTGACCAAATGTCATTGTTCCATTGCTCGATAGTCCTGGTTTTATGGCTCTGGAACCAAATTTTCCAGTTCTGGGAATTTGCATGACTAAGCAAACACGGTGACCTAAACCTAATTTTAATAACATAATCAGCCTTACCAGATCATTTTCAGATTATAAGGAATCACTGAAATTTAACATTTCCTTTTCTTTCTTTTTGCGATCAAAGACAGATTATTTTATTAAAATTTGCTTCAGTCATGAGTGGTTTCCGAATTCCAGCTTGCCCTGAAATTGCCTGCTTATGGAGGTTCCTTTGTGTTGGTTTGGTGCTCACAGGGTTTGCAAGTACGACATTCAAGCTCCGCTGGGACTTTTGCTGCTGTCATCCTCTTATTTTTTGTCACAGTCCTCTTCAATGACCATCTGTCACAATCACTGAATACACATTTCATCTGCATTGTGACTTAACAGACAAATATTTTTCCACTTTCCCCATACGCGGTACAAATCTTCGATAAGGTTCCGCCTGAAACACCAAATACCTCAGCGAACTCAGTTATGGAAGCACCCGCCATACAAGCACCAACAGTTCGCTCACATTCAGATTCACTTAGCTCCGACATAATGCACTCACAACTACACTGAACACTGTTCTGACCGTGACTGACACTTGTAATGTACTGAGGACACTGTGCAGGAGCATTTGTGGTCAAACACAATGCTGCAACTTGCAAGCTTGACTAGCATCTGCATTTTTGTTCAGTGTTTCCATATTTTTGTCCAACACCAGCTTAGTCTAGGCAATTTGTGCTCAATTTTAAGCAGAGCAAAAACCAGTTATTCATGCATCTCCTGAACTGTGTGTTGTACAACAACATAATTTTACATGTGAATTCAGTGGTGTGTACGGATATTGTCTGCAAACAGTGTTGCAGAGTCGTTAGTAAAGAAGTAATGAATTAAGATGCTGATGCTGAACTTTGATGGTATGAAGAGCGATAATGTAGTGATAAACTTTTTCCTGTCATTTTGTAGGAGTGTCAATGAGAAAAAGCTTCGCAAAAGTTTGAAATTAGGTGTAAAGTTTGTCAGAAGTCACTAAGTCATTCTCAAATATGGGGTGAATATAGTCCAGCCATTTGCACAGTCAGTTACACTGCCTCAAGACAAACACAAAGTTTCTAACTGCAACAATTGTCTTACTGTGTTAAATTTTTTTTACATAAGATCGTACCTCTGAATGAACGGATTGTGATAGCATTTTGAATTCAGTCAATAACTAAGCAAAATATATAACATAAAATTACCGATGGGCAACGTACAACTGGTAGCAGGTACTAAGGCAGTGGTTTAGTAATACAGATGTTAATGATTTACCCGGCTATGCCAACTTACCTTTAGTTCTGTCTGCAGATGATACATGCATTTTAACTGAAAATAGTGAAGCTGAAAATATCTTTGATTTCATAAGTAAACAATGGAAACTCCAGGTAGGCATTCCGGCCCGAAGTGCTGGAGTTGGCAGGCGTGTGTACGTGAAGTGTGCTTGCTCGTGTGTGTGACTGGCGTGTGTCACTGACGAAGGCTGCGGCCAAAAGCTGCATGCAAGTGTCTTAAATGTGCCTGTCTGCAACTTGATGTGTCTCTTTACAGTAAGTAGCAATCTGTCTTTTGAACATTGTTCACTTCGTAATTAATACGCTGAACAACTTAGAAACAGATTGGTACTGAAGATCTCAAAAGCGGATATGGCACAATTTGAGACACAACAATCAAAAATGTAAGGTTAAAGGTATGCCATAAAAATAAGGTCATAACAGAACTGAATCCTACCAGATTTTCAGAACTAAATCTAGATAAGAATTTAAACTAAACAATGGAAAATTCACAATTGAGTAAGGACAATATTATGTCTCTAGCACATTCGTGCACGCACTCACAAAAGGAGCACTACACTCCCCCTTCCCACCCCTAACCTGCTATCCCTCCCCCTCTCAACCCAGCCTCCTCCATACCTCCACCATTCACTGATTGCTTCTCCCATCAGGTGCAGTCAATCGAAATCTGGCTTTGGTGGCCATAGACAGTGTTCGCGCGCGCGTGCACGCGTGCTTGTGTGTGTGTGTGTGTGTGTGTGTGTGTGTGTGTGTGTGTGTGTGTGTGTGTGTTTACTCTAGATTAAGGCCTTCTGACTGAAAGTTGAAACGTATAGCAGTCTTTTTATTGTGCCTGTCTGTGACTTAAGTTCTTTCACAATACTCTCATAAGAATTCTAAGTTGAACACGTATACCGGGCACCTATCGAGTAACTTGGGGAACCAGTGCCACCGACATGGACATGTGGGAGTTTGTGTACTACAGTTATTTTGAATTGATGATAAGGTATGGAATTATAGACAGAAAATCTTCTGCAACTGATTTCTTGTACTAAATATCACTGCTAAACTTGTCACATTAATTCTCTACAACAATCTGAGCTATCAAGAATACTCACCATTGTCTGTATAAGCAAAGCAGGTTGCTACACAATAGTCTGATACAGAAATGTTCCTACTCAGTGGAAGAGTTCATAAATAACAAATTGGTAATTTAAGCAGGATGTCATTCATTATTAACATTATTATGTAAACACACCGGTTCACTGTCAGGAAAAAATTCTTAACGTTAGAATACTGTTCCACTGCCTCATTACCTACAATTTTATAAAAGTGAATTATGGCACAATACCGTTTTTCACGTCTCCTGTACTTTAATCAGATGATTATCAAGACTATGTCACGAGATGAAAAAAATACTATTCAGGATCAGAGAGAATCTGGTGTAATTAGGTAGCAGTCCAGGAATGGAATGATCAGCTTTAAAGGTTGGAAGTATAGCTTGCTTTCAAGTCAATAAATGTTTTCAAATGATCTTCTGAAATAACAAACATATTTGGTTCAACAATTTTTATGGAGGAAATGTAATATTTTAAAAAACAGCAAGATAAAAAAATTAGAATCCCACGACAGTCTTCTGATACACCTAGTACCACCTCCCCCCACATGGTCAATAACTTTTTCACATTAAATTGTCTGGAATTAAGTAACAAAATTTCTGGACAATAATATGGAATAAAAAGTTCTGTTTTCTGTTCATTAAACTATTATTATGTGCTAGTCAGTAATTATAGTCTTTCAATCCTTTATTACAAAATTTTCAACACGATTTATTAACTTATCTTTTTCAAGGAAACTGGCATTAAATGGGAAAGGGATTTTCGATGTGGCATGGGATAATTCTTTTATATAAACTCCATTTTGTGCTGTTATGTAAAAAGTGATGTTTAATAGGAATATATTTTTTAATTGTAAAATTATCAGCTGTGTGTCAACTGATGTGCATTCAAAAATCACTGTTACTGATGCTAATTAAACAACAAGTGATTTAAATTGAAGGACGAGGGGACAGAAAGGAAGCAAAGGAGAGGGATCATTGGCACCAGCTGCATCAGGACTTCGTGTGGCATCGGCAGCGACTAGTGAAAACCAGGATTAGAACCCAGGATCTCCTGCTTATTAGGCAGGTGCTTTGACCACTTGCACCACCTGGACACCGTGTTTATCACAGCTGCATGGACTATCTCTGCACGCCTCACGGTTGACCCACATTCCCCCCCACTCGCCACCTATCTGCAGCCCACATCCCTGTGTTAGTGCTTATATAGTCGCTTCATCATTGGACTACACGGCACTTAACATCACACAGGAGAATGGCACAGAACTTACCCACCTTCATCGGACGCCGCTTCCGGACTATGCCTTCAATGTATTGTTTGCCAGAGTGCCAAGGTCAGCCACTGTGCACATGCCCCCATCGCCTCCTTTCCATATGTTCGGCGTTGCTTCACACACGTTTAAGTGGACATTGTCGGCCCTATGATGGCTGCCGCTAACCCCTTGCCGTGGTGCACATGTTTACCCACTGGCCTGAGGCAATGCCAATATCCCCCATTACCTCTACCACGGTAGCCTTATTTTGCAATTCTGTAATTATTTTAACAGGTTAGGGAGCGGAACATCCCTAAAGTGGCAACCTTATTAGTAGCAGGTGTTAAACTTGCATTTACAACCTTAGGCACAAAAATTATTTCTTTTTTATGACTGCATAGTAGGTTGAGGTTTGAAAATAGATATAAAACTGTGAGCAGGTTGAATCACACTGAAATTACATTGACAACAGCAAACAGAATGTTTCACAATTATTTTTTCATTGTGAACACTATTTCTAAAAAATGATACTAAAATGAAAAGAATACCTTTCATGAACTGAATCTCTGTCCTCGGAATGATGTACCTGTAAAAATTAAGAATAAAATCAGGTAACAACTCATATTATCACCAAACAATATTTTTGTTTGGTGATTAAATTGCAAATATATACAGATAGTTTCAAGTCATTACATTTTTAGGGAATAATATATAATATTTCAATATTACACACACTGTTGAAGCACAAGTAATGAAATCAATAAGATATCACCCTCTGTTGACATCAATAACAACATGCAGAATATCTGTTAGCTCTTCACGAAGGTTTCAAGCAGAAAACACCACGCCATGATTTGACACTGAAAGTAAATTTGTAACTTTTGGCATCCCGGAGTCAGTGTGTGTGGCAGTGTTCAACAAACAGTACAAAGCACTACTGTACAAGATGTTATGGTAACCGCATGGGAAATATCAATCTTCTCTAACTTCAGCAGGACACTAAAATAGCTCTTTTCTACAGAAAAGAAAATTGGTCATGTGAATTTTTTTTTTCATACATTTTGGTTCTGGCTGATGTATCTGGCACCATGTACCAACACAGGCTGCAGCTCTCCTTTCTAAAATGTTTTGCACCACCTGCATGTGTTTGGATTCCAGGGGAGCAAAGAGTGAAAGAACAAAGATTATGAAACTAGACAATAATTTTACTGTGAAATAAAACACACCAGTAACCAAAATGAAGGCAATCTGCTTAAAAGTGCCCAACTTTGCACACCTGTTATACCAAAATCTGCTGCTGGGGAACATTCAGTACAGCACTGCTCCAGCCACGCATTTCTAACACGCTCACATGCTTCACAGCATTTTCTGCCCATAAGGATATCGCAACACTATTACTCGAACTGGAAACTTACTTCACTGGTGGTCATCCTGAGAATATCCAGTGTGAGAGTGGTGACCCACAGCAAGTGTCAACTGCTCCCATGTACGCTCAAACTGATTCATTTCAGAAGGTCCTGCTGGCCATTCCATTTAGCAGATTCCTGCCTGCCAGAGGACCGTATTCACAAGGTGGACACAATCCAATCACGCTTTATTCTCTCGAAAGACAAACACATCACAAACGTCGACTGTAGTGCAGAGCAGTGGATTGGAAAATCATGTTCTGTCACTGCACGGCCCTCTAATTACCCTCGATACAGCTGAGATGCACCTGACAGCCATATGTGATACTGGTACAATACACAGCTGATCCCACCTGCCTACTGATCCTGTGGGACTGTGATTCACATGAGCACTAGTAAATGTCATGTGACTAGGGCCTCCTGTTGGGTAGACTGTTCGCTGGGTGAAGCCTTTTGATTTGACACCACTTGGGCGACTTGTGCGTCAATGGGGATGAAATGATGATTATTAGGACAACACAACACCCAACCCTTGAGTGGAGAAAATCTCTGACCCATGCGGGAATCGAACCCAGGCCCTTAGGATTGACATTCTGTCGCACTGACCACTCAGCTACCGGGGGCGGACATTAGCACTGGTACTTGCACGCTTCCATATTTTTTTGCAATGATCATCCTGTATCAGACGAATGCTGCACTTAGCTGTGAAGAGTCACTCATGCCATTTTCGTGGTGCAATACCAGGTGTTACCTTGCCTATCTTCTGCATACATCACTATGACAGGGGGTTGTACTGTTGTTTGTAATGAACACCTACAGAAAAATTGATTGTGTGAAGCATTCCATCTAGGTTGGCACTGCCCTTACTGTGTGCAGCTTTGTATATATTGTAGCCTCCCCTGACAGTAGGCAATCAATGTTTTGTGAATACTGAATTAATGCTCAATTGACATCAAAATGGCAAATGCCAATTAGATAGGCTATTTCTTGTACTGAAAAAACTTCTTGCTGTAAAGTGATAATGTAGGCACTCTCTAAACTTGAAACAATTGTTCGAGGCATGTAGACCTAAGATCAGTGAGCACAGGTCAAATTGTTCCATTAATAACAAGGACACTGAACAGCACATATTTTATAGA
This sequence comes from Schistocerca cancellata, assembly GCF_023864275.1. Classification (NCBI taxonomy): domain Eukaryota; kingdom Metazoa; phylum Arthropoda; class Insecta; order Orthoptera; family Acrididae; genus Schistocerca; species Schistocerca cancellata. The sequence goes on along the minus strand of NC_064632.1, from coordinate 590,022,228 downwards.
TCTATGTTCATCTCCACTGCACAAGTGGGTGTGAGCAGTGATTTCTTGTGGTCAAATGTGTAGTGAGCGACACAGGTTTCTGTTCAACAATACACAAATTACGCTAGGCATGAGAGTGGTGCAATATTGTTGTTGTTGTTGTTACTACTACTACTACTACTACTACTACTACTACTATTTTGAAGTGTTTTATGTTAACTGCACATTATATTCTGTGCATACTGCAGCAGCCAGAAATGATGACACAAAAAAATTCAATCTTGGAGGATGTGTAGAGCTGTATACATGCAGTGTCAGACTTCAGAGAAAAAGCCCACATGAAGGTGCAACAGCAGCCTCCCTTGTCTAAACAGCCGCATCAGTGATTGTAGACTGTGGGTCAGTTATTTGCCACACAACGAATAGAAACAAAGAGTAGTATGAGACAGGACACCTCATCAACATCAAAAGGAGCAATATCATATCAGTAATTTCATATGAAGTATGAAGATTCCTCACTGGGAATTGGTTTAGTTGTACTGCAACATTTCAGTTCTTCCAGGATATGTTTTTCAGCAGTGATGCATGCTTGGAAACAATGGGTAGCGAAGATTTATATGCAGTGAAATGCACATACCAGATGATGCTATGCACCCTTGTCACTGGGAATCTGACATCACATGCACACAGGTGTACCATGTCTTACAACCCATTACGTGGTGTCAGGTCAGTGCCAGAGTAGTACAGTACTGTTTGGAACAAGTGAAGCACTCAGCAGTAACAGTCTGCAATACCATAGGATAAGAGGATGTGTAGAACAGCAGAATCATGATAAGTGATTTAAATGGCAGAGAGCTGGTGTGCACATAAGCCCAACAGCACCCTCTTTTGTGTGTCTGGATAGATCAGTGTTACATGACACTCAGTCGATGTGGAGCTGTCACACGAAATCAAAATGTGTAACAAAGTGCCACTATGCCTTGTCAACATCACAGGGTGGAATACTGGCAAGAACAGGGCAGAATGATTGGTCTCTGGGAGGTGGGTGTGTCGTTCCATAAAACTGTGGCTTGTACTGGGCACACTGCTTCAACAGCGAGGTGTTTGTGGAACCAGTGGAGAGAAGAGTGCTTGCTGTACACAGTTCTGACAGGATATCAGATGAGGCAATATGACCACTCCGCAATATGACAGTCATCTTGTCCTCTTGGCTGTAATGGACGGAATAGCTTTGTTCACAGTGTTGGCCAAACGCAGCAGCACTGCAACAGGTGTGGACATGTCTATTTTCTGTGGGCTGGACAGGTGGCATGTGTGCTATTGTGTCAGCTTGCATTGATCAGAACCCACCATGCTACCAACTGCAATGGGCCTGTGAATGCCGACACTGCCATGCTGAGTGGTAAAATGTAGCGTTTTCAGATGAGTCCTGCTTCAATTGTCCTACAGTGATGGCCACATGTGTTCAACGCCGTTGTGGGGAACACAATCTGGCAGACTGCATTCATAGTAGACAAACACCATGTGAAATGGTTTGGGGTGCCACTGCCTATAACATGTGATCTTGCCTCCTATGTCTTGAGGGCAATCAGAACAGCTACCACTGCATCACAGAGGTTTACCAGCCTGAGGCACTGCCCCTCCTGAAATCGATTCCACACACCATATTTTAGTAGAACAACGCCTGGCCCCATGTGGCAAGGAATGTGCAAACCTTCTTTGAAAAATAATATGTACCAGAGCTTCACTAGCCTGCCAGTTCACCTGACATTTCTGGGATACAGTCAGTTGGCAACACATTCGTTCAGGGCCTCCTGCACGATCAGGGTCTCCTGTGGCCACAGTTGAAGCTCTGTGGACACACCTACAAACCGCATGACAGAGTATTCCACAGCAGCATATTCAGGTGCTCTTTGATTCCATGCGATTATGTCTAGTGGCTCTGAAGGCAACACATGACGGCACTACTCCATACTGAATTTCCACAGTCATAGTGCATGTACAGGTCTGTCATTTGTGTAGTGTCACGTGCGACATCGGTCGAACAAATTTCATCGTGATCACATCTCTTGGTCATGGTGTTTCACTTTCTCCAAACAGTAGTGTATAGAGGTAAGAGAGGTGTCTGCATTGACACCATCAGGTGGCTTGCGGAGTACGGATGTAGATGTAGATAGTTCGACACCTCCTGCTAAGGCATCAGTGGGGGCATCAGGCCAGATTTTATAGACTAGAAACCACAAATTCCTCAGAATGCAGAGGAGGCACTTGTTTATGCTTCAGCAACTCTGGCATGTCCAACGCTTTGATGACATACCAAAATAAGCACCAATTTGTCAGAATCAAGTTTAGCAACAACAGCTCCCTGAACGGGTATCTAATCAAACTGTATAGGTCTTTTGCTATCAAATAAATTGTGATTCAACCAATACTTACACTCAGTTTTTAGGTTGACATGTGCGTCCTACTGCATAATATTTCACTCATGTTAGTGGGAACCACTGTCAAAGGCAAATGAAGCACCACAGCCATCAGCTGAAAGCTCGATACAGTGGACAGCGATTGTAGTAACATGGAGGTAGACTGAAGAATCTGACATTTGAAAGACATTATTATAATTAAAGCTGTTGCAAATTTATTAGTTTGAATCATGTTTCTGAGTAATTCACTGTCATAATCAAATTGGGAATTTTATCAACAAAATTTAACACTTAGAGTTGATTGGTTGGATGTTAGAGTTAAAGGGCCCAAACTGAGAGGTCATCAAACCCTTCATCCTGTATGTATCAAACTAGGAATAATGCTCACAAGAGGGTGACAAAAAGGCAAATCTGGGCATCCCAATTTTAAACAAAGTACAATAAGACAAAGATAAAATCAAGGAAAAGGGGCAAGGTGGGCGAGCCGCTCTGTGCAAAATGCATTTAAGAGCTGCCCGGAGCGTGGTATGTGAAGAGAGACCTACCCGCATGTCCGAGCACAACAAAAAAGATGGTGAAATTTTAGGAAAGATATAATATTAAAAATGGCGAACATACTAGATCAAGGAAAATAAAAAGGTGAAAAGGGTAGGAGTAAGGGCTGCCATGGGACCCATGGGCCAGAGCAGGTGAAGGGCGTCCCTCCAACCCATCAGCAGTCAATGAGGCCAAAGTGCTCCACCTCAACAGAGATAAGCAGAAATAACCTTCATGCGTGAAATGTAAATCCAGATTAGCTGCTAGCACCAGAGGCAGTGTGTCCCAAAGATTAAGAGATAACCACAAAGCAGCCAAATTTGGGTAGTCTAGCAGGATGTGGGTGTCACTGTCAGGCAGGCACCACATCAGCGACAAGGTGGGTCCTCACCTCGGACAATGTGGCTGTGGGTCACGAAAGTGTGGCCAAAGCGTAGTTGACAAAGGACAGAGGATTCCCTCACGAAGTGCGATGGGAAGGCTGCCGTGCTATCGTGGTCTGCTTTATTACCCTCTGTTTAGGAAGTCCAGGGTGAACCATTCCGAGTTCCAGATATTTAACAATTGATGGCATATAGCTGACCAAAGGTCCAGTTCTGAGACACCCCATTTCCAAAATCAGCATCCTGGTAGCCAACTTTGCCAAGAGGTTGGTATCTTCATTTCCTGAGATCCCAACATGTCCAGGGGTCCAAACAAAGGCAACCAACCGTCCAGCTTGATGGAGGTCTGAAATAAGCTGCTGGATGCTTGTAACTAATAGTTGATTAAGGTAGCACTGGTCTATAGCTTGAAGGCTGATCAGAGTCACTGCAGATTAGAAGCATCTTGCTAGTGCAGAACAAGCATGACTAAGTGCTCATTTGATGGCCACCAATCCAGTAGTAAAGACACTGCAGCCATTAAGTAAGGAGTGTAGTTCACTGCACCTTGCATGCTTGTGTGCAAAACCAGTTCATCCATCCATCACTGAGCTATCAGTGTATACCACTTCCAAACCTGGAAATGCATTGAGGACAGCCAGGAACAGGTGGTGAAACACCATGGTGTAAACTGAATCTTTCAGTCCAAAGGATAAATCGAGATAGATCCGACATCAGGGTACATGCCATGCTCCCTGACAAAAGGCGACAGTGGGGAAGTTGGAACTCAGAGCAGAGACACTGTAGTTGAACTGCAAACTGGGTCTCCGTTGTGAGAGGTGGAACTCCCTACTAGGAAAAAGGACGTGGTAGGGTGCTTAGGGCATCTGTGAATGTGTATAGCATAACTGAGTGGCTGCTGTTGGTGCCTGATCTGTCGTGGAGGCACCCCAGCCTCCGCAAGTAGGCTATTCACACGGCTAGTTTGAAGGGCTCCTATTGCAATTCAGACCCCACAGTAGAGTATCTGGTACAGTGACTACAATTCTGAGGGCGATGCCGAACCATATGTCAGACTCCCATAATGATGACTGGGCTGGATCAGAGCTTTGTACAGCTGCAGACGTCTGTACCCCAGTTGGTGTTAGTGAGGCAGTGAAGTATATTAGGGCGTAGCCAGCATCTTTACTTAAGCTGGCAAAGATGGGGAGGCAACGTCAGCTGGGCATAGAAGACAAGTCCCAAAATGTGGTAAGTCTCCACCATGGTGAGTAATTGGTCGTCGAGGTAAAGTTCTGGTTGTGAATGAATACGATGACGACAGATGTGCACAACACGAATCTTGGTGGTGAAAAACTGAAAGCTGTGAATGATGGCCCATGACTGTGCCTTTCAAATGACACCCTGCTGTCTGTTTTCAGCAACACCCACTTTAGAGGAGCAATTGTAAAAGCAAAAATCATTAGCATACAAGGAGGGTGATACTGAAGACACCACAGCTGCTGCTAGGCCATTGATGGCCACTAAAAGGAGTGGGACACTCAATACAGACCCTTGTGGGGAACCATTCTCTTGGGTGTGGGGGTAACATGTAAAGCACCAACTCAAACCTGGAAACTATGGTGCGACAAGAAGTTCTCGACAAAAATTGGAAATGAGATGTAAGGTAGTGGGGACATGGTATCATTATGTGATGTCATAAGCCTTTTGTACGTTGCATAAGGAAGCAATATGGTGTTGATGTCGGTCAAAAGTTATCCAAGATGGCAGACTCCAGGAAAACCAAATTATCAACAGTGGGATGGCCTTGGCAAAAACCGTCATGGGACAGAGACAGAAGGCCGCGACATTCAAGCAGCCAACACAGTTTCCGGCTCACCATGCATTCAAGCAACTTAGAGAGAGCCTTGGTGAGACTAATTGGATGATAGCTAGCTGCAAGGGATGTTTACCACATTTCAGTACCAAGATAATGATGCTCTCCTGCCATTGATAGTTCTCAGATGCATAGGCTCGAACACAATGCAGAGCAAAATGTTTAGCTATGGCGTCTGGGCCATTGAAAATAGCACCATTCAAGAAAATACCAAGCACACCTGTACATGACTGGTATCCACAAAGGCATCTGATCTTCGCCCAAACCTCCAAAGAAGGCATAAATAGTCCAATGGTTGAAATGAACCGTTCACAGCATTCTTGCTTCTGTTGTTTTATTAATGATGGAGGCATTCAAAGACAATGAGGTGCACCATTGATGGATGCCACTTATGGAGTTGGAGACTCTCCTAGGATCTTTAATGGTCTCGGCAATTTCCACTCCACCAAGAGGGGATCACGAATAATCGCCAATGTCACCATTTAATGGGGAGCTCAGAGTGACAGTGGAGGTGAAAGCACCCCAGTCGGCATTGTGGAGAGCCCATCTACATGGGCAGGAACAGGAAGGCTGGGAAGTGGTCGATACCACACGGATCATCATGGACCCCTCCAGTGGATGGATGGGAGAAGATCATGGCCACAAATGGAAAGATCAATGGCCAAGTAAGTTCCATGTGCCACAATGAAGTGTGTGGAGGCACCAGTATTCAAGAGACTAGAGGTCGAGATCTGTCAGTAAGTTTTCCATGTCTTTACCACAGTCTGTGATTGTGGTTCCACCCCAAAGGGTTACGGGCACTGAAGTCACCCAAGATTAGAAAAGGCAGGGGGGAGTTGAGAAACCAATGCAGACAATACATTCCGAGGCACTCCGCCACTGGATGGGAGATAAACATTACAGACGTTAAAATCCTGAAATGCCCTTACCTGAACAGCCACAGCCTCCAAAATTGTATCAATAGGCCCAAGTTTGCTATATACAGAGTTCAGAATGTTTGTGCAAACTCCACTTGACACCCTATCATAATTGGTGCAATTCTTAAAATATTCATGGTAGCCACAAATGGCGGGGGTCCATGTTGCTGAAAACCAAGTTTCCTGAAGGACAATGCAGAAAGCATGGGAGGAGCTTAAGAGATGATGTAGTTCAGCCAGATGGAAAATAAAAAAGCACTACAATTCCTCTGGAGAAACGTGCTGTTGGTATACTGTGTGGATGTGAAGGGTCCAAAGATGCATCTTATATCCCAGGGTTACCTACTGCCACTGGTTGAGAGGCTATGGTATGAAGACACACAGGTTCTGAGACATTCTGTGTGGTGTGATCTTGAGGAAGAGCTTCCCTGAATTAGTTTCGGGGACCGAAGAAGATCGTCAAGCCCTATGACCAGCAGTCTATGGCTATGTCAGCCACTGGCTGGTATCCAGTTGTAGAAGTTGTAGACAGGTGGGAACCTTGCAGGGGAGTGTCCTGAGGGATCCTTTTCTAGCATGAGAAGTCATACAAGGGTGGTGTGTGGCTGTCTGGGGCATGGGGATCAGCATCCCTGTGGGTGAGGAGCCATTGCTCCCAAAGTGGGTGGGGGGGGAGAGCCCCCAACCATCAGGGGAGCAGCCATGGTCAAGCAGCCCTGACAGCTCCCTGTAGGATGCAAAATGGAGGAGATTACTGTCAGCAGAGGTGGGACAATCGCCATAGTTGTAGTGTACAACACTATCATGCATGCAGGATATAGATGCTCGTACTTTTTCCTGACCTCTTAGTATGTCAGTCTGTCCAGAATCTTATGTTCTTATATTTTTCTTCCTCTCTCTGAAAGACAGTGCAGTCTGGTAAGTGGAGAGAATGGTGCTCCCCATAGTTGATGTAGACAGTGTGGGGTTGGGGAGGAGGGGGGGGGGGGAGGGGAGGGAGTGTGGCACAAGGAATATTGACATGCAACGATCGTCCACTATCTGTACAGACGGGGCTGGCATCACAACATGAAGACGTGCCAGAATTTCATAGTTCTGCATATGGGGGGAATGTACGGTATCACATCACATAGGTATACCATCACCCTGACCTTTCAGGCAATGAATTGCCCTCAAAGACCAAGATGAAAGTCCTTTGGCTCACTACGGACATGACAAAGTGTACACCCAGTCACTCCAAGTTGGTGCTTAGCTCATAACCAGACTGCAAGAGGCAGTCACAATGGAAAATGATGCCTCGACCTAGAATCATGTTGAGACTATTATGGAGTGTGCTAGTCTTTGTAACATTACCCAGCTTGTCACATGCAAGCAACACCCATGACTGGGCAGGGGATGCTGTTTTAATCAAAATTAGTCCACTCTTCATTTTGAAGATAGCTGCAACTCCTGAAACCTGTCCTGTATGGTCTCCACAAAGAATGTAGGCTTTATGGCAAAAAAAATAATCACCCTCTGTCCTTGTACAAACCAGGTAATGAGGTGGCGTGGGAGGGGGGGGGGGTGCAGGCAGGGAGTATCTCTCTGCTTGTTGTTTGCCCAAGGTTCCTCCAACAGCGTAACCAGTGAAGGAAACATTTTGGTGTTGTATCTCTCTATGTTGAATGAATTCTTTCCTTCTGAAGACATTGGGAGAAAACTTTATCTGCTTCATATTCAAATCATCCTCCATGGTGCCACCCTCTACAAACAAGGCTTTCCCCATGGGTGCCACCCAGCCTCAGCAACAGATACCTGGCTGGTAATCCACTATTCCGAGCCCTTGTGCTCCAGTCATGATGGGCATGTACTTCTTGGCATAAATGGGTAGGTTTTAGCTCGGGGACCAACCATGTGATCCCTGCGTGGTCAGGGGCTACTACTGTGCAAGTACCTGACAAGTTCCCTCCACAATGGGATGGCTACCATGCTGGGTTTTGGTGTACTACCTTATTGAAAAGGAAGGGTGCTAAGATGGAAATGCAAAAAGGTGGAACACACAACACACTGGGCGACCCCTGCACGATCCATAGTTCTGAAAAATTTTGAAAAATGTTGGCAGGTCAAACCGAACAATTGGAAACATGTATTTATTAATGAAAAGAAGTAGAGAGCGTTGGAAGTGAAATGGAAAACTGGAGTCCAAAATCATGTACCAGGTCCAAGCGGGGTTTACACCAGGAAAACCATTCGATGGAAACCAGAGGGGAAGGGGGTGGGGATAGTGAGAGGGGGGGGGGGGTTGAGAGTTAGTGGTAGTATAGGATTGGAACACAGAAAGGGAAGCAGTGCTGCAAAGGCTTGAGCCCCATGGTACTGTGGTAGCCAAGTATGTACTCACAAAAGAGTTGTGAGCCCTCTGCAGGGAAACAGATAAGGTTGGTTGGTTTAAAAGAGTGGGAGGGGGGACCAAACTGCTAGGTCATCCGTTCCTTATTCCAATCAAGGGTGGGAGTAAAATAATCGAAACATACAAAACACAGTGGCAAGAAAGGAGAAAACCCCAAAAATGACAGAAGGTCAGTAAACACTAAAATGGACCAAATCAGACAAGAAAACCACAGAGAGATGCAAGAAACATGTAGAAGAGATCAAAACAACAGAGCAGATTACCATGGCTGGCTGACCATGAGAATAATAAGGAGAAGCCAGCCATTCTGCAACACATTAAAACCTCCACCCTAAAAGCACTAGGGTGGAGAACACAGAGGGACAAAGGACATGCGCTAAAACACAGATCAAATCATAAAACCCACCCTCACAAATAAAATGTAAAACTAAAGCTGCTGTTGAGGCATTGTCACCCAATACTGAGAGTAGGGTGCCTGGAAAGTTAAAAGTCCGCTGCAGAGCGGCTAAAAGTTGGCAGTCTGGCAAGAGGTGGATGACTGTCATTTGTGAGCCACAGTGACACCGAGGTGGGTCCTTGCAACGGAGGAGGTACCGTATTTACTCGAATCTAAGCCGCACTTTTTTTCCGGTTTTTGTAATCCAAAAAACCGCCTGCGGCTTAGAATCGAGTGCAAAGCAAGCGGAGGTTCTGAAAAATGTTGGTAGGTGCCGCCACATCTAACTTCTGCTGTCGAATATATGTAGCGCTACACAAGCATGCTTTGTGGGCACAAAGATAAATACTGGCGCCAAAACTTTTTTTCTCCGCCCCTTGTTTCTGCCACTGCATTTTCTTACATTATCCAACGAAGTAAATACAAATTCCATATTGTTCATCTTCGAATGTAGCAGAATTTCAATGTACTACGAAAATCCGACTGGCAAGACTGTTAGGGATGTTTGTCAATATGGCCAACTCTACGTTACGAGTTTATTCCTACCTGTGAGAAGAGATGGTTGCTAATAGGAACCTGATGAAATGTGAATCACATGCAGTATTCTCTTCACCATAAGAATAATACGAATATCAACATTTTGTCATGTATTCTTTCGTGTTTGCTGCCATCTCATTTAAATCCTGCATGCCTAATAAACTACGAAACTAGAGTGAAACAACAGCAAACGCAGAAGAATATATGTATCGTGTCATGTTTATATTCGTATTATTCTTATGCCTAATAGTGATATAGTCGGAATTGAAGCACAGCAACTGACTCGATTTTAAATGTAAGATGACTAATTTCTGTGCAGAATTTGATGTACTAAATAAGCGGCCGCAAAGATTTTCAAACGGAGAAAAATTTGCGCCTAACTCTCGTTCAGAACATGTTCTATCATACGCAGTCTATTATTTGGTTCTTGTTGGTTATCAAATAAAGCAGCAGTGTAAGTAACAACAAATAGCAGTCTCTTGCCATTGTTTTGCTAATGAGACGATTCCTTTAAAAAAAAAGAAAAAAAGAAAAAAAAAAAGCAGCGGTAGCGCGCATAAAGCAAGTCATGCCGCGAGCGGCGACAGGCCGTAAATACGCACTATCAGAATGTGACAAACAATGCATGACACAGTACAGTAATGCATTTTCAGCTTAGAGTGACGTAAACACCTATAACAAAAAAAAAGGCACTTATCAAAGCAAAATAAGCAATCGATTCAAACCAGACGAAGCACGTGAAAAAGGAAGGGTACCCATATAAATACGGACGGAGCGCCTGACGCATAGCAATGGCTACCTGGTAAAGCTTAACTGCTAAGCTTACGACTCGAACCAAACTACTGTAGCTGTATCGTCTTTCATTCGACCTAAATTGTGTCTCATATTACAATGGACCAACTTTGTTTCGATTTGGAGATGCGGCCTAAAACTTTTCTCTTCCCTTGAATTTCGAGTCTCAAATTTCAGGTGCGGCTTAGATTCGGGAAATATTTTTTTCCTTTATTTCGAGTCTCAAATTTCAGGTGCGGCTTAGATTCGAGTGCGGCTTAGATTCGAGTAAATACGGTAACCATGTGTTAGCCATGTGTGGCCAATGCGGAGCCGGCAGGGGACAACTGATTCTACGTAAGAGGACCACATGCAAGACTTTGACACATTCGTAGTCTCCTTAATGACATGCAGTTTGTTGTGCATACTAGTCTGCCATTCCGTCTCCCAAAGCCAAAAAACCCTGTGGCATAAGACAGAACGCAGATCAGTTTCGGAGATGCCCATCTCCAGAAGCAGTTTCCGAATAGCCTGTTTGGCTAGCCTGTTGGCAAGTTAATTGCCTGGGATTCTAACTTGTCCTAGAGTCCACACAAACACCACTGAACGACGGGGCCATTCCAGGGCATAGATGGACTCCTGAATGGAATCTACCATAGGATGGTGAGGCTAGCACTGGTCAATAGCTTGTAGGCTTCTCAATGAGTCAGTACACAGAAGAAATGACTCACTAGGGCATGAGTGGATGTGCTCAAGAGCATGAGATATGGCTGCCAGCCCTGCAGTGAAAACACTGCAGCCATCTAAAAGGAGTGCTGTTCAATATGTCCTCCATGAACATAAGCAAAGCCTACGTGACCACCAGCCATTGAGCCGTCGATGTAAACCACTTCATGGCTCCAGTACATGTTGAGAATCGAGAGGAAGTGATAGCGGAGAGCCACAGGGTTAATGGAACCCTTAGGGCCATGCAAAAGGTCCAGAAGAATCTGCACCCTAGGTGTCACCATGGAGGTGTATGTGAATGGACCTTGAGGAGAGGTGGTAACAGGAAGAACTCCAGTTCAGACAGAAGGGACCATAAGCGAACTGCAATCCTGTTGCTGTTGCTCAGGCAGCGGCGGGCATTGAAGTGCTGCCAGCAGTTCCATTTAAGCTGACGGGGTGGGGTAGCCAAGTCAATAAGGTGCCGAAAACCAGTCCTAAGAATTGATATGTCTCCACTATGGTGAGTGGCTCATCGTTAAGGTAAAGTTCTGGTTCTGGATGTACAGTGCGACGGCGTCAGAAATGTATGACACACGACTTCGCAGCTGAAAACTGTAGGTGCCACTCAGCAACACCAGTACTGGAGGAGCAGTACGAAATGCAGAAGTCATCCACACACAGAGAAGGTGTGACCAACGGTCCTACAGCTGCTGCTAGATCATTTATAGTCACTAAAAATAGAGAGAGACTCAATACGGAGACCTGCGGAACGCCATTCTCCTGAATACAGGGGGCAGGCACCAACCTGGACATGGAAAGTACAGAGCAACAGGAAGTTTTGGATAAAAATCACAAGCGAGCCTCGGAGACTCCACTCATACAGAGTGGCAAAGATATGATGTCTCCAGGTCATGTCATATGCTTTATGAAAGTCAAAAAGACGGCAACAAGATGTTAGCATCTGGAAAAGGCTGTTCGGATGGCGAACTCGAGGGACACGAGATTATCAGTGGTAGAGCGACCCTGGTGGAAGACACCCTGACATGGAGCCAGTAGGCCATGTGGCTCCAGGACCCAACCCATACGTTCCAGCAGCTTACAAAGAAATTTGGCGAGGCTGATGGACCGGTAGCTATCCACATCAAGCGAGTTTTGACTGAGTTTGAGCACTGGAATGATGGTGCTCTCCCACCATTGCGATGGAAAGATGCCATTGCACCAGATCCGATGGAAGTTGACGAGGAAATGTCGCTTGCAGTCAGATGAGAGATTTTTGATCATCTGACTGTGAATCCGATCCGGCCTCGGAGCTGTGTCAGCGCAATGTGCAAGGGCGCTGAGGAGCTCCAACTCTGTAAATGGGGCGTTATAAGGTTCACTGTGGCATGTAGAGAATAAGAGAGGACTTTTATTTCCATCCGCCGTTTGAGGGTGTGAAAGACTGGGGGGTTGTTCTCCGACGCAGAGGCTCGAGCATAGTGCTCAGCAAAGTGCTCGGCAATCCCATTTTCTTTCGGTAGGTAACACACAATTGGAGTTAGTGGCGGGTACCCAAAAAGACATCTGATCTTTGTCCTGACGTGGGAAGATGATGTATGGCACCCAATGGTCGACACGTACCTCTCCCAACACTCCTGTTTCCGTCATTTTATAAGCTGGCGTTCACAGGCACAGATCCACTTAAAGGCTATTAGGTGCTCTAGAGAAGGGTGCTGCTTGTGTTGCTGTAGAGCTCGCTGACGCTCTTTAATTGCCTCAGCGACTTCCGGCTACCTCCAAGGGACTGTCTTTTGCTGGGGGTACACTTAAGAACGAGGGATTGTGTTTTCCGCCACAAAACAATCATTGTAGTGACTTGCTCAATGACAACATCAATGTGGGGGAGATTCAGTGGTGACAGCAGAGGTGAAAGCTTCCCAGGCTGCCTTGTTTAAAGCCCATTGGGGTGGGCGTCCGTGGGTATGACCTCGGGGGAGTGACAGGAAGATGGGGAATTGCTCACTACAATACAGGTCGTCATATGCTCTCCAGTGGATAGATGGGAAAAGGCCAGGACTGCAAACCGAGAGATCAATGGTCAAATATGTGCCATGTGCTACAATGAAACTTGTGGGGGCACCTGTATTTAGGAGGCAGAGGCTGGGTTGTGACAGTAAATTTTCGACCTCCCTACCTCGGCCAGTAAGCATGCCGCCATCCTACAACAGATTATGTGCGTCAAAATCTCCCAAAAGTAGGGAAGGTTTAGGGAGTTGATCAATTTGTGCAGCCAAGACATTCAGGGGTACTGCACCATCTGGAGGAAGATATACATTGCAGACAGTTATTTCCTGTGTCGTCCTTATCCTGACAGCAACAGCTTCAAGAGGGGTTTGAAGGGGGCCCAGGTTCACTATAACTGAGTTCACGACATAGACACAAACTCCACCTGACACTCTATTATAGTCGCTATGGTTCCTGTCATATCTCATATAGCTGCGGACGGCAGAGGTCCGCATTGCTGGGAACCAAGTTACCTGGAGGGCAATGCAGAAAGCAGATGTAAAGCTTACGAGTTACTGTAGCTCAGCCAGGTGGTGGAAAAAATCGCCGCAATTCCACTGGAGGATTACGTGATCATGAGACTGGGAAGGCATGAAACATTCAATGAGACAGTCTATGCAACCAGTGTCACCTGCTGCCACCAGATGAGTACCTGTGCGATCGACATCCATTGTGTCTGAGGGTCCAGCGAGATCTAAGTCCTCAGCGGATGCCAGAATCTCCACCTAATCCTCAGACACAGAGTTTGTAGGTAGTGGTGGTGTGGGTGCCACAGCACTGTCTTGGTTCTTGGGGGCTTTTTCTTTTTAGGTTTCTCTCGCTGCTCCTTAGGTTTGTCCGGCTGGGAGAGCTTCCGATTCATCCTCAGGGACTGAGGAGGACCGTGAAGCCCTACAACCAGCTACCTGTGGTTGCTTCACCCAGTGGCGGGTGTCAGCTTTGCCACTGGTAAGAACCAGGGATCCTTTCCTGGTGAGAGGAGCCAAGGAAGACTTACACTTCTCCATCTGAGAAGGGGGGACAGATGTCCCCGATGGTTGGGGGGGGGGGGGGGTTGTTGCTCCTGAAGTAGGTTGTGCAGGAGCAACAGGGAGGGAAATGTCCCCCACCATCAAGGTGGCAGGTGGAGTCTGAGGGCTCCGAAAGCCAACTGTACACCATGTAACAGAAGATGGTAGAACTGTTGTGTAGCGGTGGCATAGGCTGATGTCATATGTACAGGATGTAGCCTCTCATTTTCTCTTAGCCTCGGTGTATGACAGTCGGTCCAGGGTCTTTTATCTTGTATTCCATTATTTTTTTTCTTTCTGGAGAATCCTGCAGTCTGGCAAGCAAGGCAAATGGTGCTCTCCGCAGTTGACACAGATGGGAAGCGGGGCACAGGGAGTATTGGAATGTGAAGGATGTCCACAATCCCAACATGGCCAAACTTCCAGCACCTAAAGCACTGCATCGGAGGAGGGATATATGGCTTTAAGTCACAGCGGTAGACCATCACCTTGACCTTCTCGGGTACTGTGTCACCCTTGAAGGCCAAGATGAAGGCACACTGGCTACCTGATTATCTGTTGGACTGCGGTGGATGCGCCGGATGAAATGGATACATCGATGCTCTAAACTGGCGCGTATCTCATTGTCAGACTGCTAAAGAAGGCTGCTGTGAAATATGATACCCTGGACCATATTTAAGCTCTTATGGGGTGTGATGGAAACAGAAACATCCCTCAGCTTGCCACAGGCAAGTAGTGCCCGTGACTGGGCAGAGGATGCTGTTTTGATCAAGACCGCCCCGACCGCATTTTGGACAAGCCCTCCAACTTCCCAACTTGTCCTCTAAATGCTCCACAAAAAACTGAGGTTTCATAGACAATAAAGATTCCCCACAAACTCTAGTACATACGAGGTACCGGGATGAATAAGCTTCGCTGCCATCCTTAGCCTGGTGTTCCTCCCATGGTGTGGCTGGGAGAGGGAGGGGGGAGGGGGAGAGTGGGGGCGAACGATTTGGGGTCATAATTATTAGCACTGAAGTTAGATCTTGACTGCTTAGAGACTGCTGGTGCTGGACCACCAGCAAGAGATGACGTACTATGCTTCATGGCATGTCATCCACCCTGATGCCACCCACTCCGAACAGGGGCCCTCCCAACGGGCGCCACCCAGCCGCAGCAAAGGCCATTGCCGGGAGTCCCAATGCCCCAGGGTGACGGGCATCTACTCCTTGGCATATGTGGGGAGTTAATGGTGCAGACATCAGCACAGCAAGCCCTGTGTGGTCAGGGGGGCTACAAACAACAGGGTACAAAGCAGCTCCACCACAACAGACTGGCTACCGTGTTGGATAAAACGAGCTAGTAAGTCCATTATTGTCAACAGTGCAGAAAGCAATATTTCACAGAGGATGGAGAAAAACGCTTGCAGAAGGGTGACTGCCCCCCAGCTGGAGAATGAGTGGAGGTGCAGATCCACGTCGATGAAGGATGTGAGAGGTCTCAGCACATGATGGACACTATGCGGCATGTACGACGCCCTTCCCCAGTTAGCTCCCCTACGGGGACCATCACACAAAGGCCGAAACGTGTGAAACTCCCTTTATTCACCTTTTACGACAGGCAGAAATAACTTGGACCTATTCTAAACCCCAGACCCACAGGGGGAAAACAGTTAAAGATCAGTTGATATAATGCTCTGAAGGGATTCCACTGTACGTTCAGGTACAAAATAAGTGAACGAAACTTGAAAATATTGTCTTCTGGAATGACACTAGCACGTTGTTCGATTATTGCCTGATGACCAAAATGTTATCTACTAGCAGTAAGAAGCGGCCATGAGAAGTCTACTGAACCCTATTGTATGCATTTTCACTGTGCAAAACTGCAAGCCAACTGTGCCAGATGATTTGCACATCAGAAATGCTATGCACCCAATATTAATGTTGAAGAGTATAAATGAGGCTGATCGGATGTCATGTCAACAGTACTCTCCTGATTGTGAGTCAGTACACTACACACTACAGTAATAGCAAATCATCTACAGAATAGGAGAAGTTGTCAAGGAAAAACTTTTTCAGTTTGTTTTCTGATTTTACTTTGCTATCTGTCAGACATTTTATAAGACTGGGTAAGTGATCAGAATTTTCAGTTGTAGTATTGTGCACCCCTTTTTGTGCAAAAGACTATCTAAATGTGGAGTAATGACTGTGAGGGAATTAATATACTGTGAAGCCATAATCACAATGCTCAACTCCTTAAACAGATGTCTACAAGATAATCGGTGAGCGCAACATATTATTCTTACAGCACATTTTTGTACAATGAAGACTTTCTTTCTTAAAGATGAGTTATCCAGAACATTATTTCATATGATGTTACTCATAAAAATACGCAAAACATGTCAACTTCCTGATTTGTCTCTTCCCAAGATCTGCAATGATTCTCAATGCATATGTGGCTGAGCTAAGTAGTTTTAGGAGTTCCAAAATGTGCTTTTTCCAATTTAAATTTTCAACTATGTGGATACCTAAGAATTATGAAGTTTCTACCCTATTTATTATTTCCTCACCATGTGTTACACTTATCATGGTGTAGTATCAGTAGATGTGCAGAACTGAATATGTTGTGTCTTTTTAAAACTGAGGGTGAGACCACTCACAGAAAACCAGTCAATAATACTTTTACTATCTTTGTTTACCATATCTTCTGGGTCAACATGTATGCTTGGATTGATTACACCATTGAGAACTAATTATGGTTCTTGTATGTCAGATGGAAGACAGTTTACATCTATGAGGAACTACAGTGGACCTACGATTGAGCCTTGGGGAACCCCATACGTGATTTCTCCTCAGTCTGAGTTATGTCCCCAAACTATATTGGTTGAATTACTATGTGCAGCTTTCTGTATTCTGTTAATTAGATATGACATTATCTACTGGTTGGCAAACTTCAACTGATCTGGGAAAATACTGTAATTCACACAATCAAATGCCTTGACTAGCCTTGTTGGTGCTATTTTATTATTTAATGCCTGTAGGCTTGATGATTGAACATATACATGGCATTCTCAGTAGAGCAACTCTTCCTAAACCCAAACTGTGATTTGCTGACGATATTATTGTTGCTAAGGTGAGATGTTATTATAGAATACATCACCTTCTCAAAAATTTTGGAAAATCATGTCAGGAGTGAAACAAGTACGTAGTGATGTTTAACAACAGCATATTTCAGTCTCTGAGAAAATGCCCTGAGTATTACATATATCAGATAAGACTGGGCTTATTACATGTGAACAAATCTTTATTACTCTATTGGAAACACTATCAAAACCAGATGGGCTTATATTTTTGGGAGAATGTATAATTTTCTTAACTGCAGATGGAGAAGTTTGTGATATATTCATATGATTGAATTTTATGAGATTTATATTTTCAACATACTACTGTGATTCTTCTCTTGAACTGTTATCCCTATGTTTTCTGCCATATTTCAGAAATGATTATTAAATACATTTGCTACCTATGACTCATCCTTTACAATGCTTTCATTCAGTTCAATAGTGATGTTATCATGTTCCGTGGGCAGTTATCCAGTATCTTGTTTTACTATTCCATATAGCCTTAAGTCTGTTGTCGGAAGTACTGATTTCTGGCATTATGTGAATTTTTTAATAACTTTTCTTAGTAATTTTGAATAGTTTTTGAGATGTGCAACTACTGTAGGACCCCTACTTGTTCCTGCTAAAAGATACATTTCCCTTTTCCTTTCACAATATACTATAATCCCTCTAAGTGATCCATGGTTTTTTCAAATGACTGTTTAGTGTCTTTCTGATTAGATTATGCAGAGAGCTATTTTGAAATAATGATGTGAATTTATCACAGACTAGATTAAATTTTATGTCAGTATTTGGTTCATTATAAATTTCTTCCCAGGTCATCTACTGGAAACTATTCTTAAAAACATTGTTCCTGGAGTCATTAATTATTCTGATTTCCACTGAGGAGTATCCATCTTTTAAGGCACTATATTAGCTAACTGTATATCATGATCAAAGAGAGTTTTTTGTTACTGGGTAAACAGCTATTTTCTTATTTTGTACTTCACCAAAGAAAACATTATCACTTAGTGTCCTATGTAGGACACAAATAAGGTTTCCAGATCATTTTTCCTATCAGAATCCGTTAGAAAATCTACACTGAAGTCACCATAGACTATTAACTGCTTGCTGCTGTCTGACAGTAAGGAACCCAAATTGTTCGTAAACAGTTCATAATTTCCCAATGGTGATCTACATACAGTTACAATTAAAAGTGAATATTTTTCAGTAATAATTCACAAGCACACATTTCTATAAGCTGATCAGTAAAAAAAAAAACTACTTGTCTCGTTTTTGAACTTGTGTTCTGTCTTAATATATGTAACAACTCCTCCTTTTCCCATATTAGTTCTGCACGAGTAAGCTACTATAGTGTAATTTTTTATATGTAACTTATCTAACCCTGTGGTTATATGGTGCTCAGACAGGCACAGGACACTTATCTTTCCAGAGCGCTCAAAATTTTTCAAACAGAGCAGCTCTTCTACCTTCTTACTCAATTCTCTAATATTTTGATGAAATAAGCCAACCTTCCTTTTCTGTACACTTTTAAGAATTTTTGGGGCTCTTCTAGTTATTTCTATTTCTTTTACAACAGGATACCTGAATCCTGATTCTCACATAAACGTGCCCCTCTGACAGTAACCACAGGGATATTGCTATGTGTGATGCTGGCCCCCAGAAGCTCAGCCAACCTATCTTTCCCTCTGTCAATGGAAAATCCAGGATGGAATGTAACAATATTATGAAAAGGATCATTGTTACTCATCATATAGCAGAAATGCTGTCGCAGACAGGCACAACAAAAACACTGTCAGAGTAGCAACAATCCTTTTCAAAATATTGTTACTATCTTTCCCTCTCTTATTCATGTGTAGGATATGTCTAGTACATCCCCATCTCCCAATTGTAGCAACAGGCACTGCATTCAAATGAGATTTAACTTCAGTCACAGCAGGCTGCTCAACTCAGTGTTCACATGGCTCACAGTGGTGTTAACCCAGGGCTGGTCATGGCACTGTACACCTCCACAAAAATCACATTTGCACATATAGTTGCTACTCCTATTTCATCCAGTCACCCTAATGCTGTAATTAGTGTTCCTAGCCAGGCTGCTCCCTGTTCCACCTACTACAATAACCTGATCTTCGTTGCCAAAACCTTTGTACAAATTGCCTGTCAACCGTCTAAGGCTAGCACTTGGCTTTACAATACTTGTGCTCTGGTACTATGTTCCTAATTTGTCCTGTATCGTATGGCCTACACTTTTCTCATGGCTACTACCTAGCAGCAAGACTCTCTTCCTACTCTCTTCCGGTACAGACCTTCACAAGTTTCTTCGCTAGAAGTCTGCTGCACCCTACTGTGACCTACAGCTGGATGATGCTCTTCTCCTTCTTCAGGCAATAAGTCAAATCTATTTGATACTGCTAGCTCAAATGTAGATCTACAGAGCCACTGGAACTGATAAACATGTACACATCTTGAATAGGAAGGGGGGAAAAGTAAACAGTGGTCCCTTTGTTGTACTTCCTTACTGTACAACTGTTTAAAAGTGCTGTACCAGTGAAATTATTTGTCTGCTCATTATAAAATATATTATAAAATTAACTGAATTCCTCATCAGTGCTTGACAGAACATGACAATAATATAATCATTAAAAAGAAAGACTTTCATAATGTTCTGAAAATATTATTTATTTGATCGAAAGTTGGCTTTGGACTTCTTAGCTAACAGCTGCAACAAGCTAAAACACCAACTGCTTTCCTTTCCTACGAAACAAAATTGTTTTAAATGAAACAACAAGTTCACTGTTACCAGTCACCGTTTTATTCTTTATGTACTCGAAAAAGAATAAAACGGTGACTGGTAACAGTGAACTTGTTGTTTCATTTAATGCCAGTAACAGTCACGGTAAAGCCTAACCTAAAAATGTTCGCATTTAAAATTGATTTAACTTTTGATAATGGAGTATCACTTACTTCTTCTCCTTCTCCTTCTTCTTCTTCTTCTTCACCTTTAATGTGTTGTTGGCTATGTTCCTCGCTGTCATGAAAAACAACTGAGCAAACCTGTTGTAAGTGCAAATAGTGAATTAAAGAAAATCTAAAACTGTGACAGATTTATTAATGCTGAATTTTCCTACTGATTTAAGTATACTAAAAATTAAAAAAATGAAAGAAACATATATGGCAGTAGCAACTAGTAATTTGTTTGTCATCAGAAAAAATAATGCACTGACAAATTAATGTTGTCCACTATAAATAGAAAGAACCATTAACACTGGATCAAGATCAATATACACAATCCACAGGCTTCTGATTTGGCAAGCATTGTTACACAGAATGCAACTATTAATTCTATCAGAATTAATATGACTAGCAATTTCATCTGAAGTTTAAAATTCTAATGTTATTTTCACATTCTTTAAATATAAAAAAGTTGTATGAACTAGCAACAATAGCAAAATAATGAAGGTAAAAACTGACAAATATTTTTAATTGATGGAACTGTACCTTTTATAGCTGGAAATTGTTGCTGATAATCATGGTTGATGGGTTACATTATTGCCAGGAATCTGCTTGCCTTATCTCCATTCATCCACTTTTGAACTGAACTGTCTGTCATAGTGAGCTAATGTGTTTGTGTTTCATAGATACTGTATACTGTACTCTGTACACAATCAGGTCTGGTTTCACTCTTTTTTCCTTCTCTTTTTTGGTACTTTGGGTCAGATTTGTTTGTTGTGTGAATCTCTTCACAATGTAGGAAAATATCTGAGAAAATGACTATGCTATTTCCAAATTTCACTTTAGTAATAACAATAAGACTGTCCCAGCAAGTAAATAAATTTTGGAATCCATTCCGGTTGATCTGAAGACAAATTTCTCATTAATCTGACAATAGATGTAGATGTAGTAGTAGTAGTAGTAGTAGTAGTAGTACATTCTCAATGCTATATTTCAGCACTCCGTAATCAGACAAATTTTGCAAGAAACACAAGTGTTCAGCAGAATCAATATCTTTAGTGTGTAAATAAGTACAAATAAATATTTCTTTGTGAGTAAGCTGACACAATGTATACTATCAACTGCACAAATTAAAAGAACATCACCATGTTAAGAAATGTAGCATGGATACAAATTTTCATAAGGGAACTATGTTTAAGAGTTTTATTTCACCCATTTTTGTTCACCCTGCGTGAATATAAGGCACAACAAATACTGTGGTTATTTATTGTTTTTCCTCCACCTGCTCAAGCAACAATGATTTACTTGTAAGATCTCTCCATCATAATCTCTCTTAACAGTCCTGAAGATGTTTGAAGCATTTTAACAAAACCAGCTAGGGACAACTCAGTATTTTTGTTTATTTTCCATGGTGCTAAAGCCACGCAAAACATGTTTTGATCAATATCAAAATTGTATTGCACATACTTATATTTGTAATATTCATTCTTTGAAAATCTACACCAATATTTTTATTCTCTGTTTTACGACTGGATTCTGCAACTATGCAGTGCAACTGTTTATTCTCTGAGCCATGTTGTGGACATTCAAATGTTGTCTTTCACTATGAATTAATCAATTCAGCTTTTATTTATTTATTATATTTAATTTTTTTATTTATTTATTTTTGTTCCATGGGAGCATATGATCAGACGTAAGTTGATCAAACAATGGAAACTCCAGGTAGGAAGAAAGAAAAGATACATTGCTACTTACCATAAAGAGGACATGTCAAGTTCCAGACAGGCATGATTAAAATACACTCACATATAGCTTTCGGCCTTCATCAGTAAAGACACACACACACACACACACACACACACACACACACACACACACACACACACACAAAAAGCAAGCAAGCAAGCACTTCTCATGCGCACACAGCTGCCAACTCCAGCCGGATTCCGGCCGGAAAGCAACATCACTTGGGACACATGCAGCAATATAGAGGGAGTGGGGAAGGGGAACAGGAAGGGATGGTAGTATATGGGTGGGGAGAGAGACGAACACTGTCCGGTAGAGTGTGCAGGAACTAGACTAGCATCAGGAGGTTGTGGGGCAGGGAGGTGGTGGTGGGGGAAGGAACAAAAAAGGAGAGGAATGGAGAAAGTGTCCGGATGTATTGGCAGAGGGCTGCAGATAAATACATTGGGAGACGAGAATGGGGAGGAGATGATAGGAGAGAGAAGGTGGAAACTGTTAGGTAGATGGTGTGTTACTGTAGGTTGAGCCCAGGATCATTACGAGAGCAGAGAATGTGTCGTAAGGATAACTCCCATCTGCGGAGTTCAGAAAAGCTGGGGGTGAAGGGAAGGTTCCAGATGGCTCAGTGTGAAGCAGCCATTGAAATCAAGTGTGTTCTGTTCAGATGCATGTTGTGCCACAGGGTGGTCTACTTCGCTCTTAGTCACAGTTTGGTGGTGGCGGTTCATCCTGGTGGACACCTGGTTGGTAATTGTACCAATACAAAAAGCTGTGCAACGATTGCAGCATAGCTGGTAAACGACATGGCCGCTTTCACAAGTGGGCCGGTCCCTGATGAGATAGGATAAATCTGTGACAGGACTGGAAAGGGAGTTGGGATTGGGAGTGGCATTCGGAGGTTGGGTGGGCGACGGAACACCACTTTTGGAGGGGTGGAAAGGTTCTCGGGTAGGATGTCCCCCGTTTCAGGCACAGCGATAGGTAATCAAAGCTCTGGCGAAGGATTTGGTTGAGTTGTTCCAATCCAGGATAGTACCTGATGACAAAGGGGACACTCCCTTATGGATGGTTTTTGGGGGTGGTGGGAGGTTTGGGGTTGTGAGGAGAAGTGGCACAGGAGATCTGTTTGCAAACTAGGTCTGGGGGATAGCGCCTGTCTGTGAAGGCCTTGGTGAGACCCTCAGCATACGGAGCAAGGGAGTTTTGTCACTGTAGATATGCCGTACCCCGGTGTGCAGCACTGTGTAGTATGCAAATGTGGCTTCTTGCACTGAAAGGTGCTTATCCATGTCTGAAACTATCTTCACCAATACGTAGTTGTCAATTTTTTTATCTTTAAGATTCAACTTGAAGAGCAGCTTTATGTTTTTTTGTACTTCATGTGAGTAACAAGTCAGTGTGTCCTCCATGTGAAATCCTAAATTTCGCACCACCAACTGTACACTCAGCATTCTCTCCCGGTCTTTTAATAAAGGGGAATTCTTGCAACATTTTAATCTTTAGTTTGTACTTGAGTGTTTCCAATTATTAACACAGACAATATTTAGATAAAGGTTATCAAAATCACTGCTGCAAGTACCGAAAACTTAAGCTACCATACAACAGAAAAACACACCACAGGTAGAAAATATGCAATTGTTAAGAAGTATTATAAAGTAGTATTATCAAGTTTCTGAATGAATCAATATACAATAACGAATCTCAAATACAGTTTAGTTTTTTCATACAAATGAAGTCTAATGTCTATGTTCCAAAACTTCAGGTGAACAAACCATTGTGTAGGTGATTAATTTAGAAAGGAAAAAAGGTCACACTGTGAAATATGAAAATCCAGGACATTTTGTCATCTCCAAAGAGGATTTGAGGACTTTGAGACATTTTGTTAAAAATCAGGACTGTCCTAAAAAAATCAGAATGAATGGAATCCCTACTTATGTATTACCCACCACTCACTTATTGGCAGGTCAGTGGCTGCACCCTCAATATTTGTTTAATCTAATTAACTGCCTCGTAGTGACCTGCATAATGATCCACACCTGTGGTCCAGGCGCATAGTTGTATGGTGTGCCATGGAATTTGCAAGACGCTACCACTGGCAGAGATCTCCAGACTTGGATGCGCACCCAGCCTCTCCATAGTGCACTCTACTGCCAGCTGACAGCTTATAGAGTCGAGCCCAGCTAGTCTTAACCTCAGTCATATGTTTACATCCAACCTCTGTCTCTCAGGCCAGTACATCAGCCAGTATATGACAAATATTCTTGGAGTAATAAAGTGTTGTGTTTGCTATTATCTGTGTGTTCTTGCAGTGAGATGAGACTGGCAATGAGTAGGGTCATTTTTTGTTTTTCATTCTGCAGTTGCTTTTCTCATTGTGTTGTGACATGAAAGCTCTGCTTCAAATGTTGTTGTGCCTGCAAGTAGACACCAGTGTGGCAGTTTTCCTGTTTAATGCCCAAACATATTCATATTTCAGCTCTCCTTTGTTGTCATCAGTAAACAGGCACCTAGGGGGATAAGGTAAACTGCAAATCCCCTTGCTTGGTCAATTCACAGCTGACGTTACCTATACATCAGTAACTCGGCCTACCTTTACTGTTGCTCAGGATGCTAGTGCAGTAAACATTTTCTGGCTTGGTGCCTCTCATGCCTTTGGCTTTTCAGTCATGGACTCCATACAACTGATATCTGCCAATGTCCCTCATCAGTCACTGAATTCTCTGTGCTCTGAATTTCAGGATATTTTTTACAGAAGACCTAGTATGTGCCACAGACTTTAAAGCCCACATAACCTCGACGTAGTCGGCTCATCCTAGACTTCTTTTTGTTCTTGGTGGATTCCACAGCAATCTGTTCCAAATCCAAGACGGAGCTGGATTGGCATCTCTAGGGGCTGTGGTTTCAGTTTGCTCTAGTGAATGGGCCACACCCCCTGCAATCATAAAATCCCTCTAGTAAACGTTGACTTTGCTGTGATTTTAAAGTCACCAGGAATTCACAGTCTTTGGTTGGCACATACCCACTGCCACATCCGGAAGAGCTGTTCACACACTTACCAGGTGTCAGTTCTTCTCCACCGTACCATCAGTTACCCTTCGATGACGAGTGCAAGCATATCACGGTTCTTACTACACCTTATGGTGTGTGTCAGTACCAAAGGTTAATGTTTGGCACGGCAAGTGCCCTTGCAATTTTTCAACACTATAAGGAGCACGTCACGTCCACTATTCCGCACTGTTTCACCTACCTGGACGATGTTACTGCATGTAATACAAGTGACCCCCTGCACAATCTCCGAGTCAGTCTTGAAATAATTCGAGCTGTGGGTCTGCATTGTGATCTACAGAAGTCTAAACTTTTCAAACCCTCTCGAGTACCTGGACCACGGCAAGGTGTTCAAACACTAGTGAGTCGTTTCACTGTATGAACTGCAGGCTTTCTTGGGTAAAATTGCCTATTATGACCAATTCAGTCCCGGGGCATCCATCATTGCGCACACTCTCTACCTCCTCCTCCACAAGGGCGCTTCCTCTCTCCGATCTTCATTGTGCAATCAGGCCTTTTCCACACTGAAGGACTATCTCAGGTCAGTGCCATATATAGCTACTTTTGATCCTAACAAATCACTGGTTTTGGCTACAGATGTCTCGCACTATGGCGTGAGGGCAGTTCTTGCCCATTGGAATGCAGACGGCTCAGAGTAGCCACTGGAATTTGCATCCAAAACTGTCAGTCCAGAACAAGTCCACACTCAGGTTGAGGCAGCAGCTCTGGCGGTCACCGAATTTCAAGTGCTCTTGTATTGCATCAAATTCTAACTCGTTACTGACCACAAGCCATTAATTTCATTATTCGCTCCATTGGCACAGGTCCCCGATAAGGCAGCCAAACTCACAGGTTACTGTGATGGGCATTCTTCCTTTCCGAATATCACAATGACATCCATTTTAGTCCCACCCCATGCCATGCCAATACTGGCACTTTATCCAGGCTTCTCACTGGTCCAGACTCCAAGTTTCATAGAGAGGAGCTCTTATGCTTTCATTTGGATGTTGCCTTCTGCCAAGCAGTAGACTGCTTTCCTATCACTGATACCCGGGTCACCAGGTCACAGCATCCGACCCCATCCTCAAGTAGGTCATCCACCTTGTCCAGCTGGGTTGGTCATGCTGTCCTTCAGGCCACACTTCCAATCCACTTTATAACTACTTTGTCATGCATAATCGTCTCTCACTCTTAGACAGCATCCTCCTCCTCCACCTCCCCACGGACAACGCAGCTCCCAGGGTGGTCATTCCTGCGAGTTTGCAGTGGGAGGTCTTACAGCTGTTGCGTGAGGGTCACTGGGGTGTTTCCCACAACAAAGCCTTGACTTACAGACATGTGTACTGGCCCTGCATTGACTGTGAGATGGAGCATTTGGTTGCTGCAAGTCCCCAGTGCCCTAGCCAACAGGCAGGTCCAAAGGCTTTGTTTTCCCCCAAGACCTCAAGCAACCTAGACCTAAGAATGCATCCATGTGGATTTTGTATGTCTGTTTCTGAATGTGTCTTGGCTGCTGTCATTGACAAGTTTTCCATACAGAGTCTGCTGCTCCTAAACCACTACAGAACTTGATATTCAAACCCTTTCAAAAAAAATTTCTGTGGAAGGTTTCTTGACTACTCCTGTTTCTGACAATGGATGTCAGTTCTTGTACCAGGCAATTTGTGATTTCTGTGTGCAGTCAAGCATTCGGCATGTTCGCTCTCCTCACTTTCACTCCAAATCTAATGGTGAGGCCAAGTGCATGGTTCACACCTTTAAGGCCCAGAAGAAAAAATATCTGCAGGGATTCCCCACCAAGGAGGCATTACTGTTTTTCCTATAGCCTACTGGATGACTTGCATTGGTTCCAGTAACCCTGCCAAGCTTCTCCATGGATGGCCACTGTGGATGTTGTTATACCTCCTCTGTCATGTTCTCACCTGCAGTTGTATTCCACCGTACCACACTTCCTACCAGGGAAGGTTTTGATCAGCACCTCCGTGGTTACCAGCGACAACTGTGTGTCAGAACAGATGCCACATCTATGGTCTCCAGACTTGTGACTGGGAGGTCTGGCACCATCAAAATCAGCTCCAAGTCCAGATGGGCACCCATGTGTCCAGCTAGGCTGCACCACCACCTTCAACTGGTGGATAGGTTGCTGGGTGTCACCTATCCACCAGTATTCCAGCCTCAATTTTTGCCTGCATCAGTGCCGCTGATGAGACTATGACATTACAACCTCTGGCAGCTGCCCCAGTGCCCCTCCAGCTGGTGGATACAACCATTACTGGATCGATGTCATTTGTGTGGCCTCAGCTTTCAGTGGAGTCACTTCCACTTTTCCTCCACTGTCGTATGTCACCACAGATTCTGAATTGGACTGCCTGTCACTGGTCCCGTCATTTCGCGCTCCCACAGTGGGGCTTCAGAGCACTCTTCACACTGGCCACTTTCATCCTTATTCCTCTCTGCTGACAGAGAGTACTTCTCCCCTCTCACCTCCGAGGTCTCCGTGTACATGAACACCGTCTCCACATTGAGGTCATCCACTCCTTGCCCACCTCTCCACATTGAGGCTATCCACTCCTTGCCCAGTGTATCAGTGAACCTCCATTCCCAAGGGGAGAGGGGTGTAGCTACATGTGTAAGGTTCCATACCTGAGATCCACGTGTGTAGCTTTATGCCATGTCACAGAAATCAGTAGAAACTAGCAGCGCCAGACATCTCTGTTCTCTTACGTCCTCACAGCCTCTAAATATTTTACTCTACAGGCCAGACGACAGCTTACGGAATTGAGCTCGGGCAGTCTCGCCCTCAGTCATATATTTACATTCTGGCAATGTGTCTTGGACAAGTAGAGCAGCCACTCCATGGCTGTACCAGTATTCTTGAAGAAAAAAGCATCGGGTTTGTTGTTATCTGTGTGTCTTGTAGTCAGAACATGCCTGGATGGCTAAGTTGTAAGAGCACTGCCAGCTAATGGCAAGACTCTCGATTCTGAGCTCGAGTCCCAGTCGAGCACACAGTTTTAACCAGCCAGGAAATTTCATAAAAGCACTCACTTTACTGCAGAGTGAAAGACCCACTTTGAAAAAAAAATGCTTTTTTTTATGGGATTGATTAATTATCCAAACAGTCAACTGTGAAGGTACTACCAACATGAACGAGTGTTGCTGTTTATCTCAACTAACAGTCCAACAAAATCTGTTGTTCCTCTACAGACCCCTTATCATTCTGCATTCTGTCGCATTGCAGCCAAGCCATGTGGAGACTCTCCACACCACAGCAGCTGCATCAGTGTGCCAGCTCTACATTTCACTGTGTCAGCAGCTCACCTCCCTGCACTCAAGCCACTACCATGCCTGCCACCCAGTGCCAGAATATTACGAGAAGAATGAAACACACTATACTATCCAGACTTTTTATGTTCATGGTGGAGTCAAGTTGAATGATTAAATAAAGAACTATGTCTATGTCCACCACTGGTGTGACTGCAGCTCCCCACACTTCACACTTGTCTCCCAAATCCTGCTGCATTTGGGTGCCCATTGCGGGGCCATCCTGCGTTCACTTTTTGCATTTGCTGTCAAGAATTGAGATGGCTGGGAGACTATATCTATCTACATCTACATGATTACTATGCAGTTTACAATTAAGTGCCTGGCAGAGGGTTCGTCAAACCAAATTCAAGCTATTTCTCTACTGTTCCACTCTCTAACAGCATGATGGAAAATGAACAAACAAATCTTTCTGTGCAAGCTCTGATTTCTCTTATTTTATTTAGAGGATCATTTCTCTCTATTTAAGTGGGCACCAACAAAATATTTTCACATCGTTTAGAGAAAGTTGGTGATTGAAATTTCATGAGAATATCCTGTTGCGGTGAAAAATGGCTTTGTTTTAATGACTTGCCACCCAATTTCACATATAATATCCATGACACTTTTCCCCCATTTCATAACAACACAAAACGAGCTGCCCCTCTCTGGACTTTTTGATGTTCTCTGTCAGTCCTAACCCATGTGGATCTGACACTGCACAGCAAAACTCCAGAAGAGGGCAGGCAGGCATAGTGTAAGAAGTCTCTTTAGTAAACTTGTTGCATTTTCTAAGTTTTCTGCCAATTACTCACAGTTTCTGGTTCACTTGCTACACAACATTATTTAGATGATCGTCCAACTTGAAGTTATTCATAATTGTAATCACTAAGTATTTAGTTGAATTGAAAGCCTTTAGATTTGTGAGATTTATCACAAATCCAAACTTCGCAGATTTGTCTTGTTACTAATGCTTTCATTGCTTAGAGTCAACTGCCACTTTTTGCACCATACAGATGTCTTGTGTAAACCACTTTGCAGTTGCTTTGATCATCTGATGAATTTACAAGACAGTCAATGACAGCTCATTGGCAAACAATCTTAGTGGGCTGTTCAGGTTGTCTCCTAAATTGTTTATGTAGATCAGGAATAACAACAGAGCGCCTGTATCTCTTCCTTGGGGAATGCCAGATTTTACATCTGTTTTACTCTATAACTTGATCAGTTACTATCAATTGTGAGCTTTCTGACAGGAAATGATGAATCCATTCGCACAACTAAGACACCACTCCATAGGCACACAATATGATTAGCAGTCGCTTGTGATGAATGGTGTCAAAAGGTTTCTAGAAATCAAAAAAATATGGAATCAATTTGACATCCCCTGCCGATAGTGCTCATTACTTCATGAGGATAAAAAGCTACCTGTGTTTCATAAGAAAGATATTTTGTGAATCCATGTTCGCAGTTTGTCAATAAACTGTTTTCTTTGAGGTAATTCAAAATGTTTGAGCACAATATATGTTCCAAAATCCTACAGCAAATCGACATTAGTGATATGCGTCTGTAATAAGTGAGTCATATTTTCTTATTTTGGTTGTGGTGAGACGTGTACAATTTTCCAATCTTTCTTTTGATGAGCGAGCAGTTGCATGTAATTGTTAAGTACGGAGCTATTGTATCAGCATGCACTGAAAGGAATCTGACTGGTATACAATCTGGATCGGAGGCCTTGCCTTTATTAAGTCATTTAAGCTGCTTCACTAGAACAAGGATGTCTACTTTTAAGTTATTCATACTTGCAGTTGTTTTTGATGCGAATTCTGGAATATTTGCTTCATCTTCTTTGCGGAAGGAATTTCAGAAATCTGTATTTAGTATCTCTGCTTTAGTGTTTGTGGTCGTGTGTGCAAGAGTTGCATTTGCGTGAGTGTATATGTTTATGTTGTCTATTTCTGACAAAGGCCTTGTTGGTCGAATGCTGACTTGCTGACAGTCTTTTTGTTGTGCATACCTGTGACTTAGCGTCTCTTGTTATATGGTGAGTAGCAACTATTCTTTCCATAATATTGATACAAAGCAGCCATACGGGGAGGCACTGCACAGGTGCGACAAGAGTTACTGGCCCTGACACCATTAATTAAACCACTCTGTTTTCAGGAACACACTGGACATAACAGCAGTAAATCCACCAACAATGTCTGTAGAAACTTATTATAAAGGGAGAACACAATGAGAAAGTTGTACAAAGACTTTTTTGTATATTATGAGCAGCACAGTAGCCCAGAAAGTAGTCTATTAGGATACAGATGGAAAAAGCATATTATGGGCAAAAGAGAGTAGCTGGAAAGTGACTGGCAGAGGAAGTAGATTCATGGCATCTGAGAGGTCCGTGACGAGAGGCCACTGGACTACGCACATTGCCTGCAGCCTGTCAGCCACCACTACGAGTTGTACTGAGTAACTGCTGTGAACTCTGCCGCTGTTGGGCCGATACCTATGGATCTCTGCCATACCATCCCAATGCTGGCAGCCAGCATGCTGCCACCACCTCCACAGGATCACTTACCACCACTGGAGTCCAACCAGCAGTTCAGTGTCTAGAGCTGGGCAGCACTGCATGCTGGCCAACATCACTTGCAGCCCATGCCATGCCACGGCTGAGCCACTTGCAGCCCATGCCATGCCACGGCTGAGCCACGTGCAGACACTGTGCCACTGCTGGTTAGCAGTGTGCCAGATCTACATTATACTGTGTAAGCAGCTCACCTCTCTGCACTCAGACCATCACTATGCATGCTGCTCAGTGCCAGAATATTATGTGAAGAAGAAAATGCACTACAATGCCTGGAATAGCTGGATGGAAAAGTTAAAGACTTTCTTGGCAGCTGTGCATGCAGCAGCAAAAAATATAGGGAGGCTACTGATATAATCAAACACTCTAATATGGAGGATAGTTATTGTCTCGCTGCCAGTAATTCCAGCCCACCGGGCCATTTGCGTTCACCAGCAAGCACCACCACTCAACCTGGGTTTAGTAGTGAAAACAGTGGCCATGAGGGAAATGCCGTGAAACCTTAATGCTTCCTGTGGGAAAACATTACCCTGATTTGCTATAGCCTATCACACAGCTGTCCCCCTCCTTAACAATCTCTCTTCAAACTGTCCAGTGACATCATGTGATACTGATGGCTACCAGATAACCAAAATAGATAGTATATAGGGGAAGACATTCACTAGCATCCAGTAGTTAACTGCTCTGAAGAGGATTACAGAAAGCCAGCTGAAACCTTGGCATTTTAGTTGCATTTGCATTTTACAATGACACGGCCTAATACCCATTTTATTCAAAATGACATTTCGCCATGGAAACCTACAAACATATAAATTAAAAGACATTTACATTCATGGTGGAGTCACGCTGAATTATTAAATAAATGACTGTGTTTACATCCACCGCTGCTATGGCTGCAGCCTCCCCATAATTCACGTGTCTCCCAAACCACCTACAGAGCCTACATCACCCCAAAAGGTCTCTGGCATATCCTGAAAACCAAGAACTATTCACGTTTCACGGTGATTTCTCTGCAGCTACCACCTTCCTGTCACAGTGCAAATGACAGTTCAGCTGAAACTGATTTTTATTGGCAACAGCATAAACCATTAAGGAGAAAATTTATTGGGAGAGTGTGAAAACTCCAAGACCCTTAGGGGGCCTCTGCATGATGTGTTATCTACTTCACACACGCTATTCTTACACTTCATATTTGGAGAACAGAATGCTTTATTTACTTTATGGGCACTAATGCAGAAGACAATTCCTAAAGAAGGAAGTGCAAATATGCAAAAATATGCCAACAGCCCTGCCTTTTAGTCTACACAATGAGAGTGTTCTAAGAGTGAATCATTCTGAAGTGACAAAAATGTGGTGCTACTGTAATACCAGTTACATTCAAGAACAGGCCAACACGCTGCAATGTGTTTGAAAATAGAAATATCTTGTATATACTTACATGAGTTGCCATTTTAAATACATATATTGTACAAACTGACATACATGTGTCTAACTCACCTCAGATGCAACTGGTTTGACTTCGTAGTCTTCTTCAGGTTGCTCCTCCTTCACACACACAAATTCAAAGGGCTGTAACAGAAGAGAAGTGGCAGTTGAGAGGTGGAAAGAGCAGCTGTTAATTGAACAAGCAGTACAAAAACCAGACAAGAATTGTAAATCATTAAAGATTCACTTTAGATACAAAATCGGGAAACTGAAAAGGCTTTATAAAAGAGAAAAAGTGTCCTATTTTATGATGTGATTTGCAGAAAGTGGAACCGCTATTAAAAATTCTGCAAATTGTACAGGAAAGGAAAATAATGACTTCCTCGACATAATGAGTATGAAGCACACTTCCACAACAGAAATTCATTAACCTTGGTGGATATTGTGGGAATCTCCAAGAGTCCATTCCCCAATTATGGTATTATGTGCACAGGTTGCAACACCAGAAAATGGCAGCAAAACACAACAGACCTGCACAGGACTGACACTTGGTGCAAGAACTGGCAGCTTAATCACACTAAAAATATAATGTATCGAATGTACATAGTTGGAGACATTTAGTAGGATTTCATTACCATTTATAATGGAATGACTGTATCGTATTACTAGCCAAGAAGGCAAGTTTGGAGTTGTTCATTTGCCTGGTGCATGTCATTCTATTTGATCCCACTTCAACAACTTCCACATGTGTGATGGAGATGAGAATATATAAAAGATAATTTATAAATGTCAGTTCAGTTGCTGGGGGTGGGGGGGGTGGGGGGGTGGGGGGGTGGGGGGGGGGGGGAAGGTTCTACCAACTGACAGAAGTTTATATCCAAATGTTTGACAAGAAGCTTGTATCAATAGTAAATAATCAAATAACAGGAAAGAGAGACTAGTTTCTGCAGGAAATAAAATACATGTGAAATACTGGAACTATTTATTACACTGACAAATTAGTGTAGAGCAAAATCATTCCAGCAAATTCACATGGCAGAAATAAAAAATAACTTCAGTCACCAAAAAATTGGTACAGGTCTTTACAGAGGAACTGTGCACCAATGCAATGGCTGGAAGTGTTGAAATGAAACACCATTCCACTTCTGGAAAGATGATTACAATATGCCACATTCGGAATAAACAGAAGTTTGCACACAATGCTGGTTTGCTTTTCCCCCAGGCAGAAGATGGTACCAACTATCATTGAGAGACAAATGCAAAGCTCTATTAAGGGTGGTTCAAGAAAATTAAGAAAAATTACCTACATAGAGCTATGTCTGTGACTGATAACACTTTGTATCAGATAATGAAACAGAGGAAGGGTTCTATTGTTGAATGGCTTTACAATGAATTTACAAAAGCAGTTCCCATATCAAACACCAGGAACTCATTAGTAGAGCGAACTGTGTTCAGTAGATAAAGGACTCAAAATTCTGTGCTTGCTAATCGCATACTGCGAATTCCACATCATATAACCTTATATGTAAATTGAAGGTAGAGAGGCGAGGAAAGGAATGGAAAGGGGAGGGGAGGGGAGGGATCACTGCTGTCAGCTGCATTGGGACATTATGCAGAATCAACAGCAACATGTAAAAATGTGTACCAGACTGGGATTTGAACCCATGATCTCCTGCTTACTAGGCAGGTGTGCTAACCACTGCGCCATCCGGGACACAGTGTTATCGCAGCTGCGCCGACTATCTTGGCACTCCTCACGGCTGATCTACACTACCACACTACCATCGGACATGTCCGAAAGAACAGACACCACACATTCATATAAATCAGATAACGTGTTTGGGATGTGTCAAAAACATGGTCACAATAGAATACAAAACTTTTAACGCAACTGTCACACTATACCTTTGCTGCTCCATTTTGCAAAAAGCAACTGAGGGATTTTCTAAAATCACCAATCACAAATTTTATTCCATCTAGTTACTGCATTTCGTAAGTTGACTTTTTATTTACTGGTGCTAATGGGTATATTCTTTAAGAACTGTTTTATATGGAGAGTTCATAAGCTGTCTCCAATTTTCATCTTTCTCAAAAGCGAGATCTCTCTCCATGGACATGTGACAGCCAGTGAACATCGATATGCTGCACCAAGGGTGGATAGCACATTTTTCACTCTCTACTGTAGGATTGTCAATCATTATGACGGCAGCAGGATGGTGCTTTAGCAGCTGCAACCTTACACGGATTGATGCCAGTAACCAATTTGTTTACAAAGTTGCATGTCACAAATATGAAAATTGTTAATAAGGAATGGTTTGTAATACTACCAACTAAAGTTAAAGGAATATAGCATCTTTAATTTCACCAAAATAGATACGAGAATAGGCCCAATCAAAGTGTATTCATATAATATTCCTGCGAGAAAATGACACAGTAGAAATCATCAAAAACAAGCCAGTAATTAGGGAATTTAAGTCCTTAAGACTATCAACAGGAAATTGTTCACGAAAAAATGGTCTGGCTTTCCAGTTCTTTAAAGCTGGTATTCCCTAAAAAATGCCCAAAAAGCATGCTTTTATGAATACTACAGGAAGTGTCACCTTATTTGCTACTAAAGAAGCATTGGAACTCAAGATGAATTCAAAGTGAGAAGTAAATTGTTATGAAATGAATGATTCGTCAGCTCACCACCACCACCACCACCACCACCACCACCACCACCACGCTCACGATTACATTCACTTCACAGGCAGTCTGAACAGTTATCAACTGTAAAACAGTTGCCTACGAAATGGCATTAACTGGAAAGGCCTGCTCCGGGCAGTCTTTATTGGGGAAAAAGCATACTGCAACTGTACAATCACTGAAAGCTATCACTACTGACACACATATGATGTGCAGACCTGACTCTGCCTGACAAATTGTGGTAGCTGCTGTTCTACTTGTCAACACAGTACTTGCAAACAATCGCCACAGCTGCTAAATTGGAATTTACTATCAACACTAAACACAACTTTCTGCAACTCATCCTCCCACCTGTATCTCTCATCTATACCACTGGAGGTTGGTTGCAAAGTGGAGAGGTGCTAAGAGGAAGTGCTACGCACACCACTCTCAATCTCAATCTCCTAGTCCATCTTTATGATAAGATTCACTTTGCTCTTAGCTGACATTTTGGATGCTATTGTGTGATCAGTGAGACGTTCCTGCAGGTACAAATCTGTACCTATTGCCATCCAGAACCAGCAAGAGCACATGTACCACTCTTCAACTGTCTAATACATATATGCACACACTGATACACAATTGACATCAACATGGGCAATTTGGCAGCTTTCCACTGGCTGATAATACAAGCTGATGGAAACTCAGTCAAGCTCACAAACTGTACTAATCAATGTCAGCTTGGGACAACTTGGCAGCTCTTACTTAATGTTATGGGTATCATACTCTGTGGATCTTGTGGAGAGGTGTTTCTGGGATGTGGAAAGAAGAGGATGTATATTTTATTAAGTATAATACAATGAAAAACCTTAAATTTACCAATGCTCATAAAGATAGGGTACTAATATAAATAATTTAACATTAATTTTAAGGGTTCTGTGAAGGTATTCACTACTAGAGCAGAAAGAGTTATTCAACAAAGTTCTCCATTTCAGCTAAACTCCACGTCACTCTCAACACATTCAACATACACTGGCACACGTGAGTACCCAGTACGTGACTTCTTTCTCCACAAATGTGAAGCTTTTGAAGTATTGGTAGAGTTTACTTAAGGTCCTCGTGATGTATTCGAGATATATTTCTTAAGAAAAGAGAAATAATGGTAACAACAAAGAACACTGGTAAATGTGTGTATTGTGAAAATTGTCAAAATGCCATATGTTTTGGTGGCATGTCTTTCAAATAACATTAGATATAAATCTTACAAAGTCCTTCTGTATCTATAGAATATTATCTCTTTAAACTAAATTTTCAAAACACAGTTCTAAAAGCCATTTGTTAGTAAAGATAGGTGAAATTTTTAAATATCCTACAGCTCTAACCTTGCTTACTGAAAATTTATTTGAACTAAGAAGTCTAATATTATCCCTCTTAAGGACTGTAAGTTAATCATCATCATTCTTTGGCATGTAACACACACGTATAAGGAATGTTATCCACGGAGTCAAACTCGCATCATCTGGCTGTCTGCATTCAACATTTTCTACACACACGCACACGCACACACACTTAAAAAGCATACAAGAATTGTCATAAAATAAAATTATTCATACATGACTTCTATGTCTTACTTTAAAATTGACAACACTTGATACTCTGTTTTGCTTCATCATGCTACCACTCAATCACTGCATTAACACTGACTGCATCTGCATAATGCCACACCAGCTGCCTTCCCATACACTGACTTGCTCCATAAACATAAAGTATACAGCACCAACTGGCTGCACTGAACCACCAACTATTCCATTGTATCCCAGAGATGTCAAAGCAGATATGGAAAAACAACAGTCCCAATAATTATATACACATGGAGCCATGAGTGTGCCAATGGTTGCAGCAGAAAGAATAAGTAAGTTAAACATCATCAACAAGTGGTAGTAAGCAGCACATATGCTGTAAGTACAATGAGGTGACAAAAGTCATGGGATACCTCCCAGTATCATGAAGGACCTCATTTTGCCAGACGTGTGGCATGGACTCAACAAGTCAGTGAAAATCCCCTGCAGAAATACTGAGCCATGCTGCCTCTACAGACATCCATAATTAAGAAAGTATTGCTGGTGAAGGATTTTATGGAGAAACTGGCCTCTCAATTATGTCCCATAAATGTTTGATAGGATTCATGTCAAGCAATCTTAGTGGGCTAATCATTCACTCAAATTGTCTAGAATGTATTTCAATGTATTTCAAACTAAGCATGAATAACAGTAGCTCAGTAACATAACTACTTTGCTTGGGAACACAAACTCTACGAATGGCTGCAAATGGTCTCCAAGTAGCCAAACATTAACATTTCCAGTCAACGATCGGTTCAGTGGGACCAGATGACACAGTCCATTCCATGTAAACACAGCTTACTCCATTACGGAGCCGCCACCAGCTTGCACAGTCCCTTGTTGCAACCTGTGTCCACGGTTCGTGGGATCTGCACCACACTAACTCTACCACCAGCTCTTACCAACTAAAATTGGGACACATCTGGCCAGCCCACAGTATACAGTTGTTTAGGGTTCCAGTTGTTTAGGGTTCAACAGATATATTCATCATATGTCCCAATATGATTTTTAGTGCTGCTAGTCTGTTAGCACTGACATCTCTACGCAAAAGCTGCTACTCTTGATCATTAACTGAAGGCCATTGGCCACTACACTGTGCATGGTGAGAGGTAATGCCTGATTTTTTTTTAAATTCTTGGCACTATGAATCTTGGAATACTGAATTCTCTAATGATTTCCAAACTGGAATGTCCTATGCCTCTAGCTCCAACTGCCATTTCATTTTCAAAGTCTTTAATTCCCGTAGTGCAGCCATAATCACATCAGAACCCTTTTAACTTGAATCACCTGGGTACAAATGACAGCTCTGCCAGAGCACGGTCCTTTCATACCTTGTGTATGCAATACTACAGCCATCTGCATAAGTGCATATCGCTATCCCATGACTTTTGTCACCTCACTGTATGGTGAATCACCTAATCCACAACGGAATGAGGAAACAAAAAGAACTACCTAAGGACAGAAAGATTGGTATCGTGCCATATCTAGAGAAAATCTCAACAAAACTGGTGGTGGTGGTTGTTAGTGTTTAACGTCCCGTCGACAACGAGGTCATTAGAGACGGAGCGCAAGCTCAGTTAGGGAAGGATTGGGAAAGAAATCGGCCGTGCCCTTTCCAAGGAACCATCCCGGCATTTGCCTGAAACAATTTAGGAAAATCACGGAAAACCTAAATCAGGATGGCCGGAGACGGGATTGAACCGTAGTCCTCCCGAATGCGAGTCCAGTGTGCTAACCACTGTGCCACCTCGCTTGGTAAAACTGGTGAATACATTTAAACCATACAGTGTCCAGGTGGCATTCCATGTGGCAAAACTTAGAATAGTTTAAAGTAAACTGCAACAAATGGAAATATACAGAGTGTATCATGCAACACAAAGTATGAAGATCAAATAGGAAGAATATACTTGACAAGTTATAGAAAGAGCACACAGACCATACAGCCAAGGAAATTACGGAATAGCTCCAGTAGGCAAGCGCAATTACAACACAATCCATCCAGTGAAAGGTATTGAAGAGGATTTAGGCTTGGTAGCAAAGAAAGGAAACTTAACCTACTTGAAGAACTAGAAACTATGTTTCATTCCATAATGTGCTCAATGGACAAATCAGAGGAAACTCTAAACATTCTTCAATTAGGTCATGGATTTTTTTGAATTTAGCAGTAATATGATACATGCAAGCAATTTTCATAGATAACTATTGGCAATATTGTTTCTTTGTGTCCTCTTGACAAATGCGGAATACAATGGAGTGGTTAGTGGTTCAATGAAGACAGTTGGCGCCGAATACTAGCTGTTTACAAAAACGAGTCAACGTACAGCAAGGCAGCTGGTGTGACATTAAACAGATGCAATAGGTGTTACTGCTTCAGAAAAGCAGCACTTCGATGAATGGGTGGTAGTGCAGTGAAGCATAATAGAGGATCAGGTATTCCCAATTTTGAAGTCAGACACACTTGACACCCAAAACATATGGCTGTGATTAACATTCTTTTTATTTATGTGTTGCAAGTTAAATAATAATGACAATGAACTAAGGTGCTTCAATAATTGAAGGGTGTCAGTTATCTAGTTACCAAACTAAACATTATCTACTGCTTGTATTTCATTCGTTTGAACAGACTAGTTTTGCAGCTTCTATCAGAAGCACTACATTCCATTCAATGAGCCTTGACAAAATTTAATAATAATCAACCTATCTTATACTACCAACTGATAGGATCATTTGCTGATTTTTCAGTATGAAAGCTCATGCTATTTCTTACTCCCGAACTTTTATTATCTGGAAACAGGTCAACATTTGCATCATCTGGCAATGCGAGTGGAAGGCAGGTCATATGTATTAGAAACAACATAGGACACAAAGTAGAACCTTGAGTCACATCACCTCTAACTGATTCAAATTTCAAGTGCTACACAAGCACCATGGAATGATACATTTTGCTATCCATCTTGCAGATAAGATAAGATAAAAAAACAATAAACCTGCTGTGTCTACTACCCCATAAAATCCATACCACTGTCACACACAAACCAGAATTGAGCACCAGTTACGATAGCAGGGTCAATAACAGTAACTACCACTTCACACTGAAGTACGTTTATTGAGCATGCACAACAGTACAAATGGCGCCGACCTGCCTGTCGCAGAAGAGTGTGCTCATATTTATATGTTTAATAGTCTAGCAAACTAAAATATTCCACAATTAAGTAAATTCAAGAACCTTAGAAAAATCACAAATGATAAATAATTGCAGTATGCAGTAATTGAATCAGTGACCTGCACATTCCAGCCAGCTAACAACTACAGTCTCTACACTGCAGCAAATGATATACTTGCAGCTACTTTTTTCACATATTTAGTCAGTTTCCTTCACATGGCAACACTGGTGGATCCTATGTTCTGGTTGTGTTGTCGTGTCCTTATGCACACAATGATTTTCAGATAGAATTATTTCTGTTGATTCACAACAATGTACTGGACAGGCCTTTAAATTCATTTTAGAAGGCCCTACCACAAAACACATTTCAGAACTGTAATAGGGTTTTATGTAAAAGACATGGATAATGCATGTCAATTTCTGTCTCCTCAGTGTAGACCACAAATCACATTTCAGAACTGTGATACGGTTTTATGTAAAGGACATGGATAACTCATGTCAATTTTTGTCTCCTTGGTGTAGGATTATCATCCTAGACTTTATATGTGGTATCTGAGAAGTGATAAGAAATACAGTCGAGGCCAAAGTACCACTTTTATTATTTTTCTGGTAGCCCAACCATGCACACAGGTGTAAAAATCAATACAAAGTAGAATGGGTTACATCTTACAGGTCAGTGTTTGGCATTATAACATTCGTGGTCAGGATCCCGGGCATCCAATGTCTGTATGGCAGCTCTCTTGCTTCTTCAATTCTTGTGATGACCTGTTTGACCTAATCGTCCTGAGCATCATCAGGCTGAAACACAGAGTACCCATTTTCTCAGCCTTGTTGAGAGGATCATGGGAAACTGCGAAACCTGTAGTGACTTGCTTTGCAGTGTCGTACACAAGTGTCATAACAGGCAGTATCATGTCACAATCTACCCTCTTGACACCAACAAAAATCAAGAGCATATCTTCCGTCACCTTTTCACAAAAAAATCCTTGAATGCATTCATCTATGGGTGCTGGACAACTATCATTCTGTGGATGATGCTGCATCATGAAATTATTTCTGACGTCAGTTTCTACTGAAACAGTTTTACATGCTCAGTGATCACTACGCAGGGTGCTCCATGCTCAAAGTTATGTCTTCGGAAAAAACATGGCAATTTCCACAGCTACAGATGTCAGAATGCCTTGCTGATAGCACAGCTGATTAAATATTCAGTGCATTTATTTCCACTTGAGAAGCCTCTGCAAGAGGTCAGTCCAATCCAGTGAAACACATCAACAGCAGGAGCTCAGACATTATTTCTAGTTTTTTTAATTAGTTTCCACTCTCACTAAATATTACGATCAGGTAGAGGTTGCTGCAGCTCATTACCAGCTCTTTCGTTTGTGGGAAAAGCCAGAACACACATACTGTCGGTGGATCACTGAACTTCAAGGTTTGACCTGACTGTGTCACTTTCAATGTAGCTGTCAACGGTACTATAGTGAAACAATGATTCATGATGCAATTGCGCACAACGTGCCAGACAGTAGGATTTGTGAAAAAATTCTCAAACATTCTGATCCTACACTGAATCAAATGTTACTCATACTGTTTGTGAAATTAGTCATTGCCAGATGATGTGTGCTACTTAAGTTAGACACTGGCACTTCCGTTACACTGTTTAATCGTGGCACTTATGAACAGTTGGACTCACCACAGTTGACAAAACTTGCACATAACTTACTGTGTATAACGGTCAGGACATTCCAGTGCTTGGAACATGTAGTCTGCCTGCCACATTTCAGTCTCTCACCAGAACTGTGACAATTACAATTTTGCGTTTGCAAAACTGTGGAAATATTTTTGGATTACATTCACTTCATTTGTCTGGTATTTGTATTCAGGACAATGTACTTTCTGTTTCTGCTCTTAACCCAAAAGCCAGTGTTACTCAATGGCTTGCGGAGTTACCCCGTTTATTTTCTGAAGGACTTGGCAGAGCAGATAATCTTGTGGCGCACGTTAAAATGAAGGACAATGCGCAGCCTAAATTTATTTTGTGCATGTTCTGTCCGTCTTGCACTTAGAGACAAAGTTTCAAGTGAACTTAGAGAATGGGGAAACAACGGTGTTATAGCTCCTAGCTAGTCCTTCTCCCTTAGTAACCTTAACACACCTTTCTGGAAGACTTTGTCTTTGTGTTGACTTCAAATCCGTTGAGAGTCCACAAACAATAATGGATGCTTATATGTTGCTTCACTCTGAAGAACTAATGGACAGGCGTGGTGCAGGCTGATATTTTTCAAAAATTGACTTACACAATACATATTTGCAAATTCCACTAGATGAAGAGTCTCAGAAAGTGTTTGTGGTCAACACACATTTACGGTTCTTCCAATTTTTGCACTTCCCAATTTGCAGAGCTTCAGCGCCTGCCGTATTCCAGTGCTAATTAGAACAAATTACTGCAAAAGTTCCATTCTGCTCAAATTACTTGGACGATATTGTGGTGTTGGGATGTACACTGGAAGAACATATCAGTAACCTTCATATGCTTTTTCAAATGCTTTATTTCCAGACTGAAATTCAGTACTTAGGTAATACTCTATGTAGCCATGGTGTTCATCCCCTTTACTCACATATGCTGGCCATCGGGACCTCCCTGCCCTGCGGAACATGACAGAATTGCAGTCAGTTCACAGGAAGGTGAAAAATTATACCCGTTTTATACACTACGCAGACCAGACAGCAACTCCATTGTATTGCCTGCACTGGAAGAATGTGCCCTTTTGTTTGTAACAAAGAGTGTCAGGATGCATTCTAGATACTTAAAAGCGCCTTGTTGAGTGAAAGATGCCGTGTTCATTTTGATCGTGCTGAGTCTGTGGTTTTGGCAGTGGATACTTCTTCATAAGGTATCGGAGGTGTGCTCTCACACAGATTTGGTTCACAGGACAGACTGATTGATTGCTTTCGCTTCCAAGTTATTGACCAAGACTTGAGCAACTACTCCCAAATACCGAAAGAAATGCTCACTATTACCTATGGTGTAACAAAGCTCCACAGTTATCTGTTTGGTCGGAAGCTTTACTTAGTGACAGACCATAAGCCACTTCGCTCTTTGTTTCATCCATCCAAACCTGTTCCACCATGGACGGCTCAGGAGCTACAACACTGGGCTTTGTTACTGTCACAATTTCAGTGCAAATATTGTACCTGCCCACGTCAAAGCATGCAAATGCTGACACCCTTAATCGGCTTCCTGTTGGTCCTGAATCTGAATTTGATGCTTCTGCCGCATCTTGTTATCAAATTGATGCACAAGACTTTTCCACTGAACTATAGGAAAATTGTACAGGCTACAGAAGTAGACACTGACTTGAACCTTCTGTTGCACTGCATCTGTAATGCTTGGCCTAATTCAGTGAAAAATATTCAGGATTCTTTTTTGTGCTGATATTTTGCTCATCGGCATAGCTTCTCCATCAAGCATTGTGTGATTTTATTGCAAAACAACTCTGAAAATTCGCATGTTGCAAAAAAATGTATTGTGACTACTCTACCACAGACACTGGAGAATAGTATGCACAAAACAGTTAGTGCGTTGGTACTGTACTTGGCTGGGCATGTATGCCCACATTGAAGAGATGACATCACAGTGCACACTTGTGCTGAAAACGTATTGGCACCAATGAAAATGTTTTCAGCTTGGCCAAAGTCTCAATTGCCATGGCAATGAGTGCATATTGACTTTGCTAGTCTCTTTGGGAACACTATTGGCCTTATTGTTGAGGACTCTTTTAGCAAATATCTATTTGCAGTGCCCATGAACTCTACTACATAGTGTAGTATCATTCAGGCTGTGTCATCTTTTTTTGCTTGGAAGTATTGCCTGAAGTGTTGTTAGTTACAGACAATGGATGACAGCTTATGACTCAGGATTTTGAACAGTTTTGTACAACTAACGGATTCACTCAGCTTACCAGCAGTCCATTTCATCCTCAGTCGAATGGAGATGCTGAATGATTTGTGCATACGTTTGAGCACCTGATGAACAAACTACATGTGTCCCACACATGCGAGCTAGCGCTGTTGCTCTTCCTCACAATGTCCAGCTCCCAGCCCCGCAATGGTCCGTCACCGGTGGAGCTTCTACACGGTTGGCATCACTGCACTCTGCTCCAGTTGCTGCACCCACTGCACCACACGGCACCTCCCACGCTCCGCATGTATTGCTTTGCACATAATGATTCTTTTTTTTTTTTCAGATCTTTTGGTTGCACCAGGTGCTGGGAGAGAGGAATGATTCTTCAAAAT
Organism: Schistocerca cancellata; assembly: GCF_023864275.1. Taxonomy (NCBI): domain Eukaryota; kingdom Metazoa; phylum Arthropoda; class Insecta; order Orthoptera; family Acrididae; genus Schistocerca; species Schistocerca cancellata. Next base: position 589,978,352 of record NC_064632.1, on the reverse strand, counting down.
TTGGGCACTTGCATGTATTTAATTCAAAGTCCTGCTGGGAAGCTGTGCCATCATCGCACACTTTCTGTCCCGATTCGCATCCTAGCAGGATCTGGCGGCCAGCGCAGCTACCCCCGCGACCAATGGAGCTGGACCCATCACCTTCAATCCGCAGCAGCTCAATGTCCTGGTACCCTCCATGGACCCGGGAGGTGCTGCTGTCGCTATCATCGTCATCATCGCCGCACTCTCCGTATTTTGTGAGACTGACTCAGAAAGGCGGTGGATGCCTTCCCACAGTTTTCCAACCAATGTTACCCTCGGAGCAGAGGACGGATGTCGGTGTGCAGCCAGGGGCTCGGAGTTGGTCCCAGTTGCGGCTCCTGTCTCCTCACCCCACACAGCTTCCTGCCTCTGCCCCCTTCCCCTGTTGTCATAAGATAGCTCCATACATGACAATGGTGTGGCACTTTGGGTGGGTGGGGGGGGGGGGGGGGAGGGAGGGAGGGAATGGGCATTCCTACAGCATCGACTGCACATCGTTCAGTGCAGCACCGTGAAATAGCATCAAGAAGGCACTGACCTATGCGCCAACAGAATGAGCAGGCAGCACCACATCTCCGGGAAGACAGAGTACAGTGCCTCCTGTCAATGCTGACTTAAGCAGCTGCCCATCACTGGTTACCTCCAGTTCGGTAGCAGAATTCAAGAGTACCAGTGCTGAATAACAGGAAGACAATACTTAGCCTACATGGTGCGAGTAGTAATAGAGAATAAAGTACTTGTACATAGGAGACATGGGAAGCACAGGAATCACAGAAAGTTATGGTTCTTCTCTTTGTAGAAATAAAGTGTTGGATTAATCAACATGTGATATTCCTGCTACTAGCCTTCGCAGCTTCTCTCCTTCCTTGTTTGTGTACATGCTGACTCCCACAGTAGCTGCCACAACAGTAACAATACTAAGGAATGGTTGGCTATAAATGAGCTGGGCTGGTCAGCAACCATTTTCCTTCCCTTAGATTATAATACCTTTCATATACTCTTCCTCCTAACAATCTTTGATCTTCTTTGATGTTTCCGTCTTTCTCAAAACACTTCAGTAATGCTGGCTCTTTCCTCTGTTCATCTGCAGTATTTATTCATGCAACAATGACTGGGATATCACTAGCACTGTGAAGGTCCTCTAACAGATTCTAAGAAAGGGAATTAGAATTCTTCTGTTTGTGTCTATTTTTTTTAAATACTACAGTAATTAAATATTTCTGATGCTTCAGTGCCCATCTCACCAGTTGTTCTAACGGATCCTCCAGGCTTGTCAGCGACCACAAAGGACTGTCGTCAGTAGCAACAGTGAATGGTCTGCAGTATAAATACAGTCAGAACTTGCTGATAGTTCAAAAGCAATTGCAAGACACTCTCTGTCAGTTATAAAGTAATTCTTCTCAGACTTACACAGTACTCTCACGTTGAAAGTAATTATTCTTTCACCAATTTCCTGTTTTTGCACTAGAACTTCACTTATCCTACAACTACAAGCATCAGTCTGCAGTTCCATATTGCATTCTCATCAAAAAGTGCCAGGACTTGTGCAGATGTCAGAACAAAACCAGTGACCCCTCATGTCACCAACCATGGTCTATAACCTCTATGTCATGGCGAATGACACACAGCATGCAGTAGTGTTTTAACTTTTACGTGAAGATGATATGGTACACAAGAAAAAGTCTTAGTTAAATCACTAAGTACTTTCACTGGTAATAATTTCTGATTTCTTTATTTGAGTATGTCATATTTCAGGACAAATATTGCCTGTCTTTATGAAAGCTACACTTTACATTAATGAAAACGTCTTTCTGAAGTAAGTGAATATAAAGTCTATTCGTGTATAATTTTCGGCAATTTTTGAAAATTCTGACAGTAATGAGACTGGTAAGGCATTCTTTACTATCCTCTCATCATCTTTCTAGTAATACTGCTTGTCGAAAGCGTAAGTATGTTCCTAGGAAAACACCAAAACTAATTACATAAGCAACTTATTATATTACATAACTCCGGTCACATTTGATTATTTACTACAGATTTTATTGTAACCCTTTTGACATTTAGTTTTCAGAGGGTTGATAAAAATGAAAACTTTTGGAATGCCTATCCCAGAAAATGTAAGACTAATCACTAAGGACTTGTTCAAATCTAACTTACTTAGAGTCAGAAGGTAAAACAGCAATATCTAATACCAGAATGATGCTGAAGAAAACATCATATGTGCATATCCTGACATGAAATAATATAATGCTAATATATAAATCAGTAACACTGTGATAACATTTTGCGCATAGTTGCCCTTACAGTTCTCGAAAAGGGACACTTGTTTGTGAAATACTATTTCTGCAGTTGATCAACTGTCAATTACTTTTGGTTGCTGGGCTACAGGAAATTCATTTGAAGACCTAAAATTCACAAGTGCAATATTATCCCCATCAATACTCCTAATCATGAAACACGCTCAGCTATCATAGAAAGCTTGAAACATTATGCACATGTAAGGAAAGGTGTATGTCAGGGCTTCACAACATACGTGCTCGCGGAGCAAGCTGTGAGCAGCAAGGCGCGAGCATGGAGCAGCGCAAGTACGCTACCCCCACTACCGGACCAGAGCGGAGAGTGGGGAGAGTCACGTGGGGCACACAACAGCTGCCGCCAGTCAATGTAAATCCGCAGCCACGTGCAGGGATATCACTCACGAATATTACTGTGACAAATGAAACAAATAAAGGAGAATGTACACGTGCCACATAATTTTATTAGCTTAGTGTATGCCTCTACATTCATATTAATTTGTGAACTGTTACACAATAAAAGGTGTCACTGAAGTGTGGGATTCTCTGTTATCTTGTACTTTTTGCCCTTTACATTTGCGTCTATGTTCGGAGTAATTGTTCTTGTGCATCGTAGGCGCAGCGTGCAGTTTCAATTTCGATCAGACAATGCGTTTCTCAGGCGTGTCTTGTTACATTTCATTGCAGAGAACAGTTATTCACAAACATACATGGAACCAAACACTGATATTATTGTAGCTGCCAGTTTGTACAAATGAGGAAATTCTCTGTCACACTGCAGGTCAATAATTTCTAGTTGCAGCTCGGGACGAATCTCTTCAATATTCGCTGAAAATGGAGAGGAGAACAGATCAGAATCACTGTATAGTGCTGTCAGATCTTGAAAGCGTTGATCAAATTCTTCCTTAAGGGCAACTAAACTATGTGAATAACGTTCACAGTCTTTGTGAACATCTTGCATGGATGATAATTTAGGAAAATGAGCTAGATTTCCTGTTTCCAGCTGACTCACCCAAAGTGTCAATTTCATTTTAAAAGCTCGTATTCGATCTATGAAATGAGTAATTAGCAGATCTTTACCTTGTAGTGAAATGTTCAAAGCATTCAGATGGCTAGTTAAATCTGCTAAGAACGCAAGATCACATTTCCATGAAGGCTCTTTCAATTCAGGAACACACATGTTATTTATTTCCATGAACATATTTATCTCACCTAATAGGCAAAAATTCGATTTAATAATTCGCCATGACTAAGCTAGCGGACCTCGCTGTAATAACGCAGGCTACCATACTGGCTTTCTACATCCTCAAGAAAGCCTTTAAATTGTCTGTGTTGTAGCCCATGCTTCCTTATATAATTGGTTGTATGAACAACAACACTCATCACATTTTTTAGAGTGATACTCTTTGCACATAAGTTTTCCTGGTGGATCCCACAGTGAACGCCCCTTATTTCATTCGGCACGGTCAGTTTTTGCATTTTCTCCTTCAACAGCGCAACGAAACCTAATTTTTTCCCCGTCATCACTGGTGCACCGTCTGTATACACTGAAACTAAAGAATTCCACGACAATCCTATATTTTCAACACTTTCTTCAACACTACTTAAAATATCACCTCCGGTTGTAGTGTTCTTCATGGCTACTACAGCGAGGAGCTCCTTCCTCACCTGAAGATCTCTATTAACACCTCTAATAAATATGGAAAACTGCGCTGTTCCCGTGATATCAACACTTTCATCCAGAGCTAGAGAATACGCCATAAAATCTTTATAGATATTTGCAAGCTGGCTCTGGACGTCGTCTGCCATGTCCTGTATGCGACGCATAATGGTCATGTCAGATAATGGCACAATCTGAAACTGTTCAACTTGAGATGGACACACATGTTCCGCTGCAACTACCAAACATCTTCTATTAAATCGCCATCAGTGAAGGGGTGCACGGATTTTGCTAAAAACAAAGCAATTTTATAGCTCACTCTGAGAGCTGCCTCAGTTGATTTTTCTTCGTCATCCAGATCTTCTTTGGATAGCTTCCTTTTAAGTTTAATAACTTCCTGTGCACGATCTGGTCCATCACATTTTCCACTTCCGTAGTCTTTCGCGTGGTACGACATATAATGTCGCTGCAAATTAAATTTCCTAAAAGAATTCAGCGTTTTGTGACACACTAAACATTTTGCAACACCATCTTTTTCTGTAAACAGATACAATTCCTCCCAATGGGGGTTGAACTGCGAATGCATGGTTGGGGTTACACAACGGCGACTTGACATGATTCTTAACCAGCGAAGTGACTGTTAGAGCTGATCGTAGTACTTTTAACGTTACACAGTCGGCGCGAATTCAATAGGCATGCTGCGGTCCTATTCATACGTGCGTGCGCATTTCCCTTTCCTCCCCTCCCTCCCTGCTCCGCAACCTTGCACCTGCTCGCGAGCACGTGCCTGAGCAGACGCGAGTACTCACGCTTAAATCCAGCCAGTTGTTAAGCCCTGGTGTATATACATATTTAATGCTGAAACTGTGGTTATATTTGAATTAGAAATGATTTCTTATTGCCACAAAAAGGTCACGGCTACAGTAGCCTGTCAGTTCCAGCTCCACTGTTTTGATGCACTTCCTTTTATGAAACTACAACAACATTCATGTCTTTAATAATTGTAGCTTATCTGTTTCTGGATACATTTCCCTATATTTGAACAACTGATCCTATTGCTCAATTACTTTCAGGCAGTTGTCATACTCAGCTGATTTTACACATCACAAGGATGGAAAACTCCTACAGACCTCCAATATTTCTAAAATGAACACATTTTCCACAGATTTCAAAGCAATTTCCACATTTCAGTTTACACAATGCAACAAATCACAGAAAATAAGCAGTTTTACATCTCGAATTGAGTTGACAAAGATATAAACTCTAAACCACAAACAATTGAATACAATCATTTTGCACAGTAAAAATCTAACTTCAGTAGATCCGTCAATGTATTGCATAACCTTCTATTTTATCCACAGACTGTGAACAATATTGCACAATAAAAAATATTTTAAATATTACTGAGAGTGTAGGGGTGCTTTACAATGAAGATTTCATGTAAGGATTACACCTATCTCCATCAGCTATAAGAATGATGCCACTGTTTACAAATTTGGTACCTTTGTTTGTAACAATATGATCACTGGGTTAAGCACAACAATAAAATATTACCATCAGTAGAGTTGAAGTTTCTGTTATCTTACTCCATTATCGTTAATCAGCTCACTTAACATGGACTGATTTACTGGAATACATCCCTAAGACATCACGCAAAAGATTTTATTAAATAACGATGTTTTTGGCATAATCCATACCACATCAGGCAGCGGGGTTACCATCATGGTATCAGATATTATTGAATTGAGCATATGTTAAAATTCAGGAGCAAGTAATAAACATGTATTTTTGTCTCCAAAAAATTCCTGCCCTGAGATACAGGCCTCCAAAGATGACACTGCAAAAACAATTTAAAATGCGAATTTTGGAAAAAATTTTTAAATGCTGTATATGTAACAGTTTTGGATATTTTGTTAGAGAATTTTTTTTATTTGAAAGATAACTGCTTTTTGATTACAATGGTATCCTCCGTTTGGATGTATCTGTCAAAGTTTGTTATTGACACCTTTTGAATTTTTTTTACAATTTACAGAAAAATATTTTTTTTTCAAAAATTCCGATCCAGAAAAGTTAGAGTTTTATCCATTGATTATTACCGTGTAGTACTACATTCTCTGCAAAGGAGAGCTTCCACTTTTTAAGTTGGACGGGTTTTTAACTTTCAAGGGTAAAGTATGTCTTCACCGAAGTTGTTTCTTACTAATTTCTTTGTTACAATATTTATTTCTTATCATATTCTATGTTGCAGTTATTTCTTTTCACTTTCATTGTTGCAGACATTTCTTACACTTGGTTGTTGTTTCTTGTCAGTTCCTTTGTTGAGGTTGTTCATTGCAGGTTTCTGTACTGTAGTTGTTCAGTGCTAATTTGTTTACTGAGCAGGCTTCTAAGAAATCTGAGACCATCCAGTGAATTCTGCGTTTTCGTGAGGAATTTGCCCTGCGCTTTCGTGAGGAATTTGCCAGTTGACACAGTTGCAGTGTGTTTCGTGAAAAGGACTGTTTGAAATGTTTTGTGACTGGGGCCACAGGAGAGTGAAGTGTGCTGACTATTTGCATTGCAATAAAAGAGTGGTATATAAGACAAACAACAAAACAGACTTTGTTCAGGTTGGGAATAAGTGTTCACATTTGAAGACTGTTTCAAAGTGAAGACTCTTCTAGTGACAACTTTGTGTGTTCTAAATGATTTGACAGAATAACAACAATGATACTATCTGAACAAGGTGAAGCCTCCCAAGGAGCAGATGATGCAGATTTTGCATCATTGGAGAAACAGTTAAATACCCTGAATCAGTCAACTACAGAGGTAGGTGTTAATCCTGTTGAGAAACTGTGGTCAGTGAAGTCAAGTCATAAGCCCTATTCAATCAAGAAAGTGCAGAGAAGTTACTAAAGCTATGGATGAATACGCTACAGCACGACTGGCAACAATCTTCAAAGTAGAAATTCCACCTTCAGAAGAAAATGAACCAAAGCACTCTCACACCTCTTGCCAGCAATTTTTCACAAATATCAATTCAACTGTTGAATATTGCGCATCCTATAGAGCAAAGGTGCAAGTTTTAACTATTATTCAAGAGACATTTTTAAAGAAAACAATTTTGAACAATGTTCCATCAGTATCATAGTAAGTGGTACACAAATGTGAGGTCTGTAAAAGGAGTCTTTGGAAGACCAGATCTCCATTATGGTCATCCTGTAGAAGCAGCTCAAGTTCAAATAGTGCAGTCATTTTATCTGTAAGATAAATGGGACTGTTCTTGCCAGAGTGGAAAAAAAAAAAAAAAAAAAAAAAAAAAAAAAAAAAAAAAAAAAAAAAAAAAAAAAAAAAAACACTATAATTGTAACAGCTGAAGGTCAAAAAGTTGTGAAAGTGAAGAAGTACATGACTCGCAGTATTAAAGAAACTTTTGCAATTTATAAGAGCAACTATACAACTTCACATCTACATCTACATATATACGCCACTAGCCACCAAGCAGTGTGTGGCGGAAGGCACAATTTGCGCCAAAGTCATATTCCTCTCCCCCCCCCCCCCCCCCCCTCCCTTTTGTTCCACTCGCGGATTGCGCGAGGGAAAAACAATTGTCTGAATGCCTCAGTACGAGCTCTAATTTCCCTTATCTTTGAATGGTGATTTGAAAGTTGATGGTAATAATATATGCTCTACATCCTCGGCGAAGATCGGATTGGAAGATCAAAATTTGATTCACTATGACCTAAGTGGTTAGTTCCACACCCACCTAGAGATGTCTGTTATGTGTGTACTGCGCAAATGTTGAATTTTATGAGGTAACTTTGAAGAACTTACTGGAGTACATGACATATGACACCTTGGTTGGGTGTGTGAAGTCATTAGTAGTCTGTGACGTAAGTGAGAGACTTGTTTGTTTCAAGAATGTGGTGACTGCCCTGGAAAGGGAGAACTGTCTTTACAGACACTTGGCCTCATAGACATAGCAGATAACTCTCCAGAAATTACATATGCGACATGGGAGGAAAATAAACCAATTAAGAAAACTGTTGCCTTTACAGTTTCATTGAGGAACTTGGTAAACGGTCAGTGAAAGCAGTAATACACCAGCATCTAAAGAAATTGCAACAACAACGTATTGCAGAAGTGAAAGGGTGCGTACAGGCTAAAAAACTATGTTTAGTGCTTCACAGTGATTTTCTGAGAACAACTGGTCTGTAATTCTCCCACAAGAGGAACAAGGGTATCATCTGAGTAATGACCAGATTTCAGTTTTTACGGGAGTGAAAAACGAAATTGTAGTGAACTTTATGCTACCCCATGGACCAGATGCTGGATGTAGGTTTCCAGCTGAAGAACAGCAACAACGCCATCAATGCTCACTTCCTGTTCACAATGTTTTGAAGATTGTCAGTGCTCCAGTTCCTATTGGTACAACAGGAAGGCATCACTCTATATCAAAGGAAGATACTGATGCAGTTCATTACCCGGCTAATTTCAGTACAAAACAGACTCCACAGAAGTTGTATAAATTGAAACCTTTAAGTCTCTGGACCTTTCACATACATTTTGGAACCATTTAAAATGATTGAAAAATGAGTCTCTTTCTCATCTTTCAAAACTAACATTTTGTTAAATAAGGCAAGGTTTTGATTTTTATGAGCCTGTTATGTGATAATGTGGTAATAATACAGGTTTAATGTATGGCAAAGATTTCAATTGCTTATAAAACCTGTTCAACCTAAAAGTGGAAGCTCTCCTTTCCAGGAAATGTAAAGTATGTGCTACTACTCAACAGAAAAAAATTATGGATTTGCATTTTTGAATATATGTACAGCAAAATATCTGGAACTCTTCCAGGGATACAACACTTTAAAATATTTTTCCAAAATTTGCATCTTCAAAATGGTATGCGCAGTGCCATCTTTGTAGTCCTGTATAGAAAACAAAAAATGTGTGTTTCTTACTTAGTCCTTCATTTCAACATATGCTACATTCAATAATATCCGAGACGATGAAGGTAAGATTTTTTCCTAGCCTGCCTGAACTGATATGGACTATGCCTTTTGCAACACCCGAAACATACCGTAAATTATTTTTGTCAGGCACAGCTAATGTCTTGTGATGGATATATTGCTTCAAGGCTGTTGAAAGTAAAAGCAAATATTAGTTTCCTTTATGATGGTAAATAAAAGACATTTCTTGCATGACTCTGTGTGACACCAAAACTTTTCTTGTTGAAAATATTAGAGAAAGAAGTCATTATAACTAAAGTGATCCCCAAGATTTTATTATAAATGCGGAGAATTAAGATGTTTGGTTTCAGTGAATCTCTTGTGTACGACTCAGATCGTTAATGTCAAGGAAGAGCTGTGTTTGAAGAGAGTACTGCAATTAGGAAGCAGAAAAAATGAGAAATTATAGAATCGACTGTTCAGTCCATGTCTGCAGTTCCAAATTCATATACGCCTGCAATCAGTTTGGATAGTCCAGCGCTGCCTGTATAGCAATTCTGTCTTTAAGAATCACTCAGATTGTAAGGGAAAAGAAATCTGTGACACATGCTCTACTAAAATATCAAATACATCAACCATCCATGGACACAAAGTTATAAGACACTGATATTTTGCTAACCCATATTACTAAGGCACTGTTGGAATTTTTGCATTTTACGTTCTTGCCTTGGAACAATAGTGACAAATAGTGAGAGCTGTACTTTACTTGGCACGGGTGTCATTCGCAAGCCGAGGCAACTACTGCCGAGGTGACTGCAGCCGATAGAGAAGTAAAGTGCTCTCCTCTCTGTGCCTCACAATGCAGTCTGGCAGCTCAGCCTGTGCGGCACTACCTGCAGAAGGCAATGTCCCACATCTCTTCTACAGTCTGTCACTCAGCCTCAGCCTGACACTGAGTTTAAATCGGGCAGGGCTCCCTCATTTATCCAAAATTCTTGACCCAGAGAACAAAATATAGTGCTTCTTCAATTACACCATGTTACACAGAAAGATATGCAGCATACACCAGCCAAGTCTAGCGATGTGTTAACAAGTTGAGGACTATCACAAAAAAGTGAAAGTATCGCATGACATAAAAGTGGATAACTCACCTGTGTCACAGGCAATTCCTCAGTTTCTGCAACTTTTGATTTCTGCTGATCCTCAGACATGTTTTCAGACACCTGCATCAGAAAAGTCTGACATTACTCACATTGAAAAGATTAAATAAATCATTCTGCTGACACTTCCTTGAAGAATAAATATCTCAAATGTTATGAAAACACACAGATCAGTGGTGTCTTCAGATAATACATAACGATGATGATGATGATGATGATGATGATGATACGTTTCCTTAAAGGCATAACAAACTATCATTGTGTGAGTAACTTTCAAAAACGAATAGTGTTCCATTTCTGGAATTCAGGTCAGTGATACCGTGACAATTTTGTCTTTTTCGGGGCATGCTGCAATGATGGTGACATACAGGATAGATCAGGGTCAAATGCAGAGCCACAAAGATGCTGGACCATACACTGTGACTGTGCCATAGTATAACTGCCACCTCATGCCCACAGCTGTAAGGCTACATCGACAGTTGAGGTTCAATGCAGGTCACTGCGATTGGAGTGAAACTGTTAACGTAACTGGTTTCCGCATTGTCTGCTCACATGCAACCTCGGCTCCTACATATCGAGGAAAATATGAATAGCATTCCCTATAAGAGTTAGACTTCAGAGCCCAAACACAGACATATGCCGTCTCCTTCAGGCATCTTTGCATGTCTTATGCCACTGGGACATAGCCCAGCCCTTCTGGTACAGTGACAGGTGTGGGTCCTTTCCTGGCCTGACAATCCTCCTGAGCTGTTGTGGAAAGCCCACATCCAGGATCTTGTTCAGAAACTAAATGCTGCTTTATTTACCAATTAGAACAGTATCTGAAATAAGTGACAGTTCAACACGAAAAGTAGTCTACTTCGCATATTTTCATACATTTATGTCATATGGTATTATTTTTTGGGGTAACTCTTCTGATTCAAAAAGGGTATTTTTGGCTCAAAAACGGGCTGTTCGAGCTATATGTGGTGTAAGTTCGAGAACCTCTTGTCGACCCCTATTCAATAGTCTGGGAATTCTGACATTGTCCTCACAGTATATATTTTCCTTAATGTCATTTGTTGTTAGCAATATTAGCCTATTCCCAAGAGTTAGCAGCTTTCACTCAGTTAATACTAGGCAGAAATCAAATCTGCATGTGGAATGCACTTCCTTGACTCTTGTGCAGAAAGGAGGGCAGTATTCTGCTGCATCCATTTTCCACAAGAACTCAAAAATCTTAGCAGTAGCCCAAACTCATAAGTCTAAACTGGAGAGTTTCCTCATGGCTCACTCCTATTCTGTCAAGGAGCTCCTGTAAGAGCTAAAAAATTAAGCGGGTTCCAGTGTTACATTGTTGATTTCCTTTATTTAAACTTAAGACTTATCGCCTGAATATGTTTTTTATATTTCATTTTATCTGTTTCTACTATCGTGTTATAATTCCATGTATTGAATCGTTCCATGACCATGGAGACTTCTCCTTAATTTGATCCCACAGAACAATAAATAAATAAACAAAAATGAGTCACCCATTGATCACTTGGAAGGAAGGAAGATTAGAGTTTAACATCCCCATTGACCACAAAGTCATTAGAGATGGAGGACAAGGTTGGATTTGGAAAGTATGGGGAGAAAAATTGTCCTTGTCCTTTCAGCAGAACTATTCTGGCATTTCACTTAACCAATTTATGGAAATGATGGGCAATTTAAATCTGTATGGCCATATGGGGATTTAAACTCTTCCTCCAAAATGTTACTTCAGTGTGCTGACCACTGCATCACTTTGCACATTACTGATCATCTGGGATACAGCCAGTCGGCAACTACTTCACCTGTGTCACCTGGCAGTCACTATCAAAACTTTGTGTGCTCTCATCCAAACTACAAGGAAGGTAATTTCATGACAACAGGATGTCTTTGAGTCTGTTCCACATTCATCCACATCTATATTCTGCAAACCACCATGAAGTGCATGGCAGAGTGTACATTCATTGTACCAGTTATTGGGGCTCTTCTTGTTCAATTCACGTATGGAGCACAGGAAGAATGATTGATTGAACACTTCCGTGTGTGCATACTTATTCGAATCTTATACTCACGATACCTATGAAAGCAATACGTAGGGTGCTGTAGTATGTTCCTAGAGTCATCATTTAAAGCTAGTTCTTGAAATTTTGTTAGTAGACTTTCTTGGAATTGTTTACGTCTGTCTTCAAGAGCCTTCAGTATCTCTGTGACACTTCCCCATGGATCAAACAAATCTGTGACCATTCGTGCTGCCCTTCTCTGTATACGTTCAATATTTCCTGTTAGTCACACACACTTGAGCAATATCTAGAACCGGTTGCACAAGTCATTTGTAAGCATTCTCCTTCGAAAACGGACAGCACTTTTCTAGTATTCTACCAATAAACTAAAGTCTACTACCTGCTTTATTCACAACAGAATCCACATGATCATTCTGTTTATTCCTACAAGTGTTACATTCAGGTATTTGTACGAGTAGGCCAATTCTAATTGTGACTCACTGATATTATAGTCACAGGATACTACAGTTTTTCCATTTTGTGAAGTGTAAAATAATATATTTCTGAACATTTAAAGCTGGTTGCCAATTTTTCCATCAGTTTGAAATCTTATCAAAATATTCTTAATATTTATGCAGCTTTTTTGTTTTTTATTTACAGCACTTCATTATAGATAACTGCACCATGCACCATCTGCAAAAAGTCTGACTTTACTGTTAATATTGTCTGCAAAGTCATTAACAGACAACATGAACAGCAAGGGCCCAACACACTTCCCCAGGGCACACCTGAATGTACTTCTACATCTGACGATGACTCTCCATCTAAGATAACACACTATGTCCTCGCTACCAAAAACTCTCCAATCCAGTCACAAATTTCATTCGATACCCTTATAATTGTAATTTTGACAATAAGCACAGGTGTGGTCCCGAATAAAATGCTTTTTGGAAATCAAAAAACACTGCATCTATCTAACTGCCTTGATTCAAAGCTTTCATTATGTCATGTGGGAGACGTGTGAGTTGGGTTTCATGTGATTACTGTTTTCAGAATCCTAGCTGGCTGACACTGAGGAGGTCATCCCCTTCAAGATTTCTCATTATGTTGGAGGCCACAATATGTTCTAAGATTCGACAACAAATCGACGTCAAGCATATTGGACGGTAATTTTGTGAATCAATTCTACTACCCTTCTTGTAGATGGGTGTGACCTGTGCTTTTTTTCAAGGAACTGGGCACAGAGTTTTATTTGAGGAATCTATGATAGACTATAGCTGGAAGAGGGGCTAACTCAGCCACAAATTCAGTATAGAATCTGATACGGATTCCATCAGGCCCTGGAGCTTTCTTAAATTTTAATGATTTCAGATTTTTTCCCTTATTACTTATTTCATTCATATTTTAAGTGGTACGAGGATTAAACTGGGGCAATCCTCCAGGGTTTTTCTTTGTAAAGAAACATTTGAAAATTGCGTTAAAAATCTCTGCTTTTGCTTTACTAACCTCAATTTCAGTTCCCATCTCATTTGCTAGGGACTGGGTGTTAATTTAGGTTCAAAATGGTTCAAATGGCTCTGAGCACTATGGGACTTAATTTCTGAGGCCATCAGCCCCCTAGAACTTAGAACTAATTAAACCTAACTACCCTAAGGACTTCACACACATCCATGCCCAAGACAGGATTGGAACCCGCGACTGTAGCAGTTGCGCGGTTCCAAATTGTAGCGCCTAGAACCGCTCGGCCACTCTGGCCGGCTAATTTAGGTGCCACTAACAATCTTTACATACGACCAGAATTTCTTTGGGTTTTGTGAAATATTGTTTGACAACATTCTGCTACTGTAGTCACTGAAGGCATTACGAAATTGCTCTCTTGACAACCAAATGCATTTCATTCAGCATCTCTCTATATCTGTCTCTATCTACATTCAATGAAAACAATCAATTATTGATGAAATTATTTAATTGGATGGTTAAAAAATCTACTCACCAAGCTGTGGCAGAACACACACATAAAAGGCTGTTGTGACTGGCAAGCTTTTGCAGCCGTGGCTCCTTCTTCAGGCAGAAGGGTTGAAGGGGAAGGAAGAAGGGGAAAGGAAAAGAACTGGTGAGGTTTAGGAAAAGGGTAAATTTTGGGAAAGTCACCCAGAACCGCGGGTCAGGGGAGACTTACCATATGGGACGAGAAGGAAAGACTGTATCAGTCTTTCCTTCTCATCCCGTACTCCTGGACCTCTCCAGTTCTTTTCCTTCACCCTTCTTCCTTACCCTTCAACCATTCTGCCAGAAGAAGGAGCCACTGGCTCTGAAAGCTTGCCAATCACAACGGTCTTTTATGTATGTGTTCTGCTGCTGCTTGGTGAGTCTGTCTACATTCAGCATTTCCAACTTCAGTATGTGGTGATTTCAAACTGTACTGAACTCTCAAATGTGTTAAGATCAACTACATGACATCTGTCCCTTGCAGTGTTGAAATTTTCATGTGCACTAGTCTGTATAAAGGTACAAGGGGTACACAACTTGGCAGATTAGTTGGAGGTGTTATACACAAGTGTGATAAACAATGAATAATCAAGGCTGGGTGAGAAACTCTTTAAGAGCAGTGGTGACGTGGTTCAAGGCAGAATTCCTTATTGGATCTGCTTGTTGCTGTGCATTTTCCAGCATTCCAGCAAATTATGTTATGCAAACTACCAGACAAGAGTACAACACAAACTGTAGAAGGCCAGTGCTGTCAGGATGTTCTATTACATATGTACCAATTGTAAATACTTTAATACTTTGGACTTGTTTTGAGGCTGCTTACAAATGCTTGGCTGCCAGTCCTGAGGAGGAATATATGTCTGAGGAAGGATGGTAACAGAAAACACACACACACACACACACACACACACACACACACACAGTGTGTGTGTGTGTGTGTGTGTGTGTGTGTGTGTGTGTGTGTGAGTGAGAGAGAGAGAGAGAGAGAGAGAGAGAGAGAGAGAGAGAGAGAGAGTGACGCTGTGTGGCAGAGTGTGCAGGGGCTAGAATGCCACAAGGCGCAGCGCATCGTTAGTTTGTGGGGCAGGGATGTCAGGAAAAAAGGAGTGAAAACCAAAAGGAGCAGTGAGAGATGGGCAGGTGTGTTGGCAGAGGGAGCCTAATAAACCGGGTGGGAGATAAAAATGCGGGAGAGAAGATAGGACTGATGGGGTGGAAACTATTGGGTGGAGGGTGTGGGGATGGTATGTTACAGTAGGTTGAGGCCAGGATAATGATGGAAGTGGAGAACTTGTTGTAAGGATAACTTTCATCTGCACAGCTGAAAAAAGCTGGTGATGGAAGGGAGGATCCAGATAGCTCAGGTAGTGAAGCAGCCATCGGAATAAATTATGTTTTGGTCAGCTCAATGTTGCACCACAGGGGGTTCTCCTTTGCTCTTTGCCATAGTTTGGTGGTGGCAGTTCATCCTGATGGACAGGTGGTTGGTAGTCATACCAATGTAAAAAGCTAAAAGCTAACATTGGAAAATGCAGGATGGACTGCAACAATATTATGGAAAGGAAAGTTGCTACTCAGCATATAGCGGAGATGTTGAGTCACAGATAGGCACAACAAAAAGACTCTCCTCACAACATTTAAAGCTTTTGACCGTTACACAGGACTGCAGTCTCTGGCAACTGAAACCACACTGTGAGCAGCAGCACCACTGCATGATGGGAGTGGCAGCTGTGTGGAGGTAAGGAGGAGGCTGGGAAGGGGAAGAGAAGAGATAGTATGATGGGGGTGGCAAACAATGAAGTGCTGCAGATTAGACGGTGGGCAGGGGCGAGGGGGCGAAGGTAGCAGAAAAGGAGAGAAATAGAAAGGCTGGGTGTGATGGTGGAATGACAGCTTTGTAGTGCTGGAATGGTAACAGGGAAGGGGCCGGATGGGTGAGGACAGCGACTACCAAAGGTTGAGGCCAGGAGGGTTACAGGAACGTAGGATGTGCTGCAGGGAAAGTTCCCACCTGTGCAGTTCAGAAAAGCTGGTGTTGGTGGACAGGATCCATATGGCACAGGCTGTGAAGCAGTCACTGAAATGAAGGATCTCATGTTAGGCAGCATGTTCAGCAACAGTGTGGTCCACTTGTTTCTTGCAGACAGAAAGCTTGTTGGTTGTCATGCCTACATAGAATGCAGCACAGTGGTTGCAGCTTAGCTTGTAGGTTACATGACAGGTTTCACAGGTAGCCCTGTCTTTGATGGGATAGGTGATGTTACTGACCGGACTGTAGTAGGTGGTGGTAAGAGGATGTATGGGTCAGGTCTTGCATCTAGGTCTATAACAGGGGTGTGAGCCACGAGGTAATGGATCGGGAGCAGGGCTTGTGTAGCTTCGGTGGACCACAGAATACCAATGTGGGAGGTGTGGGAAGGATAGTGCGCAGGACATTTCTCATTTCCGGGCACAACAAGAGGTGATCTTAACCCTGGTGGAGAATGTAATTCAGTTACTCCAGTCCTGGGTGGTACTGAGTTATGAGGCGAATGCTCCGCTGTGGCTTGACAGTGGGACTTTGGGAGGTGGTGGGAGACTGGAAAGTTGCAGCACAGGAGATTTGTTTTTGTACCAGATTGGGAGAATAATTATGGTCAGTGAAGGCTTCAGTGAGACACTCGGTGTATATTTCAAGAGGGACTACTCATCACTGCAGATGCGACGACCACGAGCAGCTAGGCTGTATGGAAGGGACTTCTTGGTATGGAACAAGTGGCAGCTGTCAAAGTGGAAATATTGCTGGTGGTTAGTAGGTTTGATGTTGACGGAGGTAAATGCATTTTAGACATCAACTGTACTAATTATTTTTAATTCTTTACCAGTTTTGGTCATATTGACCACTGTCACAAGAAGAAAAAGTGGTACATCACATGGGAAACAAATTCATCTTGCCTTTAAATGGGTTGAAAGCCATCAAAGTTACAAGGTGTTACCCAAAGCACTGTTACTGTGACCCTAAAGAACATAAAACTGGCCTTCAGTACATCACAGCTGAGTATGAAGGAAATGGCGTCAGGACTGATCTCTGCAACAGGAAACTTCTCTAAATTTTGAACTGAGATATGTATACAGTGTTCATGATATGAAAGAAAAATACAACATATTTATTAATACAGTCTTCACCTTATTTGAAAACTGTTTTCACCAAAAGTAGCTCACATTAGGCCAAAATCTAGCAATGGATTACTCAAGCAATAAAAGCCTTTTGTAGGCCCAAAGGAAAGTGTATCTGTCAGTCAGAAGCAGCATTCATGTTGATGCTATAGTCATTACAAGGTGTACTATGGAATATTGAACATTATAATAAAGACATCGAAACAAATGCACTAAGAGAAAAAGATAGTACCATCACATAAGAAAATACAATGAGATGACAAAAGTCATGGGGTATCAATATGTGCATGTTCAGATGGCAGCAGTATTATATACACAAGGTATAAAAGGGCAGCGCATTGGCTGAGCTGTCATTTGTACTCAGGCGAGTCATGTGAAAAGGTTTCTGATAGGTTTATGGCCTAATGACGGGAGTTAACGGTCTCTGAACATGGAAGATAGACACATGGGACATTTCATCTCAGTAATCATTATGAAATTCAATACTTCAAGGTCCACAGTGTCAAGAGTGTGTTGAGAATAGCTAATTTCAGGCATTGCCTCTTGCCAAGGACAACATAGTGACTGATAGCTTTCACTTAATGACCTAGAGCAGTGCTGACAAACAAGCAACACTATGTGAACTAACCATAGAAATCAATGTGGGACACACGACAAACATATCCATTAGGGCAGGTTGCGAAATTTGGTGTTAACAGGCTATGGAAGCAGACAACTAATGTTAGTGCCTTTGCTAACAACACGAATACATGGTCTGCAGCACTTCTCTTGGGGTTATGACCATATTGGTCGGACCCTAAATGGCTGAAAAACTGTGGCCTGATCATATGAATGCCAACTTCAGTTGGTGAGAGCTGATGGTAGGTTTTGAGCGTGGTGCAGACCCCATAATGCCATGGATCCAGGTTGTCAACAAGGCACTGTGCAAGCTTGTAGTGGCTCCATAATGGTGTGGGCTGTGTTTGTATGGAATGGGCTGTGTCCTCTGGTCCAGCTCAACCAATCATTGACAGGAAATGGTTATGTTCAGCTAATTGGAGAACACTTGCAGCCATTCCTGGACTTCATGTTCCCAAACAGTGATGGAATTTTTATGGGTGACAATGTGGCATGTCACTGGGCCACAATTGTTCACAATTGGTTTGAAGAACATTCTCAATGATTAAAGAGAATGATTTCGCCCCACAGATCATCCGATACGAATTCCATCAAACATTTATGGGACATAATTGAGAGATCAGTTCATGCACAAAATCCAGCATGAGCAACACTTTTGCAATTATGGACTGCTATAGAGGAAGCATGGCTCAATATTTCTGCAGGGGACATCCAACAACTTGTTGAGTCCATTCCACATCGAGCTGCTGCACTATGCTGGGCAAAAGGAGGTCTGACAAGATATTAGGAGGCATCCCATGACTTTTGTCGCTCAAGTGTAAAGACAACATGAAATTTAGTTAAGGGGAAGACTGATCAATGAACTGCAGTGCCCCGCAGGGTGGCCCAAATCAGGAGTATCGGGAATTATCGTGGAATTTCACGCATCATAAAATATCAGGGATTTTTTTTGCGAATACACAATATCCTTTTTTATTATAGCAGAGAGAGGTTATTTGTGCCAGCACAATCTTCACAATGTAGTATCCTATCTATCGGCCGCAGCTGGAAGCTTACGGTGCATTATTGTTTGACATGATATTGTAATTGTTGAGATCAGTATTCATGCCTGTTGTTCTGTGGGATAAACTGTTGAAACTGAGTCGTGGAACATACTATGTATATATAGTAGTGTTCTCCACGCAATACAGGTACTGTACTTTTTTTATGTGCAATCATGAAGGTTCTTGACTGTATACATGCTCTAGGTTAATTTCATATTTTGTATTACAAAATAAGTACAGTTTCTGAGAAGGATTATACCTACAACAAGCTTTCAAAAATCTTTGTTACTTCAATGTATCATTTATATTGACAGGTAACAGTAAAAATTTAGGCCATTGCATTCAGCACACTTTCAAAGTTATTAGATGACTGCTCCAGATTTTGAAGTTTTGGACAGAAGTTGTCAGAAGCGATTTTAAGAGCACAAAATGCAAGCTTTGCAATGTTACATTTTCTTTAAGCAGTATGGGTATAACGGATGTCAAAAATTATGCTAAAGGATTAAAAAATATTAGCAAAGTTAAAATCTACAAAATACCACTCATCTTCAAAGCTTTTTAACTTTCCTACAACATACTAGAACTGAGACAATTAAACATGAGTCACCGAAAAAATTAACCATTTCTCATCCAGTCATAAATCAAGATAATGAACTGAAAATTTGGAATCCCTAAGTACTGTCAGTCCCTTTCTTTTCCAAGAAGAAGTAAGCCATGCAGAAGTACTTTGGTGTATTCAGACACTGATGACTCACAAGTAAATGTGTTTAGCTGGAAGTGAAATCCAACTGTTTAAGAAAAAAAGTTCAACAACAGTGAAATAGCCAGAAGAATGGAACTTCACTGAGCTAAAATTGCCTACTCAATTCTTTGTGGGATAGTTCATTATTATACAGACAGACTGAGGGAATGTATTACTTCTTGTAATCATTTTGTTATAAGATTTGTTAATTCACTCAATAAAGCTTGTCAAGAAATTCAAATGGATATTTGTGTATCTACTATTCTTCATTGTACAAGGGCTTCTGATCTACTTCTGTTGTTCAAGGAAATGCTTCTAACTCTTATACACCTTTTTACAAATCTCAATGGATTAATCATAAATTTTTCAGAGATCTGAAATCTGAGTTGCAGTTTACTAAAGAAATCAATTATCCAATGATGCTTGACTTGGGAAGCTGCAGTCTTCATATCATGCATGGTGCATTCAAATATGGAACAGAAGCCACCAACTGGAATTTTAATGGCAATTTATCATTTGTTTGAAGACATACCAACTCGTACTCAGTTATCAGAGTATTCACGATTAAATCTTTACCCTAAAAAAATCTTGTGCAGTCTGTTTGGTAGAAAATTAAAGTGTTACTGTCCTGCTATTGAAAGTGTCTGAAACCTTAAAAAAATGGAGGAGGGTTTACAATCAGTGTGTATACGTGGACAAGGAAAAAAAATTCCCGGATTTCCCGGTTAAAAATACAGTTTCTCCCGGGTGAAAACATACTTTTTCCCTGTTAACTGACAGTGTATTTTCTCTCTGAATTTTATAACTTATAAGTCCTTTGAATGATTGTGGTTTTATACACGGGAGTAGAATTTCCCGGCACTTTAGAAAACTAAACACGGGAAGAGGGGGGGTAGGGGGGGGGGGGTGGGGAGATCTTTGATGTGCAGCAACATGTACCCATTGAAATCGAGATTGCAATGCACTTTTGTAAGCCAGTCATAGCTCACGTCACGTGATCTCGCCAGCTGATGACAGTGGGTATTCAGAGCTTAGGACACGTGATGTCATCCAATAGCAACATCACTGTTAAGTAGCGCGAACACACAAACAGAAAAAGTGAATGGTTTAAATTAATATACATAGTGTTGGTACACAAAACGCAAAGCTTTCACATATAATATTGGTCTGTAAGATTAATACGCTGCAAGAGAAGCTAAGCTTTCACATACATTGTTGGTCTTTCCTGGGCGTATTACAATTTAAGATATATCACATACATGTGCCCGTAAATTTTTTAATAAAGACATAAATGTCTGATCTTCTGCGCTCAAAATTCATCTAAATGGATCGTCATCAAAGAGTTGCTATTTAAATGAGAGTCAAATGCTCATCGCACATTATCGCACATAGCTCCGTTGTAACTGCCAGCTCAAAATTCATCTAAATGGATCGTCATCAAAGAGTTGCTATTTAAATGAGAGTCAAATGCTCATCGCACATTATCGCACATAGCTCCGTTGTAACTGCCAGAATGGTACTTTGATGGTAACGCTTTTCAAACCACCATTCAGAATATTTTCCCGTGACCTGTTAGAAATAGGTTCATTTCAGCAGTTGCCAGAGAGCGCCAGATGACAGGCGTCACCACGCTTTTGCTGCTACGATGTCGTAGGGAGCCCATATGTTCGTACGTGTAAAACATTAAAAGATCGTACATTATGTCATAAAGGAAATAAGACATCAGAGGATACTCCAAGAGCATCGGAATTTCGTGACCCATATTGAAATGTGCACATTTGAAGTGCACATTTGTATGTCCATATTCCCAGTTAAGTCGGCCACAACCTGATATTAAGTTTTTCAATGTGGTTTTCGGGATGTAAATTTTCTTGGAGTACCAGTACTGTGTTATCTCATGTTTGGTTCTTTATTATGGCATAATGCCATACGTGCTACAAGTTGAAAACGTGCACTTGAAATGCAACGAACAGTGTGTGGAATTAAACACTTCGTTTCAAATATATTGTCTGCCTCAGTGGAAAAGATTGATAGAAGAAAATTTATTTAGCAAACCAACAATAATAACTTCATTGTTCTACAAGGCAATTAAAGCTTGACTGTCAGAAAGGTGTAAATCAGAAATCTGTTTTGTTTTCATTTCACACGAGAGCAGTAAACGGAGAGGAAACAGCGAAATCACTAAATGTAAACACGGGTCACGTGGAGACTACCCACTTCCCCACTGTAACTCAGACTTCTCTGCGCATCAGCCCCAGATCTATGATATTTCGGAACCGGCACAATACCCCGCCACTCCCTCGAGCATTTGAGATAGGACGTCAAACATTTTTAAAAAATCGAATTTTCAAACATATGTTCATTTTGTAGTGCACATCTTTCTGAAGAGTCTGATGTATAAAACGTGTGTTCGAGGAAATGTAAGACATGTTATTTGGTCTTAAGTGTGCCAGAAGTGCAGTGCCACCCCTCTTCACACAGCATTCTTCTATCGCACGTCACTGTACTTCGCTCTGTGAAACTGAAACGTGTATATTTTTTAATGGATGCCATCAAACATGTGGAAATTACAATGTCCTGTGGTGCCTCTCCTGCTTACAAACGGTCGGTTTGACATCCTGTCCCTCTTTTTCTTTTTTTTTAGTCCTTAGCTCCTAGAATTTTTCTCTCTCTAATCTTGCTGCAGCTTTACATAGCGTGATTTTCTTTCTGCGAAAGAATCTATTACCTCATCAAAGTTTGTCAAACATTTTGCTACATGAAAAGTTGAAATGTCGTTGTCTAACGCTGAAAATGCTGTTAATGCAAATAGGATCCAAGACTGGTGTGGTTTCCCGATCTGATTACGTCTGTTTTGTCACTGTCTGCTAGATAAAACAAAATAGGCCTTTCTAATACGGCAACGATTGTAATACACACCAAATAAATGAGACTGTTTTGGCACAAATGGCCTTTTTTGTAACGACAGAATATAATTCACAAAGTACCAATATCAAATGCCTATTAGGCCTACTACAAGCAAAAAGCCTTACGTTAGGAAATAGTTTCACACTTCATTCATATGCACCAGTTTCCCAAGTATGAGATCGAAAAGTAGTAGTACAAAATTTTTATACAAACTTGGAATCGTCATATTGTTCCATAATTTGTGTGATGTCCCCATTTCTTCTCCTTCCTCGTTCTAACAAACAATGTTGTTATCACTAATTCTGTAACTATTCCTGCCGATGTCAAAGCTTCTTCGCAGGTTAACTCCACTAACTCTGCCAGAAAACTTTAATTGCTCAACAATTAATATATGAGTATACCCTAAATGAAACAAAGGAGATGTTGCAACTCTTGATGCTCCAAAATCTTTAATTCATTCTGTCCAGAACTTTTACGTAAAATTTTCAATAATTTGATCTACCAAATATTAGAATTTTGATTTGTACTACTTCATACAAGTCATTAGCTTATTTTTGTGTTACTCATTTTGAATTATGTACATTTTATGAGATTTTAAAATATTTATAAAATACCAACTGTGGCAATGTACCCAAAAATGAATAAAATAAAAAATAAACTTTTTAAATAAACATACTTAAATGTGTCATCTTAATTTTTGTGAGTTTCATATCGGATTTAATTATTGACAGTTAGAAAACAAAACTTTAATTGCATTTATAATATAAATCAAATTTCAAGTCAGGGAAAAGTATTACAAACTTTAATAGAAAACTGGAAATATCAAGGAATTTTTGAATCATTGGTTTTTGGCCAGCCTGCCCTAAACACTCAGCTTTGCCAAAAACTGATAAGGAGAACTGCCCCATCTGGCCCATAATTACTGTATGATTAGTCAGTGTCACCAGCTATGTTGCGTTTAATAGTACCATATACAGGGTGTCCCACTTGCCTTGACCACCCTAAGTAACTGTTTGTCCAGATGGAAATTACAAAATGTTTCAAGCAAATATTCTTTAGCTGTTAGGGGGACATCAATCAGCATGATTGCCTTCGTTGTAGCTTTGTTTTTTTACGAAGATATCAACAGCGGTAAATGGCACCCTGAATTTGTTATTCGGTAATTCATTTCCTCTCCTAAAGACCTATTCAAAACTGTATCACAGTGTATCATTCACTGAAACACAACATTATTAATTACATATACAATACTGACTTTGAGCCTGGGATCACAAACTCATCCACTTGGTGGAGTTGTCAAAAAGTAAATGAAAACCAAGTAAAAACATAACACAAAATTGACTTTGACTCTCCTGTACCACTGCCCAGGAGAAGAACATTCAAAGGCGCTCAAAGTGGTGACCCTGGACACCGATACACTCGTTGAATGAAAGAATTATTTACTGCTTCCAGTGTTGCGTGCTGAAGGGAATTACTAGCAAGCACAAAATATACCTGCATGTCCTCTGGAGTTGTTGGGATATCGCGATAGACAACGTCTTTAATGTATCCCCAAAGAAAAAAATACAGAGGATTTAAATCAGGAGACCTAGCAGGCCAAGTAACTGTTCCTCCTCGACCAATCCATCTGGCAGGATACCTTCGGTTCAGAACACGACGTGCATGCAAGGCATTATGTGTTGGACATCCACTGTGTTGATACCACATAAGCATTCTGGTTCTTAGTGGCACTTCATCCAGAAGAAGAGGAAGAATTCGTCTGAGGAAGTTGGCATACTCTGCGTTGTTTAGACTACCATTGATGAAATAAGGGCCAATAATTTTAGTACCAAGCATCCCACACCAGACATTAACTCGCCATTGTCGCTGATGTTCCACCTGTCTAAGCCATTGTGGGTTGTCGCTGGACCAACAATGCATGTTCCTTGTATTTACCTGTCCCTTGTTTGAGAAGGAATATTCATCAGTAAATAGAACATTGGAGAAGTAGTTCAGGTTGGCAAGGATTTGCTGTGCCCACTGACAGAACTGAACACGATTCTGGAAATCATTCCCACACATTTCTTGATGTAGGTGTACATGGTAAGGATGGAACTGGTGACATGTAAGAATACGATGTACATTGTTTTTAGGAATGCCAATCTCGTGTTCAAGCTGTTGTGTGCTTACATGTGGATTAATAGCAACGGAAGTGAGAACATTAAATTCGGCAGCTTCGTCTGTGAGAGTGCTATGACAATTGCATTATTGTGGGTTGAAACTTCCTGTTTCCTGAAGCACCGCAACAAGACAAGAAAACATCCGTCAGGAAGGTGGGTTCTTGTCAGGATATCGCTCTCTGTACAGTTCCACTGCCTGCGTAGCATTTCGCCTACCTTCAACTTCAACAAAAACAACAACAACAACAAAAGAAATGTTATGTCAATGCGGTTTGTAGAAAGGACACCCCTGACTGTATGCCTACTCTACACAACCGTGTTTAAAAGGACTAAACTACTGTACTAAATGTATCCATACATAATAAAACAGTATTGCAATTACTATTCTGCTAACTTACATTCCCCATAGATCACTAGCATTTCTACATTTGGTGTACATTCTACTCACACAACTCTTCGACTGACGGAATGACAGGTGTGCATTCTACTTATGTTTACATTTGTCCTCTGTCAATGTCAGCATGTGGATGTGTTCCATTACCATGAGTACCTGTTCCATTACCCCGAGTACCTGCACTAAGTGCTGTTAGCGTCAACATCATTGTTGTCTTATGTGATTAATAACGTTGTGTTTCAGTGAATGGTACACTGTGATACATTTTTTAATAGGTCTTTAGGAGAGGAAATGAATTACCAAATAAAAAATATAGGGTGGCATTTAAAAAAGTCATACTGCCGTTCATATCTTTTTAAAAAACACAGCTGCAATGAAGGCAATCACGCTGATTGATGACCCCCTGATGAAGGCAATCACGCTGATTGATGTCGCCCTGATGGCTAAAGAACATTTACTTGAAACATTTTGTAATTTCCATCTGGACAAGCAGTTATTTAGGGTGGTCAAGATAAATGGGACACCCTGTATATAAAAAATACACAATCATGTTCAGCAGCACATTTCACCTGTGTATAAGTGTAATTTGTTTTATTCTTTTACATAAGGTGCATGTACTGTTGTCGCTGGAACACTGATCTGACTTGGCTGATGTACACTACCTGTACAACCCCAAATGAATCGCGTAACTTGTGTGCATTTTTATACTTCTTACTTGTTGATGTTTGCACATAATAAATTATACCATTCTTTTCTCTCTTATTTTAGTTACACTGAAAATCGGGCTATAATATTCACAAACTGGTCTGCAAAATAAACATATTTAGTAGATGTATAATTAATTTCTTTTTCTTATACAACACAGCAGCTGTGAGCCTTGTCCATTTCACCAGAATATGGGGAAGGCTCAAGATGAAATACATTTCCTTGAAATTCATCCAACAAGTTTCTCTCTGAAACCTGACTTTCCTGCAACTACAAGGGGCATTCAATAAGTAATGCATCAATAAGTAATGCAACACATTTCTTTTCTCAGCCATGTTCAGTTGAAAAAATGGAGAATTTGTTGTGGGACATCATGGAATATTTACACTTTTATTGCTATTGTTTCATGAAGTTCTGTTAAGTGGCAGCACTATGCATAGCCTTCAAAATGGAATCTGTAACTGATGCACGTTACAAGCACAGAGCTGTCACTGAGTTCCTTTTGCAGAAACCCTGAGCATCACAGATATTCATAGGTGCTTGCTGAATGTCTACAGAGACTTGGCAGTGAACAAAAGCACTGCAAGTCCTCGGGCGAGGCATCTGTCATCATTGCAACAAGATCGCGAAAACCTATGCCAGCTGGCCGCACATAGCTGTGACTCTTTCAATGTTGGAATGTGTGGACACACTCATTTGAAGTGGTCGACAGATCACAATCAAAACACCTTGCTGCACAGCTGGATATCTCTGTTGGTAGTGCTGACAAACCAACAAATTGCTCATTATAAGGCTATTCGTGACAATATTTTGTTGAACATGAAAAATAGGTTCATCACTAAAAACTGGAAACAAAACAGCAATAACAGCAATCCCAAGAGTGGCACCCATCACCTCTCCTCAGAAGAAAAAGTTCAAAGCCACACCCTCAGCCAGTAAAGACATGGCAATGGTCTTCTGAGACTTGGAAGGTGTTATTCGGTTTGATGTCCTCCCTCGTGATGTAACAATCAACTCTGAAGTGTACTGTGCTACCCTCAGGGAACCGAAGAGACTTCAGCGTGTTCATCACCACAAAAATGCAAAGTACTTCTCCTTCTCCATGGCAATGCAAGGCCTCACATAAGTCTGCTTACCTGAGAGAGCTTACAAAACTTCATTGTACTGTTCTTTCTCATCCACCCTACAGCCCAAATCTCGCACCTTCCAACTTTCATCTTTTTGGTCCAATGAAGAATGCACTCCACAGAAAGCGATACATGGAAGATGGGGAGGTTATTGATGCAGCAAGACTGACTCCATTATCGACCAGTAGAGTGGTATCGAGCGGGCGTACAGAACCTAACAGGAAGATAGTGTCACACTATACAGAGATTATGTCGAAACATGGGGTTTTGCAGCCAAAAGAGTGGGGAATAATATGATGTACTGGAATCCTGAATAAAACCAAGCTGCTTTCAGACAAAAGTGTTGCATTACTTACTGAACACCTCTTGTAGTTTTATATGGTTGTTCCACATTAAATAGCTATGCATATTTTATATTCATGATTGCTTCCAGTGATTATTCATCAAGAGTGTAATCAAATATTCCGCTTATGCAAACAAAATATATAACACACATTTGTGTGGAGGGTCAGTCAATGGTCAAGCGACAGTCCTTTGCAGATGTTTCTGGAATTTTTTTGGTATTTTCTGATGTTGCCTCTCTTTCAACAACAGCATCATCCATGAAAAGCCTTACAAAGTTTACAGTACACACCAGGTCATTCATGAACAGAAGCAGTGTTTATAGCACTTCACTGGCGTACACTCAAAACTACTTTACATCTGATGACCTCTTCCCATTGAGAAACACTGCAAGACATGGGGTAGGACACAATAACTCTTTTAGACATTTGTATATTAACTGTTGTTTGTGTTAATTTATTTGCATTTTCTGTGACCAAGCCAAGGCTTTCAATTGGGTAGATCACAGAAATCTACTAGGGAAACTAAAATAGTATGGCATTAGAGATTTCCCCTTTCATGGATGGAATCATATCTTAACAACAGCAAAAGGTCACATTAGGAGTAAGACTGAATTCTGAGTGGGGAAATATTACATATGATGAGCTGAAAGGTTTTGTGCTGTTCACAGTCTACACAAATGCTTGGAAGACTCTTCAATGACTGAAATGTTTGCTGATGAAACACATTGACAAAGGGCTCAAACACATCCACACCAGACACAGCTAAGATGATAATGGAACAGGCTTACAGCTGAGTCACAACAGACTGTTTAGTCTCTAATCTTGCAAAACTAGAATGCCACTCAAAACAAATAAAAATTACTTTGACATACTGGAAGTCCAGGAAAGAGGGCAAATGCAAATGAATCTGAGCATGTGAAGTTCCTAATTACCCAGTTGGAAAATAAATTCAGGTGGCACCAGCATGTGCGTAAGGTAACAAGAGCGCTCAGTTCTGCCTGCTTCGCATTCATAAATTTTTCTCCCCTTGTTGACCAGGCAAGATTGCTATCACACGTTCACTCATTTTGGCTGTATGGCATACTTTTATCTATTTACTCTTTTTTTTTTTTTTTTTTTTTTTTTTTTTTTTTTTTTTTTTTTTTATATTTTCTCTGCATTGAACCATCAAAATGAAGGCTTTTGCAAACCTCAGAAATAATATTAATTACACTTACTTGTTACAATTGTTGCACCTTATTACATTTATTACTTTACAGCTAATATACTACACGTTTATACAACAAACAATGTATTAATATATCTAAAGGAAAGATGATGAGACTTACCAAACAAAAGCGCTGGCAGGTCGATAGACACACAAACAAACACAAACATACACACAAAATTCTACACAAAATTCAAAAATGAATATAAACATTTTTATAACAGAAAATATTTTAATTTTGTGTTAAAATTATTCCCATTATATGTTCTTAGAGAGACCTGTATTTTGTTAAGCTAAATCAAACTACTAGCATATTAGTTATAATAGAAGGTAACATTCCACGTAGGAAAAATATACCTAAAAACAAAGATGATGTGACTTACCAAATCAAAGTGCTGGCAGGTCGACAGACACACAAACGAACACAAACATACACACAAAATTCAAGCTTTCGCAACAAACTGGTGCCTCATCAGGAAAGAGGGAAGGAGAGGAAAAGACGAAAGGATGTGGGTTTTAAGGGAGAGGGTAAGGAGTCATTCCAGTCCCGGGAGCGGAAAGACTTACCTTAGCGGGAAAAAGGGATGGGTATACACTCGCACACACACACACACACACATATCCATCCACACATATACAGACACAAGCAGACATATTTAAAGACAAAGAGTTTGGGCAGAGATGTCAGTCGAGGCAGAAGTGCAGAGGCAAAGATGTTGTTGAATGACAGGTGAGGTATGAGTGGCGGCAAATTGAAATTAGAAATTAGCGGAGATTGAGGCCTGGTGGATAACGGGAAGAGAGGATATATTGAAGAGCAAGTTCCCATCTCTGGAGTTCGGATAGGTTGGTGTTAGTGAGAAGTATCCAGATAACCCGGACGGTGTAACACTGCGCCAAGATGTGCTGGCTGTGCACCAAGGCATGTTTAGCCACAAGGTGATCCTCATTACCAACAAACACTGTCTGCCTGTGTCCATTCATGCGAATGGACAGTTTGTTGCTGGTCATTCCCACATACAATGCATCACAGTGTAGGCAGGTCAGTTGGTAGATCACGTGGGTGCTTTCACACGTGGCTCTGCCTTTGATTGTGTACACCTTCCAGGTTACAGGACTGGAGTAGGTGGTGGTGGGAGGGTGCATGGGACAGGTTTTACACCGGGGCGGTTTTGTGTGTATGTTTGTGTGTATGTTTGTGTTCGTTTGTGTGTCTGTCGACCTGCCAGCACTTTCATTTGGTAAGTCACATCATCTTTGTTTTTAGGTATACTAGCATATTAGCTTTGATCTGTCATTTTTAATTTCATTCCTCACCAAAAGTAGTTATATTTTGCTCTGCTGTTGTGATCATGTACATCACTTCATTTGATAGGCTCAGCTGTTTGACCAATAAAAATGAAAGTAATTTAAAAGTTTGTAAAGGATATACAGTTAACTACTTGTGATGCATAAACTCTTCATGACATGACTTTCTATGGCCTATTCCGGGTATTACTGCCCTTTTGTGCAACAGCAATTATCTTTTTAAGTGCACATCAGCTGTGCAGCCCAATTATTCAATTCCATAGTTAAGAAAAGGGGTAAATTATTCCACAGTATACTATTTTTAGTGTTTGGCTAGACACTATCTTTGTGAGATAGCTAAGGAGACATAAGCCATTGCTGACTTTTCAACATAAAATTAATGTGGTTTATCCATCTCAGATTTTCACCCACTTACACAGCGCAAAAAATTTACAGCTGCCAGATTATTCTGTTGATATGTTACATAAATTATTCACATTGATGTGGCAAAAGCTGCCTGTTTTAAATGTCACTGAGATTTGATAACATTCTCTTTGACATCCTGATTGTTGAAGTATTTACTTAATTCTGTTACATCACTCCTTTCACATTCTAGCAAGGAATAAGATTAATGGGTTGTTCAATGTCATTCATATATGAGGAACAAGAAAGGACCAAGGATTGAGCTGTGATGTACACCTTGTCTTAGTGTTAAAACTGATTCAACATGTATGTAGCTACAAGATGCATCAGTGAATTTACGATACAATATGGCTAGTTGCCAGCCCCTTTTCTTTATTTTTATTTATTTTTTAGAACCAACCTATGATTTATCTGAGTTGGAAGCTTTTGTCAGTAGTCTAAAAAGATACCTGCAATCTGCATCCTTCAATCCTACTAACAGAACACTTCTTTGAAGAACTGTGTAATTGCTGAGGTCATGCTTAGCTCTTTTCTAAATCCGTGCTGAGAATCTGTAAGGAGTTTGTGCTTTGAGAAGAATGTTCTAAACTGAGGTAGTACAATACATTTGAATATGTTACTGAAGATGGGAATTAATTATACTCGTCTATAGTTTGAGGCATCTTCCTGACTTGCTTTTTTTTATACTGTTTTCATAACACTCATTTTTAGGATTGGGAGATACATGTTCTTCCTAAAATGCGGAAGTTAATCATGTAGGTATCAGGTTTTTAAGTTCCTTTTAAGCCAACTGAGTATTTGCACTAGGATGCCATTCTGTCCTGATGAATACATTTTGCATACTTCTTGTTCATTTACCTCCACAAATTCAAATTCAATACATCAAGTGATGTGTCAACAAGGTCTTGGCCAGTGTACCTGTAATGTGTGTCAATTAGTCAACTGGAGATGTGAAATAGTTACTAAAATCATCATCATCATCTTGGACAGTTTCCAGCCACTGGCTGGGTCTGTCGGGAACACAAGCCTCTCCATCGTGTTCTGTCTTTCCACCATTCCCCCTCTTCCACCTTCGTCCAGTTCTCTCCTCTTCTCATCACACATTCCTTCACTCCCTTGGTCTTCCTCTGGGCCTCTTCCCCTCCAGTTGCAGATCAAACATCCTCTTTGGAATTCTTCCCTCATCCATTCTCTTCATGTGTCCATACCACTGCAGTCTTGATTTTTCTATCCTGTCCTGTACTGGTTCCTCCTTTAGTCTTTCCCTCACATACACATTTCGCAATCTGTCTCGTCTTGTTACACCCAACCTGCTCCTCTGGAACTTCATTTCACTAGCCTGTATTCTACTTTTGTCGCTTTCGTGCATTACCCATGTCTCACTTCCGTATGCTGCCTTAGGCTCTCCATCGCTGTTAGTTACCCGCTTGGCGGCATTCAACAGATCTTCAAAGTACTCCTTCCAAATCTTTTTGAGCTCATGCATTTCCTCCACAACTCTTCCATTATTATCCATGATCCTCAGGCACTCGCTTCTGTCATTCCTCTTATTTCTTACCATGGTGTAAAGTACTTTTTTGTTTCCTTCACTGTCCTCTTCTAACATTACTAATATATTTTTTGGGTTTTTCACATTTTTACCATCTTGTCTAATGCTGAATGGTTTCATATTAATCTTTCTGGGACATTTATGTTATTTGTCAATTAGCACCATCAATGTTTCACTTATGTTATCAACTCCTCTGTTGCTTTGCTGTTATTCTGCTTCCTAATGCTTGCAATTTCAGTTTTAAGTTATGCAAGTCTTATTCTATTTTTCCTCAAAAATCTGCATGGTAGTAGCTTTATAAAGCAGAACGATTTAAATCACGTACACTTCGCTTGAGTCTAATCAGACCTGAAGGCAGCTTCAATGTAATATTACTTCCATTCTGGCAACAGTTACTACCTTTTGTATTTCTCTGACAGGACATAGATAAACATAATATCTCAACAGAGTTGAATAGAAATCACTCCATTTGTTGTCAGAAATGTCCGCCTGGCGCACAAAATCTTATTTCTTCTCTGTTCGTTTGTATTTAAAGACACTAGTATTTGTGCTATTCAGAGCTTGTGACTGCACAATAACTTTCACAGTGCTCTCTCATTGCATTTACGCCTTGAAAATGACTGAGAAGTGACCTATTGAAATATCAGCAGTTGTTAAAGATGTCACCTGGCTGCATTCTTGCAAGTCATTTCAACATTTCATATTCTGAGAGGAACTCAAATTTCACAACTTTCATTATTTCTGGCACAGCTAAATTCGTGTACTCAATCACCTGACAAAAGTCAGAATAATGAAAATGTTAGCTTCTGAAATTTACTTTTAAGCATACTTTTAAATGTACCTATTTGCCACTCAACACCACCTGTATGCCATAAGTAGCAATTTATCGTAATTCATATTGACGCTGTTGTAAGTCACATTAGTGAAAATGTTTCTGTTCACTGTAGTGTGTTACTGTTACTCTAGTGTCCAAGCTTAGTACATCTAAAAGGTTATATCAACTTCAGGCAATAGCGAGTTTCATGTTTAGTATTTGAATTTGCATCAATATTAAGGTCATTAAACACAGTTAAGATCATTAGAACCAGTCTGACCAATAACACCACTAGGTCTATCTATGAAACACTGTAAATGAGCATTTGGTGGGGAATATACCATAATCACTTCATGCTTCGATAACTTAAGATAATTACTGCTAAACACAAAACTTGTCATTTTGACTGGTACTTCTTTGTTGTGGTTTTCGAGAAAATAAATTCTTTAAATGTTATATGTTTATGTACTAAACATTCTTCGTTTACATGAAATGTCAAATCTGCGTACAATTTCAAGCTTGTGACAAAATCCTCCATTGTCTTTGTCACGAACAACTGGTCATGATGGCTGCTGCTGTAGCAGCCACTTACAGCCCATACACAGCTTGTGATTCATTGGCAATAATTATTTGCAAGTACGTACCCTTCTAATTTATAATAAACTACTTCACTGGATTTTATCCATGTTCAGTTATTACTAACACATTTGGCGGGTGTCCCTCTGCAAATATTTGCAACAAATTGAGTTTGTTTCTCAGATATGTAAACTGAAATGCATTATTTTTAAGAGTGTTATCTTTTCTTGTCGATTTACCACTTCGGATGAGTCACTTTTTTTTTAAGTTACATATTTTTTTTTGCAATGTCCTATAGCAATACCTGGATCTTTATGACTGTGTTGCAATGACTGACTACTGGCTTTTCTCAAATTAATTCTGGCCTGAGATACACTTTAACTACATCTCTCGACAACAGTATGCTATCCCTCTATCATAAAAATCTCTCTTGGTTGTAGTCTGGGGCAACTGGATCATATCCCTTACTAGCTCTATCACACAGGTCACTTATCTGGGTAATGAGTTTAGCCTTTCCCTTCCTATGTTATTCATGGCTTGAGTATTCATTGTGTACAATTTTAATTATGTCGAGCAAAGGTATATAATGAAACTTATCACATACTTTTTTACCTGTAGTAATGAATTTCTTTATTTATACAAGACCATTGTCGCAAACTTCTTGCAACGGCATTTGTGTTGTCTATGTTCGTATTAAATAGTTTCAGCAATAAGTTTCTATAACAATGAAGGGCTGCCTTGCTTTCATTTGTATGTGAATCACTGCTGCATCTATAATCAGAATACACTTATCTCGTTTTTCCGTTGACTTGCAATATTCTTCACCACTGCATTAACAGGATGCCAGGCTTAACATCTGCAAAAATGTTTTGTGCATATACAATGTTTACATTAATTGGGACAAGCACATTTTACAAGGAATTGAAGTTGGTTAGTTGTGAGCAATTTTATCTGTCTGATTATCAAACTCTTGGTGGACTATTGTTACCTTGACTAAGAACAGTAATTGTAGGTCCCCCACTGTTCGGCTGAGTGCTTGTATGTTTAGCAACAGTGTGCGTTATTTCTGTGTTCTCAGCAGGAAAACTTTGTGTTTGTGTTAAAATGGGCATTTCACCTAAGAACACACATCGCGTCCTGAACAGACATCTAATGGGTATATTAAGACACTGGCTCTGTTGTTGGCACGGGAAAAAATCTATTGTATTAAGAATTATTAAGGCATATAGAGATACTTCCTCCTCTCTCCAAAGAGAAAAGGCAGATGTGGACAAAAATGCGAAACCACCTCTAGAACTGACAAAACTCTACTTATAAACAATATAATTTATCCTCAGAGGACAAGTAAAGATTATAAATCATGTAATTTACCATCACATGACAAGTGAAGACCTTCAGAGAGAGTTACTGGCTGCTATGGTTGGAATTGCTTTTTGACGGTATGGCGTAGGCTTCTCCATTGTGGGCAGAAGGCATGAAAGCCAATAAAGAAGCAATTGTTAACACCTGACATGACGAAAAAATGGTTGTCTTAGGCCAAATAATATAAATCTTGGACCTCTATGGCTGGAAAACACATAAGTTTCAGTAATGAGTCATACTTTATTGTTCAAAGATATGGAACAAGGGTTGTCAGCAGAACCCACAAAGCAGTGAGAGTTGAGCGTCTTTAAGTCTGTAAAATACCCTCCCAACAGAAAGTTTTGGGATTTCTTCACTGCAACTGGTCCTGGGGAACTTGTTCAACATGATGACATGACAAGTTCAACCAAAACATGGAAATCCTTACACAGAGAATTGTGCCATTCCTACAAACCTTTGCATTTGGTGGAGGAACATTTCAACATAATCTGGCGCAATGTCATACTTCTAAAGCAGTCAAGATTTTCATAAAAGAAGACAACATTAATCTGCTTCAGTGGCTTGGTAATTCACTAGAATTAAACCCTATTTAAAATTTATGGAGTATTGTGAAACGATGACTTGGTAAAATAGACTGTAATAAAAGGATCCGTGTTATTAAATGTGCTAAAGTGTGGTTTCAGGACCACAAATTACAAACCATTTGCTCTAACCTGGTTGAATCTCTGCCACTACATGTTCAGAAGCTCAATAATCTTCTTGTCCCAATTAATTTGCACACTACTGAATTCAAGGACATCACAGCTAAGGTAAAGAAACTATTTATTTTATGGATGTGTGCAATAAGAATATTATGTAAAATTGATTACTGAAAATCAGGCAGATGCCTGAAGAGGCTTGGGATAACTTTACTTACAAAACAATTAAGATGATCCTCTTTGCAAAATTATGTGAAAAACAATGCTTGCAGCTTTGTATTCAACTTACGTACTCTTCGAGCATCACAAATTGCTGGAGTGGCACATTTTCGAAGGAGGAGAAATTATTTACTAAAAAGTTCAATGAATAATAATATAAAGAAAGATGCACTCATCTTTTTTGTTTGTCCTTAATACACTGCTCATCGTTTAGCTAGATGAGCTCAAGCCTAGGATTTTTATTCACAAAGTGAAGACTGTTTCACATTTTTACAGCACATTTTATTTCACATTTTAACTTCATCACAACAGTAAAAATAAACCATTCACGTTTTTAGCATTAAATCAAGCTTTTTCTTTGAGCCTTTATGGAACAAAATACATACCACAGGTGTGCTGAAATGAAGACTAATGCACACACTCCTTACCAACTACTGACAGATAATAATTTGGCACACATTCAGTTCTAGATATTAAAACATAAACTTCTAGTACGTTCTAGAAGCTGTACTGTTCATATTAATGATTATAATAACTTTCAGTTTTTGTATTATTATCAATTTTATGTAAACTTATCATTATTCACTGTTTCAAAAATCGAAGGATAAAAGCATGGTAAAACTTACTTTATAAAACTTCAAAACAAAAACTTTCGGATTCTAAAATCTGTCACATGTAAAGGACAGCATTTATTTAACTTTTACAATATATTGAATTAGTTACAGAAAATTTAAATGTATTTTTGGAACAGATGGTAATAATAATTTTTTGTTTAGTGAACAATAAATGTCCACAAACATTTATTGTTAACTCATGTAAAGTGAAATGTATAAGATCACTAATTTTTATGGCAAAAAAATTTTACAATGAAAGGTGCAAATAATGTTTCAATATATTGTGAAATAATTTGGAAAAATACAGAATTTTTGTAAATAGTATAACGCATTGGTCCAGTAGACATGAATCCTGTACTCTATAACTGCAGTTAGAATGAAAGTGGGGGGGGGGGGGGGGGGGGTGGATAGGATAGGATAGGATCACAGTTTTCTGTACTCTGAGGATGGTATTGCAAACTATATTCGCCATAGGAGTCCCATAATCTTGAGTTTGTTATACAATACATATACTCTCTTAATGGTATATGTGATTATTAACAAGACTGAGTTTAGAATTAACTCAGAATACCAGAAGTAGAAATAAATTCCACATATACTATGTATCCTTCTCTGGGGGTTCAGAATGGAGCAGAAGTCTATAACAAGTGTCAGTGGGTATAGGCAGGAATCTGAAGATCCCAGAATATTCAAAAAGAATGTATAAGAACATTTAATTAGTCATAATTTCTACAATTTATTGGTATTCTTGGGTAAAGGGATGTAAATTGTGCCTAATATCTGTATTAGACAGATCGTGGAAGGTCTGCGAAATAAACTGAGGTCCATTGTCCGATACCAGGGTGACTGGCAGACCTTCCCCAGAAAAGATTTTTGCGAGTGCCTGGATTGCAACTTCTGAAGTGGTTGAGGAGCAGCGAACCACATATGGGAATCGGGAATAAGCATCAATGACAATGAGCCAAAAGCCATTGAGAAACGGGCCCGCAAAATCTATGTGAACATGTTCCCATGCCTGGGTTGCAGGCAGCCATGAAGAGAACGCTGACCTGGGAGAGGCTTGTTGGCTCACACACTGGGAACACGCGGCCACCAAGTGCTCAATTTCTCTGTGAATACGGGGCCTATACACGTCTGCAAGCCAAGATTTTAGTACGGGAAACACTCCAGTGCCCCTCATGTAATAACGTGAGGACCTCCCTTCGCAAACTTGCAGGAACAACCACGCGAGGAGCTGTATCATCGGTAGCCAGAAGGAGAACTCCTTCCAAGACTGAGAGGCAGTCTCGTAGAACAAAATAATTACGAAGAGGGTCCGAGGCCTGGCCTGGAGGTCGGGACGATCACCCCCTGCTGAACGAGGCGAACTACTTGCTGCAGAACCGGGTCAGCTGCCGTTTCCCTGGAGACTCTAGAACTAGTGATCGGGAAGCCATCAACCACTTGACAGGATGCCACATCCAAATGAAAACACATAATCCCCTCCCGATCGAACTTAGGATCCGGGCCCACCGAAAGACGGGAAAGAGCGTCGGTATTGGCATGCTGTCCGGTAGGGCGAAAATGAATGTCGTAATGGTACTTAGAGAGAAAAAAGGCCCAGCGCTGCAGTCTGTGGGCCGCCCTATCCCTAATCTGAGAGGTGGGGCCAAATAACGATACTAATGGCTTATGGTCAGTGATTAACTGAAACTTCGAGCCATACAAGAAAGGGTGAAACTTGGTAACAGTGTAGACAATGGCCAAAGCCTCTTTTTGCACCTGGGAATAATGGGCCTGCACGGGACTAAGAGTTTTAGACACAAACGCCAGCGGCTGCTCGGAGCCATCTGCGTTGCGATGGGCCAGGACCGCCCCCACCCCATACTGTGAAGCATCTGTAGCCAGGACCAACAGCTTATTGGGGTCAAAAGTAGCCAAACAAGGTGCCGACGTGAGGAGGCTCTTCAATGAGGTGAACGCTCGCTCGTATGCAACTTCCTGAATGTCAACGCCCATGTCCTCTGTACCTGCTTCCTTCGATTCTTTTGAGGCTGAGCAGCAAACTTTAGCAATGTGCCCTTTTTTATTACATTTGCAACAAACGGCCCAATGCTGGGGGCACTCTGACCGATCATGATGTATATAGCACGACGCACAGGACGGTAATAGGGGCCGGCGGCCGGAACTCTGTTTACGCGCCGTGCAGGAGCGGCCGCATTGTACCGCTTGCATGTCGTCCAGCCCGGACACAGTGGACACGGCCACGCCGCCCTGAACTGCCGCGACGTTGCACCACGCTTCCAAGTGTTGACTGGCGACGTGAGAGACTTCATACAATTGAGCAATGGACAGGACTTTCTCAAGGGAAGGGTCTTCTAACTGCAGGGCCCGTTGCTGGACCTCCCTATCAGGGGCCGAACGAACAATGACGCCACGCACCATAATGTGGGCATACGACTCTCGCGACTGCTCCGTGACAAAATGACACTTGTGACTAAGACCGTGCAGGGTAGCGGCCCACGCCCGGTAAGACTGATGGGGCTGTTTCTTGCATTGATAGAATTCGACCCTAGCCGCCACAACATGCGTGCGGCAGCGATAATATGAAGACAGCAATAAACACAATGCGTCAAAAGATATCCAAGACAAGAAAAGAGCATGACATACCTCCGCATTGGCAACATGAAACGCCTGGAAATGCTGCCGAAGGCGATGTTTATATGCGCCCCAATTCTCCGCCGTCTCGTCATACAGGGGAAAGGGGAGGAGGGAACGGCACTGGAGCAGACTGCGTGGAGAGCAACACCGGAAGAGCTTGTTTCGTGGTTGCCATTAGCTCCATCTGCTGCTCAACCAAAACCCATACTACTAAATCCTCCATGCCGTGGATAAGCTGCGAAACCGGAACGACGACGCAACACGCAAAAGAACAACCCTATTCATCGCCAAATGTGTATTAACACGATTCACATTGTCCGTCGTACTTCACATAGTGTAGACCGGGAACTGTCTGCTAGGCATGCCCGATGTAAAAACTGACTGGGCATGGCCAGCGCTGCCTGAGTTGTTGTTGTTCCGCCGGCAGAGGGCGCGGCAGAATTCTCGCGTGCCCTCTGGTGGATGGGACTTTACTTGCGGCAACTACTGTCCGTGACTGCAGTAACAAAGACTTAAGCAGTTGTCAAAACATTCATTGGCTCAAAATGAAAAGCATTCCTGGCCTGAAGTTAAGTATTGTGAACAAGTAAAATGTCTGTAGTGTTCTCTTGTGCTTGAAATAAAAATCCCCAATGGTGGTAGTTTCGTGCAGTGATATATTCAACATTTTTAGTAAGTTTTTGAACAAATGTCAGTTAACTAAGATACTAATAAAGAATACTCTAAAAGTTGTTAGATCACCTTAAGAACAAATTTGCATCTTCACATTATTTTTTTTAAATTGCTGAACCAGTGGCGGTGCCACGTTAGTTACACTGGTTCTCGCTCGGTCACTGAAGTTAAGACATGATGGGCATTGTTAGTACTTGTATGGGCGACATCTGGCAACACCAGATGCTAATGGCTCAAGGAAATGCAAGTTGCTGAAGTAGTGTCCAGTTGAAAGACTTACACCAAGTCGTTGAGCCAGATGACATTATTATTATTATTATATTATTATTATTTATCATTGAATGACTATGTTAAACTCTCAAGAAGAAAAGCAAGTAAGGACTGAAGTTTATCTCCAGATCAGTAAAAAATGCACATAGTTAAGAAAAAGAAACATTGCAATGCACATTTTAAACAAGTATATGCTGGTGCCAACCAAAATAGAATTTAAACAAAAAAATGTTAATTGGGCATGCATCATTATATTTGTTTCAACTGCTGTAGACAGACAGTAGGACTGTGTCAGGTTAGTCGGAGAACAAAGTAGAAACTCTGATGTTAAGCCACATTATAGTGATCACTGTATGCACAGAGAAGATATAAAGCAGAAGACAAAAGGAAGTGAATTGAATAAGGTGAACGATTCATTGAGTTAATAATGGAGGCAGCCATGTGTGCCAAATCATTGGACAACTCTGAGTAGGCTGAGTGGGTTAGCAACAGCCTGCCATGTGGCAGCTTGTAGTATCTACCAATCACTCGCCACCATTGGCTATGCAGGTTGCAGTATTTTCCAATCAGTTTGCACATTAACAAGCAGAAGCAACTACTGGTTACTTCTGTAAAGTATACTAACAACAAATTGTGACCAGAGCTAAGGCGCCATATGAAAGGCGCATTTGTGGGCTCTCGCCGATGACTTTTGGTTTTCAACTGCCAAGACTTGTCGTGCACTATTGTCACTATCATACCAGTTACTACTTCTAGTTGAGACCCACCTGTTTCTGGGAACAGTCTTTGACTCCCAGCTGGCGTGGCTTCCCCACCTCCACCAACGTAAGGGAAAGTGCTGGTGACACCTCGATACACTTCACTGCCTTAGTAACACTAGCTGGGGTGCAGATCGCTCTAATCTTTTGCAGCAAACCCAGATTCAGTCCCGTCTTGACTGTGGGAGTCTTCCATATTGTTCAGTATCACCCTCAGCTGCGGATTGTGGATACTGGACCCCATTTATCACTGTGGGGGTCTGATGCAACAGGAACTTTCCGAAGTAGCCCTGTGAACAGCCTACTGATTGAGGCTGGAGTCCCTCCATTACCTATCAGGTGCCAACAGCAGTTGCTGAATTATGCTATATGTTCGCAGCTTCCCTGAACGTCCAAACTACCATGTCCCTTTTCCTGGAAGGGAGCTCCACCTCCCACAGCAGCGACCCAGAACTGGGTTTACTATTGCTGCACACCTCCATTGTCTCACTTCCTCCACTGTTGCCTCAGGTCAGGGAGACATGGCTTGTGCCCAGATCTCGCCTCAGAGTCTCCTTTGGCCCAAAAGATTCCATTGGCTCCATGATGTTGCACCGCCTGTTCTTGGCTGTCATTTAGAAGTATCCAGATTTGGAAGCGGTATTTATCGATGGGTGAAAATTGACGGACAAACAGGCTTTGTATACACACATACTCATTGCAGTGAACTCCACACTCTGCCAAATGGCTGCAGTGTCTTCACTGATGAATTGATGGCCATTAAATTAGCCCGTAGCCACACCGCAAAGAGTATCCTAAACTGTAGTGACTGCAGCCTTCCGGTTATAGATCAGTGCTACTCTCCTCACCTGCTGGTCCTCGCCAGTCTTCACAAAATGGGGTATCCGGCTTCCCACCGGGTATGTCGGTCTGGGCATGTGGGTTTGGTCACAATCCACGTTGGATACTGGCGGTGGTCCTGCGCCGCAATGGCCGCCGGCACTATGCCTTGCAGGTGGGGGACGGGGAGGTACGTCATCACCAAAATCAGCTCAGCTACGTCCACGTTTAGGCACCCACCCTCCGACCCCTCAGGCACCGGCTTCCTCATTGCCGGCACCCGTGTTGTTTTCTCAGGGGACGCTACTGCCCCTCCCACCTGTGACTCCGCCACACTGTGATGGTTCTCAGCCCTTTTTTTTTTTTTTTTAGGGCGCACAACTTCAATGGTCATTAGCGCCCTGACTACTCTAAGAATGCACCGCGAGGCACAAGTTGACAACAACAACTAAAAGGGAAAAACACGATAAAAGACAGACTGACAGGCATAGGATTAAAAAACAACATCATCAAATGTCCTTAGCGAGGTTTGTCAAATTGATAAAACGAAGAACACAAGCAGCTGCTCGTGGGTCATCCGCTAAAATGGCATCGAAAGTATTTGGCACGTTAAGATCGAGGTGCAGTGTGTTAAGATCTGGACAGGACATTAAAATGTGTCTAACCGTCAGCCATTGCCCACATGGGCAGAACGGCGCCGGCGCAGCCCTCAGCAGATGGCGATGGCTGAACCGGCAGTGTCCAATTCTTAACCGGGCTAAAACGACCTCCTCCTGCCGAGAAGGGCGTGAGGAGGACGTCCAAGCCACGGGAAGAGGTTTTAAGGCTCGAAGCTTGTTGTCGGTAAGTGCAGCCCAATCGGCATGCCACAGCGATAAGATGCGCCGACAAATGACCCTGCTAAAATCGGACGAAGGGACACAACAAGAAGCTGTCCGAGGCTGGAGGACCGCAGCCTTGGCCGTGGCATCTGCAGCTTCGTTCCCAGGGATACCGACATGGCCAGGAACCCACATAAAGCTAACCGGAGAACCGACGTCCATCAGCTGCTGAAGAGAGCGTTGGATCCAGTGTACGAAAGGGTGAACCGGGTACGGATCACTGAGGCTCTGGATGGCGCTCAGGGAATCTGAGCAGATGACATAAGCAGAATGTCGGTGGCGGCAGATGTAAAGAACAGCCTGGTAGAGGGCAAAGAGCTCAGCTGTGAAGACCGAACAATGGCCATGGAGCCGGTATTTGAAACTTTGTGCCCCGACAATAAAGGAACACCCGACCCCGTCGTTGAAGAGAGCGTTGGATCCAGTGTACGAAAGGGTGAACCGGGTACGGATCACTGAGGCTCTGGATGGCGCTCAGGGAATCTGAGCAGATGACATAAGCAGAATGTCGGTGGCGGCAGATGTAAAGAACAGCCTGGTAGAGGGCAAAGAGCTCAGCTGTGAAGACCGAACAATGGCCATGGAGCCGGTATTTGAAACTTTGTGCCCCGACAATAAAGGAACACCCGACCCCGTCATTGGTCTTAGAGCCATCTGTATAAATGAAAGTCATGTTGATGAACTTCGAACGAAGTTCCAAAAAACGGGAGTGGTAGACCGAACCGGGGGTGACCTCTTTTGGGAGCGAGCTGAGGTCAAGGTGAACGCGGACCTGAGCCTGGAGCCAAGGTGGCGTGCAGCTCTCGCCCACTCGAAAGGTTGCAGGGAGTGAAAAATTAAGGTGTTGAAGGAGGCGACGAAAGCGAACTCCAGGGGGTAGCAGGGCAGAGACATACAACCCGTATTGACGGTCAAGAGAGTCGTCAAAAAAGGAACGATAAGACGGATGGTCGGGCATTGACAGTAGCCGACAGGCATACCGACAAAGCAGTATATCGCGCCGGTAGGTGAGTGGCAATTCGCCAGCGTCAGCATGAAGACTCTCTATGGGACTGGTATAAAATGCTCCGATCGCAAGTCGTAAACCCCGATGTTGTATGGAGTTGAGGCGGCGTAAGATGGATGGCCGTGCAGAGGAGTATACGAAGCTCCCATAATCCAGCTTGGAGCGGACGATCGACCGATATAGACGAAGTAGGGCGGTTCGATCCGCTCCCCACGACATACCACTGAGAACACGGAGGACATTTAAAGAACGGGTACAACGGGCGGCCAAATATGACACATGTGGAGACCAGCTAAGTTTCCTGTCAAAGGTAAGGCCTAAAAATTTGGTTGTCTCCACGATTGGGAGAGCAACGGGACCGAGTCATAAGGACGGTGGGAGAAACTCTTTGTAGCGCCAGAAGTTAATACAGACCGTCTTCTCGGCAGAAAAACGGAAGCCATTGGCGACACTCCAGGAGGAAAGACGGTCAAGAGAACGCTGAAGACAGCGCTCCAGGACACGTGTACACTGCGCGTTGCAATAGATGGTAAAATCGTCCACGAAAAGGGAGCCTGATACAACAGCTGGGAGGCAATCCATTATTGGATTGATCGCGATGGCGAAGAGAGCGACGCTCAAAACTGAGCCCTGTGGCACCCCATTCTCCTGGCGAAAGGTGTCGGACAGGACAGAACCCACACGTACCCTGAACTGTCGATCCATTAAAAAGGAACGAATAAAAAGAGGGAGGCGACCGCGAAGGCCCCATGTATGCATGGTGCGGAGAATGCCCGCCCTCCAACAGGTGTCGTAAGCCTTCTCCAAATCAAAGAACACAGCCGCGGTCGGGCGCTTCCGCAAGAAGTTATTCATAATGAAGGTCGACAAGGTAACCAAATGGTCAACAGCAGAGCGGCGCCTACGAAATCCACATTGTACATTGGTAAGTAGGCGTCGAGACTCGAGCAGCCAAACCAATCGAGAGTTAACCATTCGCT
Organism: Schistocerca cancellata; assembly: GCF_023864275.1. Classification (NCBI taxonomy): domain Eukaryota; kingdom Metazoa; phylum Arthropoda; class Insecta; order Orthoptera; family Acrididae; genus Schistocerca; species Schistocerca cancellata. The sequence continues at coordinate 589,934,315 of NC_064632.1, read as the reverse complement.
CCATCACTTTACAGACACAGCTGGTAAGCGAGATAGGTCGATAACTGGAAGGCAAGTGCTTGTCCTTCCCCGGCTTAGGAATCGGGACAACAATAGACTCGCGCCAGCATGCGGGAACATGTCCCTCAATCCAGATGCAATTGTATGTACGAAGAAGAAAACCTTTACCCGCAGGAGAAAGGTTCTTCAGCATCTGAATATGAATAGAATCAGGCCCTGGAGCGGAGGACCGTGATCGGCCAAGTGCGTTTTCGAGTTCCCGCATGGTGAATGGGGCATTATAACTTTCACAATTCGAGGAGCGGAAGTTAGGTGGCCTAGCCTCCTCTGCCTGTTTGCGGGGGAGGAAGGCAGGGTGGTAATGAGCGGAGCTCGAAACCTCTGCGAAAAAGCGGCCGAAGGCATTGGAGACAGCCTCAGGGGCCACAAGGACGTCATTCGCGACCTTCAAGCCAGAAACTGGTGAGTGGACCTTAGTGCCAGATAGCCGGCGCAGGCTACCCCAGACAACAGGAGGAGGAGTAAAACTGTTGAAGGTGCTTGTGAAAGCAGCCCAGCTGGCTTTCTTGCTGTCTTTGATAATACGACGACACTGAGCACATAATCGTTTATAATTGATACAATTCGCCACTGTAGGGTGGCGTTTAAATGTGCGTAAAGCACGTCGACGAGCACGTAAAGCGTCTCTACATGCTGCGGTCCACCAGGGGACCGGTACGCGACGTGGAGAAGAAGGAGGGTGAGGGATGGAATATTCAGCAGCAGCGAGAATGACTTCCGTGAGGTGTGCGACCTGACGATCGCAGCTTGGGAAGGTTTGATCCTGAAAGGTCGCCCTGGAAGAGAAGAGCCCCCAGTCTGCCTTGGAGATGGTCCAACTAGAGGAGCACAGAGAGGGGGTATGCTGCAGGAGATGGATAACACACGGGAAGTGGTCGCTCGAATATGTATCCGAAAGGGCATACCAGTCAAACCGGCGTGCAAGTTGGGGAGTACATATAGAGAGGTCTAAATGGGAATAGGTGTGAGATGTGTTCAAAAGAAAAGTAGGGGCGCCAGTATTGAGGCAGACAAGATTGAGCTGGTTGAAAAGGTCTGCTAACAAGGAGCCCCTCGGGCAGGATGCTGGAGAGCCCCAAAGGGGATGGTGGGCATTGAAGTCTCCAGTTAACAAAAATGGTGCAGGTAGTTGAGCAATAAGTTGCATCATGTCTGCCCTGGTAACGGCAGATGACAATGGAGCGTAAACGGTACAAAAGGAAAACGTAAAAGTGGGGAGAGTAATGCGGATGGCAACTGCCTGCAGGCCGGTGTGCAACGTGATGGGATCGTAGTAAATATCATCCCGGACCAGCAACATAACCCCTCCATGAGCTGGGATACCTACCACAGGGGGTAGGTCAAAACGCACAGAGGTGTAGTGTGCCAAGGCAATTTGATCGCATGGGCGTAGCTTCGTTTCCTGGAGGGCTACGACGAGCGGACGGTGCAAGCGGAGCAGCAACTTCAAGTCCTCTCGGTTGGAGCGAATGCTGCGAATATTCCAGTGAATAAGTGCCATCGTAAGAAAAGGAAGATGAGAAGAAGGGGTCACCTCGAAGGCCGCTTAGGGCCTGGCTTCGAGCGAGCACTGCCGCCGCTATCAGTAGGCGGACAGTCATCGTCCATTGGGTCTATAGGGTCATCGGCCATCTCGGGAGGATGGCCGGGAGGGGGAGCTTCCTCCGCCGGTGAACGGCCAGATGTACGGCTACCAGCGGTGCGGCCAGGCGAAACGGATGACGGCCTGGGGCGGCAACCGCTGGGTGGCACAGGAGAAGAAATGCGCCGTGGCGGAGAAGGAGAACTGTGCTTCCTATGCGCCTTTTTGGAAGGACGTTTGGTGGAAGTACCGGTCGAAGGCTGGGAGGTCGAGGTACGGAGGAAGTCTGCACGGGATGGTTCCTTCTTGAAGGCCCGTGCATCTGACTTCGGGGTCTTCGTCTTAGCAGAAGCTGAGGAAGGGGCTGGTGTCTGTGGGGTGATGGGAGGAAGAGGAGATGTCGACCGCGCGATCTTAGCACTGGCCGAACGGACGACCGTGGTGCTGAAGGTCAGATCGCATGTCTGGGTTGCTACCTCCCGGGTAGTCCGAGGAGAGGCGAGGACAGTACTGTATTTCCCCGCTGGGAGCAGCGTGGGCTTCCTACTAGCCAATAGCTTGCGAGCAGCCAAGGTGGACACTTTCTCTTTGACCCGAATTTCTTGGATACAGCGTTCTTCCTTATAGACAGGACAGTCGCGGGAGGATGCGGCATGGTCACCCTGACAGTTCACACAACGAGGAGACGGAGGTGGACAGTCACCCTCATGGGCATCCCTGCCACAAGTGACACATTTAGCCGCATTGGAACAAGACTGTCGAGTGTGATTGAAACGCTGACACTGGTAGCAGCGCGTAGGTGTCGGGACATAGGGGCGAACAGAAATAACCTCGTAGCCCGCCTTGATGCGCGATGGCAGCTTAACACTATCGAAGGTCAAGAAAAGTGTCCGGGTCGGTACAAGGTCATTGTTGACCTTTTTCATGACCCTATGGACAGCCGTCACGCCCTGCTCAGCGAGGAAAGATTGAAGCTCCTCGTCAGTCAATCCGTCGAGGGAGCTAGTATAGACTACACCACGAGACGAATTCAAAGTTCGGTGGGCCTCCACCCGGACAGGGAACGTGTACAGGAGGGTGGCCCGAAGCAGTTTTTGTGCCTGAAAGGCACTCTCAGTTTCTAGTAATAAGGTGCCGTTACGCAACCTGGTACAAGATTTGACAGATCCGGCTATGGCATCTACGCCCTTCTGAATAACGAAAGGGTTGACAGAGGAAAAATCCTTTCCGTCCTCAGATCGAGAAACTACGAGGAACTGTGGGGCAGGCGGTAGTACTTTTGTCACTGTTGGCTGGTCACGTTTCCGTTTTTGGGTCGAAGTCGAGAGAGATGGAGTAGAATCCATTGCGGAGGAATCCCCCATGATTGCCAGCGTCTCCGATGGCGCGCTCCTTCCTTGTGGGGACCCTCTCAGAGGGCACTCCCGCCTTAGGTGAATGTTTACACCTCAGGTCACACCTCCCGAGAAACAGACGGAGGGACCAATCGGCATGGTCAGAAGGTATCAGCTCAGGCAATCACCCCTCCCCGGGCCTGGCCTTTACCAGAGGGTACGCGCGTGCCTTACATGTCTACCCAGGGCGGGGACTTACGCGTTACCCCGTCACCGGCTACGCGTGCGAACGCGTGGGTGGGCCTTCAGGCACGCACAGGGAGGAAGGAAGAAGAAGAAAAAGAAGAGAGAGAGGGAGAAAGAGGACAGACTGTCTCAAACGCCGAGGCGGAGACCAGAGAAGGCAAGGAGAAGAAGGCAAGGAGAAGAAGGCAAGGAGAAAAAGGCAATGAGAAGGCAAGGAGAAAAAGGCAATGAGAAGGCAAGGAGAAAAAGGCAATGAGAAGGCAAGGAGAAAAAGGCAATGAGAAGGCAAGGAGAAGGCAAGGGAAAGAGTAAGGAAGACAGTGAGGTGGAGAAGAGCAAAGAAAGGAACCAACAAAAGGAAGGAAGAAACGAGAAGTGAAAAACCAGAAAGACCACAATTATAGGTCGTGGAACCGTCCGTCTCCGGACGCAGGCGCTAACTACCCCCGTGAGGGGGATGGACTCCTTTTAGTCGCCTCTTACGACAGGCAGGAATACCCCGTGCCTATTCTAATCCCCGGACCCGCAGGGGGGATTCTCAGCCTTGGCGGCCTCCAGTAGCTCCAGCACCGGCATCGCCATCGTTAGAGATGCCCCGGCGAGAGCCGGCCCCCCTCGCAGGCCAGGTTTCTCAGGAGGCTGGTTCACCTGTGGCTGTGCCTCCCCATCATCCCCACCACTGGGTCTTTACCCTCCCGAGGTGGAATGGGATCTGGAGATCGACAGCTTGTTGCCCGTTCTGCCCCGGGCTCTGGCAGTGGGACGACGGGGGCCTCTTTGTGTGGGTCACTTCCAACCATATTCGAAGGTTCCAGCTCGAGGGTTGGCAGATCCCCCTGACTCCAGCATTCCAATGGACATAGAGATCATCGCTACTGCACGACACTCCACCTTTCGATGCAGAGGCTCACAGTGGCTTCACCCCCCCCCCCCCCCCCCCCCCCGAAAGAGGAAGAGAGTAGTAGCCACCAGAAAGATCGCGGAAGGTGCACATCGGCATGGCGCGTCACGGAAAGTAGTTGCTGCAAGTAATGTCCCGTCCACCAGAGGGCACGCGAGAATTCAGCCGCGCCCTCTGCCAGCGGAACAACAACTACTCAGGCAGCATGGGCTGTGCCCAGTCAGCTTTTACATAGGGCATGCCTAGCAGACAGTTCCCGGTCTACACTATGTGAAGTGCGACGGACAATGTGAATCGTGTTAATACAGTTACTATTTTTCCATGGGTCATGCCATGGAGGCTACACATCTGATATTAATCCCCAAGATGTCTTTTGGCATTTGAGGCAACTTTAACCTCTTCCAATGCTGTTTGTCCCTGGAAAAACTTTCACCACAGTTCAGGTTCCATGTACAACTGAAGATTTTCCTTCATTTTATCGACATTTATTATTGTTGGAGCCATGGCCAAGTCACATTCAGTCACAAATGCTGGACAAGCTGAGTCACAAAAGGACACCCCCCCCCCCTCTCTCTCTCTCTCTCTCTCTCTCTCTCTCTCTCTCTCTCTCACACACACACACACACACACACACACACACACACACACACCACAGACAGAGAGAGAGAGAGAGAGAGAGAATTTTTTGGTTGATAGGAGTGTTACTACTTAGCCACAGGCAATAAAATTTTAGCAAATGACAAAAGATGGTAAAACTGACAAGTCTGATGTGGGAAAGGTGGTCTCAAGTTAATTGGTCTCTACATACTGCAAGCATTATAAGTAACAAAATGATAAATCTGGAAGAGGAATTAAAATTAAAGTGTTTTAGATTTGCCTATGATATAATTGCCAGAGACGGCAGGGGGCTTGGAGCAGCACTTGAGCAGAATGGGTAGAGACTAGAGGAGTAGATCAGGTAACTAATGAAGCAGTACTGAATCTAATCATAAAGAGGGGAAATTTATGGTACTATAATTACAAGATCAACATCAACAGAAGTAAAACTAAGTTAAAGGGGTATAGTGTTGCGGTCTACAGTCAAAAACTGGTTTCATGCCACTCTCCATGCTACTCTATCCTATACAAGTATCTCTGTCTCTTCATAGTTACTGCAATCCATCTCAATATGAACCTGCTTACTGTGGTCAATTCTTGGAGAGCCTTTATATGTTTTATCCCACCATCTGCACTCCCTTACCAAACAGATGATTCCTTGATATCTCAGGATTTGTCCCATCACGATACCTCTTTTTAGTCAAATAGCACCATAAATTTCCCCTCTTTATGATTAGACTCAGTACCGCTTCATTAGTTACCTTATCTATTCATCTAGTCTTCAGCATTCACCTGTAGCAACAGATTTCAAAAGCTTTTGTTCTCTCTGAACTGTTTATCATTCATTTTTCATTTCCATACTAAGCTACATTCTGACAAATACCTTCATAAAATATGCCCTAACACTTCATTTTATATTTAAAGACAACAATTTTCTCTTTTTCAGAAAAGCTTTTCTTGCTATTGCCAGTCTCCATTTTAGATCATACCTATTTCGCTGTTCAAGTAGCAAACTCATATACCACTTTTAATTTCTTGCTTCCTAATTTAATTTCCTTGACACTGCCTGATTTAATCATATTCCACTGCATTTGTGTTATTTTTTTAGATATTCAATTTTAATCTCTCTTCAAGACACTATCCATTTCATTGAACTGGTTGTCCAAGTCCTTTGCAGTCTCCGAAAATTGTTACTAACGGTTAATTTCTTCTTGCTGCATTTTATTTCCTTTCCAAATTTCTCCTTGTTTTTCTTTATTACTTCCTCAATATACAGGCTGAATTACCTCCCCCCCCCCCCCCCCAGTCACTTGTATGGGTGCCCATGATTAAGTTGTCCAACAAAGTGTACTAGGCATTGCCTTTTTGCCTATTCCCAAAGCTACCTACCATTCAACCTTTAATTCATCCCTTTCCCCTTTTTCAGTCAGTTGTTGGCTAATGCTCCCTTTAAACCTCTCAACAACCAGAGGTTGTTGCAATTTATTCATTTCCTATTTCCTTACTTCTGTTTTAATCTGCAGTTCATAACCAATAAACTGGTCAGAGTCCACAACTGGCCCTGGAAATGTACTGTAGTTTAAAACCTGATTTGGAAATGTCTGTCTTATCGTTTCAGAATCCATTTAAAATCTTCTAGGTCTCTTCCACATATGCAACCTCCTTTCACGATTCTTAAACCAAGTGTTAGTAACGATTAAATTGTACTGTGTTCAATGTTCTACCAATCAGCTTCTTCTTTCATTCTTTCCCCCCCAGTTAATATTTTCCTATACCTTCCTTTAATTTCCTTGTTTCCAATCAAAACTAAATTACCACCGAGCGAAATGGTGCATTGATTAGCACACTGGACTCACGTTCAGGTAGATGACTGGGCAAACCCCCATCTGACCATTCTGATTTAGATTTTTGTGATTTCCCTAAATTGCTTCAGCCAAATGCCGGGATGGTTCCTTTGAAAGGGTATAGCCAATTTCCTTCCCCATCCTCCTCTTGTCTGACAGGGCCAATGACCTTGCTGTTTGGTCCCCTCCCCCAAATCAAGTAACTAACCAACCAACCAACCAACCAACCAACCAACCAACCAACCAGCCCCAACCAACTACATTACCACCTTCCTTACCAGTATGAGTAGGCTACATTTTATTATCACATCACACATTCTTTCGATAACTTATTCATCTGAGGCACAGGTAGGCATATGAACTTTTACAAATGTGGTAGGTATCGGCTTTTTGTCTTCTTGGATGTAGTCTTTTTAAAATAGGAAAAGCTCAAGGAATTAGAATAGCAAATGAGGAACTAAGCTAGTAGTTAAGTTCTGCTATTCCGGCACAAAAATGCAGAAGGAATTAGATTAGCAAATGAGAAACTAAAATCATAGTTGTACTTTGCTATTTGACAGCAGAATAGCTGAGAATGGCCAAAGTAAAGAGGACACAAAATGCAGACTGCCAATAGCATTATCAAATTAAAATTTAAGTGATAAACAGTATATACAAAAATGTAGCAGCATTTAAAATGGGGTACTAAAGAACAATGCTTAAGATTAGATTGGCAGATTGAGTAACTAACAAAGAGGTATAGGATTGCATTAGGAAAATGACAAATTATATGGTAAAACTTGACTAAAACATGGAACAGGATTATGGGACCATGAACTAATGAGTTAATTAGACAACTTATAATGCTTCTTTCTAACAACTTTCTTTCTTTTTTTTCTTTTCTTTTTTTACGGCGATGACATAATTCTCAGTGCATTGCAACTGCTAACTACAACCCCTCAGTAAATGAAGCTAGCTATCCTCACTGAGAGTAGATATTTGCCGTAAAAGATGCTTTCACTGAACTGCTCCTCTCCCTAGTGACACTTGCTCCACCTCCACCCCTATGTAATATTAACCAAATAAAAATGTGTGCATTAAGCAGAAATTAGAAGACTTCAGGCTGCCAAAGCTTTGTGCTTAACCCTGCCGTTAATAACAATAATAATAATAATAATAATAATAATAATAATAATAATAATAATAATAATAAAAGTAATAAGAAATAATAAAATAGTGTGGGACCTTTAGCCATGTAGCAGTGATTACACAGTTATTGTTGTGTTGTGCTGTTTATCAGTTTCTTTATTTGTTGCAAAGGGAATAACAAAGCAACTTCTGGTCCATTGCAAGAACTACCTACATGAGATAGTTACGCACAAAAGATGTGTATCTCTCAATTTTACTGTCATAGATAAATGGTGCAAAGTACATGTGTAGTAGGTGGACTACTTGACGAAGATGAAGTTGATATTTGTGTTTCACAAGCTGTAACCTCCCCCACACTGTGTGACATGTTTTGCTATTATTTAAAAAATACATACAATTATTGGTAACTAACTAAATCAGCATTACAGTCTAACAAAATGGTGATAATAGTATTGATCTTTTAAAAACAGTGTACAAGGTGTAAAACTTTGCTTCCACCGTTTTTTCCCAACATTTGAGGCTTTAATGAAACAAACTGGTTACACAGGTATCATTCAAAGCATTTTCCATTGCTGGCCACTACTTTCTCCCATCTTTTGGGCAGTGCACGAATCCCACGTCTAAAAAAATGTTCGTCTTTTGAAGCGATCCACGAATCGATCCAATTCGTGCCTCTCGCTGTATTGCGGCCGTTTGTCTTTTAATGCTCTGCTGAAACACATTAATTGCGATCAATAACGAGCACCCGTGATTTTTTCACTTGGTTTTAACACCTCATAGTACATGATGCCGAGCTGGTCTCACCAAATGCAGAGCACAATTTTGGAGCCGTGAATATTCAGTTTGGCTGTTGAGGTGGAACCACGGCCGAGATATTTCCATGAATTTTTCTGTATAGGGTTATCATAATGAAACTATTTTACATCCCCAGTCACAATGCGGTGCAGAAATCCCTTCCGGTTTTGCCTCTGAAGCAGCTGTTCACAAACACACAAACGCCGTTCAATGTCTTTTTGTTTCAGCTCACACGGGACCGAAGTTCCTTCTTTCTGAATCATGCCCATAGCCTTGAGACATTTTGAAATGGCTTGCTGTGTCACTCCCACTAATCATGCAAATTCTTCTTGAGTTTGACACGAGTCTTCACCCAGCAATGTCTCCAATTCTGCATCTTCGAAAACACTTTCTCTTCCACCACTATGCCGCTCTACTACATTAAAAATCACCGTTCTTGAAGTGTTGAAACCACTCACGACATGTTCTTTCACTAATAGCATTCTTACCATACGTACTTGAGGGCATTCGATGAGACTCAGCCGCTGTTTTCTTCATATTGAAACAAAACAGTAACACCTCTCACAAACTATGAGAAATAGGCTCGTAAACTGACATTTTCAATCACGAACAACTTTATGATGCAGAGACAAATCGACTTATGTTTGAATGAAGTCATGTTGTCCGAGGTCCCAGCTAATTGCATGATGTCTGCGATCTGTTTCTTTCGACCACTACTAACCGTTGTCGCCACCAATCGGCAAACTGCGGAAGTAAAGTTGTACACTTATGTAGTTTTGTAACTAAAACATAATTGAACCATTTTTTTTGTAGCCCTCAGAAAATTTAATTTTACCCCTGAAAGATGTAACTAATCCTAGGTGTTGTGCAGTCCCTCAATGATGATTCTTTTCCGTACACTACAGCGTCATCAGCAAACAGCAGCAGACTCCTGCTCGTGCTATCCACCATACCATTTATGTCTACAGAGGACAAGAGTGGTCCTATCCCATTTCACTACGGTACTCCTGATGATACCATTGTCTCTGACGAATGCTCACCATCAAGGACAACATGCTCGGTTTTATTACTTAAGAGCATTCAAGCGACTCCAGTAACTGGGGAACTATTCAGTATGCTCACACCTTTGCTAACAGTCTGCATTGGGGCACCATGTCAAACATTTTGCAGAAATCTAGAAATACGGAATGTGCCTGCTGTCCTCCGTCCATAGTTCACAGGATATGGTGTAAGGAAAGGGAAAGCTGAGATTTGCACGAGCAATGATTTCTAAATCTGTGCTGTTTTTTGGAGATCATCCAACAAGGAATATAAAAAAGGCAAATAATTCAAAATGCTACAAATAAGTTGCTGGAATGATTGTGCTGCACTGAAAAGATCAAATAGCATCTTCAAAAATTCAAAAAGTCTAATTGGCATTATCACAGCTGTTTTAGGCACTACTAATGACATAACAGGTATGTGGTGACAAGCTCAGAAAAGGTCAATTTTAGAGAAAAACGGTTTGAGAGTTGGCAGCTGAAATCTTTTAAATGAGGTGCTGGGTGCAGTCTGCCACAGTGACAGAATTTAAAACTCAGTCTCCACAGGGATTATAGTTTCCATCTTTCTTTTGAACACGATGGAGAAGAACAGACCAGCAGCTTTTAGAAGAACAACATATTCCAAGGCTGATAATCTCTTAAAATTCATGTTTACCTTGAGCAAATTTTTACGGTGATAAGCACCCAGTTTGGGCATGCACTGGAGGTCCTATATTTATTATTGTGTATTGTACACTAACTTCAGTAAAACCATAATTATGTTTCTCTCTGAGAATGTTAAGATATTGCTTTAGCACATTTTGATATTTGGGGTGTGGATCCATCAAAAATACAAAACTGTCAGTAGGCACAACTGCAGAGCCAATACTAGTAATCAAAATTTATCAGCTGAGCAGATTTTTGGTTTGTGTGTCAAACAACAGATGACAAAAGTTAAAAAACATCAGCAGCAATAATAGGCTGGCAAACATCTGCAAGAAGAATGGCCACAGAGACCTTCTTCGAAGGCCTATTTTGAGTTTCAGTAGGTGTTCACCACAGAACTGTTTGCAACACACAGTTGCTGTTTCTCAACATTGTGATCTATTCTGTAGCTGGTAATTCGGAGATGTCTGCTCTGGAATCAAGCAAAAATCTAGGATTTGTGTTACACTCAGTTATGAACAGATGGCAAAACGATTTAGCCTCCTCATGCAATGATGCGCCAAGTGGAGATAATACTAAATTTCCATCTGAGCATTAGCAAACTGTTGAGGAACAAATGAACATGGTGGTGGACATTTTCTTGCATTCTGATTCAATTTATGAGACCAACACAAAGAATGTTTCTATGCATCCTGCGGTGATTACAAGCTGCTTCTCAATCATATCCAAGTTTGTAGCTACAGAATCTGGACAGAATTTGGCTCGTTAGTTCTGAAAGCTGCTTTTCCAGATGGGAAAGTCTGTCATTTTGAGATGGAGGCAAAACAGTTTCAGCACTATATACAAACTAACTGGGCATCACAATCTCTTCAATTGTGTCGGCCGCAGAAGCCACTGTATCGAGACTTACATCTTTATTAGCTGCTTTGATACAACATGTATTGGTTGGTAGTCATTGAAGAAATATAGTTGTTTGGCAAAAGCATGCGTCTCTCTGAGAAAAGTACATGCCTTTTTGTTTCCTTGTTCTACTTCAATTAGTAATTTTTTAACTTTACATGACATTCTTCAAACTCTGAGATAAGGTGTGTTTATAAGTATGTACATGGGGTAATCAGTAATGGTTTGGACATTAAACCTGAAATGAGCTCAGCAACTTTGCTATCTGGTGATTCCACAATGTAATGATATTTTGTCACTTCACTGTTCATATTTTCAGTAACAAATTAAGATTCTCCTCACAAAAATCATATTTTTATATTTTCCATGAGAAGAGTGGTATTTTGAAAGCTACAAACAATATTCTGTGCTGCCATCTTTTCATGGTGGGTTTGCCATAAAATCGTATATTTAAGTTAATGTAGTGCAACTGGAGTAACATCTATGATTTTTGTTTACTTGCAATCACATCATGGGTTCATCAGTTGGGGTTCTAGTGAAGGTAAATATCCATTTAGCACCACCAAATGAAAGTATATTTTTTACAACTGGGTTGGAATGGAAAGAATAAATAGGAAAAACCTAACTATTTCAATATGTGTCAATATTTTTAAGAGAGCTTATATTTCACTACATCAGTTACAGCAACGGTGCCAGTCATTATCACAATATGAGGTGAGGATATGTCTGCATAGCAATCTAAAGTAGATAAGCCCTGTGATGAAAATAGGAAATTACTTAACCACTACAAAGTTCAATGCACTGTGAGTGTTTTCAACAGTCTTGCTAGTAGAACACCACAATTTAAGAAGCAACTTTGTAAAACTATTGTAATTTTTTTTTTTATTTGGTTGGCAAAATTTTTACTGCAAATGAATAAGTGAAAATTGATCACAGTATTACAGAAATGAAACATAAGCTCACATGTTCATGCAAATTAAAACATACAAAATCATTTACAAGCTCTTATATTCAATTGTAAGATAAATATCAACTACTGTAATGATATAAGACATGGCTTATAACCATGGAATAATTATGATTCCATTAGTCCATACCATTGTAACTTTGTCTTGTAAAAAAATAGCTTGCTCATTATCTTAGTTAAAACATTTTCTGACTGGAAAAATGTAATCTTCATTGAAACATTTAAAAACTCAGAAACATTATAATTATGAGACTGAACTAGTGTACAAGGGTATGACTTGTAATCTGAAATGTGCAGCTAGAAACAGACATGTGAATGAGACCATTTACTGGTTACAGGATTTTGAAACAACAATAAATTTCTTTTGTGTTTTCTATTCAAAGCATCATTGCGCATATTCCAAACTAGTAGATCATCTTGCTTTTACATGCCTTTATTTGTAACAAGTATATACAATAAACTAAACATTGTACATTGCTAGATAAATGCAGAAATTTGGCTGGTATATATTTAAATTTAAGTTACAGTGAAATCTCACAATATTTGACCATCTGACAATATTAATGTACCAAACATTACCTGTGTTGTGTGCAGCCCAACATGTTCCATAGTTGATATTCTTGTGCTGCCCAAGACACTCTTCTGAGATCTGTGGCCTCATGAACTGGAATGTTACTGTAGCAGAAAAAAAAAGTTGCAATTGACTTCTAACCACATTACTGGAGCAGCTGTACGGGAAAAGTGGGTAAATGTTAATTGGATTACATTAGATTCAGTTTTTGTTCCATAGACCCAAAAAATGAGATGATTCTCGTGGGTGTGGAACATGTCAGAAAGCATAATACAATACTTACTACCTGATCACCTGATCATTAGTCAGGAGATTGTCGAGATAGGTGAATGCAATGCGGCAAACTGGAACAGCTAATATTTATAGAATTAACATGCTGTCAGAATGAAATATTGTTAGGCACTATTAATAAATTTATCGTACACAAAATATCTAATCTTGACTGTTGTGACCAACTGCTGTCAAAACTGAAATCTAACAGACATTTTTACTTTTGCTGGCTTAACAGTCTCTGTTAAGATATTCATCAATAGAGTAGAAGGAGTTGCCTATCAAAAAGTCTTTCAAACTCTGTTTAAACCATACTTTATCTTTATTGGGAGGGGGGGGGGGGGCTCCTCCCATTTTTCAAAGTTTATGTCTGATATATTTAAAGAATATGCAACAAAATACTCACTGTAGACTTGTACATTATCTGACATGAGTTTCCTGATTTCACCTTGCATTTTTAGCTTTTATGATGAAAGACATGTTAAATACTGCAAAGTGTGGCAGATACAGCATGAATGCAAACATATGCTACAGGTCATTCTTTTACCACAAACCTTTGTTTGGCATTCTCATTCAATGGCTTTGCCTACTCTCCACCCAATTATTACCTTTCAACTTAATCTATACTTCAGGCTACACTACAGATCAGTGTCACCATAACCAAGAACCAGCATCATACTCTAACCAGTACAGACTGCATACAGACGTACAGGGTGACTGGTCAGTCATGGAATATCTTTGAGTTCGTAATTTTATTCTGAAATTGTTCTTGTATGCACTTCAACCAAGCTACCAACACGAGTTCTTGAAGTATCGGCATGTGAAGCAAGACTGTCCTTCAGGATAAAAAAGCTCATTCCAGTAAAAGCTGCTGACAGCAGATGCCTTCGGCATGCTGAATAAAGTGGTGTACCCACACAACCGTGTTAACTAATAAGGAATGTGGAAATCAAGTTACATGTGGGCGCCAGAGGATCTTTGAGGGCAGAGTGCAGCTGCTCACCTCTCTCGTGTTTGAACCTCCATACATGACAGATACTCTCCCTCTTCCATGAATGGCTACTGGCCACACAAATGTAAATTGCCACCACTCACAGTTCCTATTCTCTTCATTTATTTCTCCACTCTTGTAGACTGGCCATCAACCTTTATCTGTGGCCCCAAGATTAGCCCTTCACCACCAAGAACATAGACCAGGTTTTCTTCATTTAACTCTTATTTCATCACCTAATGAACACCCATTCTGCTTCTCATCCTGTACACTTAACTGCATACACTGATGAACTTTACCCCCCCCCCCCCCCCAACTGATCCAGTATCAACCATTTTATGTTACACAAAAGATTCCCTCCATATCTCAGAAATGAAATACCAGCAGAGTAGCAAAAGACAAAGTTACAACAAGTAGTCTCCACACTGTGGAGAGAGTAAAAATTTTTCTGGTTTGCAGAAGTTCCTAAGTTTTTTTTATAAAGCTTGCTTACAGAAGTTCAGCATGCTGTTATCACTAATATAATTATTAAAATCTCAAATAATGGCAAATATCCAGAACATTTCAACTATTTCTAGTCTCACCAGTGCATAAGAAAGGAGACGGAATCTTCAGATAACTACCAACCTATATCACTTATATCTATAATAGCCAAAATAATAGAGCATTGCACACATAAAGAGATGAGCCAATATTTTGAATGTAATGATATACTTTGCTTCTCACGACATAAACTAAATGTGGCCGACGATAATTTGATTCTATTAATCCATGATAAGCAATTATATATGACGCACTGAAATATCAGAAAATAATATGCTGAACACAAAAAGTGAGAAAGTGTTAGCTGTGTACAAACGAATAAAAATGCATGTTCAATAAATATGGTCAACGAGATTACTTAGCCTTGTGACCTATGTCTTGGGGGTCAACCAGGAAATGATCACAGCACATTTTACCTATAAAGTTGTGAAAACACTTTAAAACTTCACATATTGAAAATACAATATTTGACATAATGGCCTGCTGACCTTTGTAATAATAGTCCCTAAACAATTCTTGCAATACATAAGCATTATACTGAATATTCTAGTATCTAGTGAATCAAACACACGAGACAATAATGATAAATATTCAACAAATGAAACATAACAACCAATACTCAAAACTTAATTATTCTAGTCAAGATCTATAACGCTACCAAAGCTATTTTGACATTACTACGGGCATGGTTATCATGAATCTTAAATCCAGTCCTGAATTATGACTAAATTGGCTGCAAACAGCCTTGTGAAACAAGGAGCTACAGGAGTTTGTGGCAAGGAAGTTTTGCTGCTACGATAACTCTAATCTGTATAATTCAGAAAAGCAAATGTTGGAGGGAAGAACCCAGATCACATTTATTGAAATCTAGCATGCTGGTCTCAGTAGCCACTGGGTGGTCAATTCTACTCTTGTCATGGTTTGTCTGTGGCCTTTCATTATTGTGGACAGCTGGTTGGTGCTCATGACCACACAAAATGTGCAGAAATTGCAGCAGAGCTGGTATATGACATGGCTGCTTTTTACGTGGCTCTGCCACTGATGGTATAGGATAAGCCTGTGACAGGACTAGAGTAGTATGTGCCAGGGGGGTGTATCAGACAGATCTTGCATCCAAAGTTTTCCATTGGGATTTGAACCAAGTGGCAAGACATTGGGAAAAGGTGTGGCTTAAGGATGGGCAAGTTTAAATATTTATTAGGTTGGGTGGATGGCCGAAAACCAGTAATTACACTGTACACAGAAGCATTTTAGCTCATTCATCCTATGTGACTGTAATAATGAAATGTATTCTATGATTACATTTTATACTTTTGGTTACAAACAAATAAATCCATTTCATTTAAGTATGGGCCACATACGACATAATTACTCTTATGGCACAATACTGTACAGATTGAAAGAATTACTTAGCACAAAACAGACCTACACTATCCGCCCGCAAGGATGATTTTGAAATGAGAGGGTAAGAGAATATATATCAATTGTGTCATTTCACGAAATAAAGTTGGCTGGTTGCATATTGTGATTCATCATCATCAGTTCGACCGTGTAACATGCATTTAATAATAATATCAGCAATATTATGCTGATTATTTTGTTTTTCCCGGCCCCTTCTCTAGTCCGCTCTCATCTGGCCCGATTACGTAGGTTTGAAATTCAGTACTTTTATCGTCTGGGCTTCCAAGTAATAGGAAGCAAAATGAGCGATTAATAATCCATATTTTAGTCGAGTTGATATTCAGTCACATTACAAAGGGTAAATTGCGTAGCCCTTCTACATGGATTGAAACACAGTATCACTTCATTTCTGTGACTGTTGTCATTTAATATCCTATCAGTTATGAAAAATGACCGAAATGTGATGTATATCAAAGGTCCTATTTCAACTGCTTATGTCACGTGCTGCTGACTTACAACGCAGCAGTAC
Organism: Schistocerca cancellata; assembly: GCF_023864275.1. Taxonomy (NCBI): domain Eukaryota; kingdom Metazoa; phylum Arthropoda; class Insecta; order Orthoptera; family Acrididae; genus Schistocerca; species Schistocerca cancellata. The sequence continues at coordinate 589,917,968 of NC_064632.1, read as the reverse complement.
ATTCAAACCAGATAATATAGCAGAGTTGTGTTTCACTTATCTACATTTTTAGTCTTATACACCAAGTACGTTATTTATAGTTATACTTTAAAGCTGCCTTATCCACTGCTCTCCCTGTACTTCGAAAATAATACAATTCGTCAACGTAATAGAACACAGCACTAACGTAAGCGACGCACTTCTTTTCCTTTATCATCTCAAAATATAGAAACATCCTTTTTTCCTTACTACTATAACCCTCACAGTTTTAGTTGATATTGAATAATACCTGTAAATGCAGAGTTTCACTAAGAACTTCCAGGCACTGGTGCTTCAAATCAGCAATAACGGAAGTATCACGGTCCTTCTACTCGTTTTACATCCAAACTTTAAAATTTGTTTACAGCGGTACAACTTGTTTTGACTGAACGAAGTACCAAATGAGAAGAAATGAAGTGCATAAACAGTCGAAAGATACTTCCATTAAATAGAGATATTTCTACTCTACGGTTACTTCAGTGGAATATCTGCCACTGGCTTCTCAGAAATCAGGGCCGAAATGAAAATAATGACAGGCAAAACATTCCGAATAATAGCTTCGTATATCTGTTCTTTTCCATCGTTAGGGAGCCGGTTGAAAATACTTTATGTCTTTTAAGTTACCACCAAGTTTTTAAGAACGTGTTTAATCACACTATAAGTTTTGGAATAACGGTTTAAAACAAAGTTCTGACACAAACAGCAAATAACTCATCCCCACTCGATGGTATTCCAGATGAAGAGTAGCAACGTAAAGGCGTTGTAGTTCAAACAAAAATAAATTTATTTAGGCACCAAACTTTTGATGAAAATATAGTTTTCGCTTATGGGAAAATCACGAGTAGATATGAAGTTGGGACCTCATCAAATTTTTCTGAGACAATCTAATTATACATCAATACAAAAGGAATGAATCAAATAAAACAATGTGGGAACATAGAATTTACTTCACAAGGGAAAGAACTGATTGACCCAGTGTAGTATGTAAGTGTAGTTCAAAAGCTAAATAATCTAAATGGAGCAGTTGCAAAAAAAAACAGTATATTATTCCTTAATTTTAGAAGATTTTATAACTTGTAACATTGAATAACTGTAATGTATGATTTTGTTGTTTTATGCTACCGTTTCACTGTAGTAAATGCTCAAATTTGTAGTTATTAACATATTTTATTCCTGTACACGTTATTTTAGTTTGTAATTATGAGCCTACCGTGTTTAGCTACGGGCAAGTGGGGTAACTGTACCACATTTTAACATTTTCTGAAAATTCTGGACACAAAATCAATTACACAACGCAACAGACATTGTAACATTTTCCATCTATTGTTACTGAATGCCTGGAAAACTGAAAATGTGACTATGCCCTATTTGAGCAAAATTTCAATTTTAATGCCAGCACAAAATGACACAGTCATTCAGGATAACTTTAGACTAGTCTTTCAAAAAAAGAATTTTTCCTGTATATAAAGTTCTGCATAAATTTAGATCATCCAGGAGGAAATCAAGTGTTAACAAGGAGGAAAAAAACTTTGAATTCAGAAATGCAGGCTTACCTTGAAATATCACGATCTTTGTAACGCCTTGGCATTGTTCAACTTGAATCACTGTCTCCAGAAGCTCTCTTTACATCTAACACAATTAAAGAATAATCACAAGCTTAAGAGTCTGTATGAAGTTGGAAGGAGAACTGAGATGATAACTAACTAGAAATCACAGAGTAATAAAGCTGTTTCTTTTAGTACAAAATAATGCAAGTATATGGAGCACTAGTCATTTGAAACAATTATGACAAGTGGTACAAAAATACCCTGACTGGTAAAAAGTTACTTTAATTGACTGTAATGTTCACACATATGGTTACCTACGATATTTCAATTCATTTTGTAAACATGAATTTTTCCATATCCAGGTAATTCTTTAGTTTATTGGATCAATGGAACAGAAATAAATAAATGGTTTTACGAGAAATAACAAAATGCTTATCCCTTTTTCCAATAGATGAAACAGAAGTCACAAATATAATCAGATCACTGAAAAACAAAGATACAGAGTGCACATATGGAATACCTGTAAAAGTACAGTAATCAAACACTGTTCACAGTATCTAGCAAAGCCAGTGACATTCCTAGTAATGGATAAGGCTCTTTTCCCAACATGTCTAAAAAGAGTAAAATACTCGTTTTATACAGGTGGTGACAAGGAGAATCCTGGCAACATTAGACCTATAAAGATGACACCCATCTTATCAAAAAACTGTGGAAAGAGCTATAAAAGTGGAGTTTTAAAATTTATAGAAAAACAAAATATCCAGGGTGAAGTGCAGCACAGATTTAAGAAAGGAAAGTCTACAAAAACAGCAGCAGCAAACTGTATGACACGCATAATCAGAGCATTAGAAGAACAGAAGAAAGTTTTTACCATGTTTCTGGACCTCAAAAAAGCCGTTGATGTGTATGACCCACAACACTGTTAGATGAACAGCAGAGATGTGCTGTCAGAGGGGATGTAGCTAGCTTAATAAAATCATTCGTAGAAATAGAGAACAAAGTGTAGAATTAAGATACATGTTCAAAAACATGGTGGAAACCTATTACTCCAATAAGAATAATATTATGGAAAAGATACATTGCTACTCACTGTATATAGGAGATGTTGAGGTGCAGACAGGCACAACAAAAAGACTGCTACACATTTGAGCTCCTTCTGAAGTAGAAAAACATGAACACTTGCAGTGACTGTAGCTGTCAGCACTGTGCTGTGTGTTGGATATATGTTGTGACACATACGTTTACAAACTTCGCACTTTCAGAAACAGTTTTCATGGCAGCCCCCGAATATACTGTGTTTAGAGACCCTTATCTAATTTTGACAAGGGAATAAAGTAGTTGTTGTCACAGAACCAGGATTTCATTTGTGTAATTTAACTATGATACTATGTGGGATTAACAACTGCTAAGGTGGTGACCCCAAAGTGACCTGCCTGTGTAACACTTGCATATGACATGATACCATCGAGGACAGTTAGTCCAGATGATGGAAGGCCCAGCAGTGACAAACCTCACCGTGCCAAGACTCGTAGTTTGCATTGGTTGTAAGTCAGCTCGACGACCAGTATGTTGTGGAGCACTATGCCACCTGAAAGCCATTTTCAGGGATGTTGTTAGGTGTTTTGCTTCCCCTAGGTGAGAACTGAAAAATTATACTCCTTCTTTTTTTGCTTTGTTGAACTGCCTTATATGCCCCCCCCCCCCCCCCACCACCACCACCACCAACACCACCACCACCACCACCACCAACACCAACACTCAACAGCACAATAATGCTATTTTACTTCCAGTCATTAAATTAAGGTGACCAGTGATCAGACATCCTCATTTTCTAGGGATGGTCCTCAGTTTTCATGCTTCGACTTGAAATTAATTTTTTCCACCTTTTGCTCTCTAAAATTTTGCTGCCCTAAGTGGCCACAACATCTTGCCTAATGGTAAAAATAGAGCTTAAGGCAAAGTTAATCAGAAGGGTATTAGCTTCACAAGAAGAATGCCTCTGTCAGGTTTTAATGCAAGAGGACATTGGGGACTGCAAACTATCCCAGTACTTGTGGCAACTGCAGAGCAAGGTTTGCCATCTCCCATCAAGGCAATAATAGCATCCCAGAGAATACGCGCTCAGATGCAGTGGCAGACCTGGCAGATGAAGGCCAAGATGCAACTTAGCCTAGGCCCATCAGTACAGTGACCACACAGTATATCAGCACATAATCAACTGAACTGCGCAAAGAGTATGACACACTGACAGTTGAAGTGGGCTTCATGAACCACCACATCAGTCAGTTACAGTCTCATTGTGATGTAAATAGTGATTGTGGTCAGACAAGTTTCCAAAGGTGCTCACTTAGCAGACCATCACTTACCTCTTTGGCATCAGTGACCGAACAACACCAGGGAATCTGTTGGTATTGTGGTTCATTTTGGGGAACATACGTGCAGCTGAATTATGTCCTGTGCTTACACAAATCTCAGTGGCAGTTGGACATTGACAATAGAGCCATTCACACTGTCAAGCTCACTGAAGTTGCAGATGGTGATTATGTTGTGTATCTCCAGGATTTTCTGTCTTTGATTACTCCACCCAGCACAACACTATACATACACTACATCAAAACCACGGGCGGACCACCATTATCTTGTAAACTATTTGGCTGTTTAGCAATATCTGATCTTTGCCATTGTATTTGGTTCCAAAGAAGTGCGGTGCATTGCAGCTGCACAGCAGTTAAGAGCATTTAATACCTAGACAGTACCAGATTGATACCCAGTGCCATTACTCTGCAACCACAACTATGCATTGACTGGCAACCGTCAATACAGTGTGTTTGACTGTGTCAAGATCTATGCACATACATCAGTAGCTGAACAAGACATCCCAAATATGGCCATAATAATCCCATCTGGCCTGTTTGAGAATGAGGTTGTGATGTTTGGCCTCTGGAAAGCTGCGCAAACTTGGCAGAGGTTCATCAGTTCTGTGTTGCAAGGCCTGTTCTTATGTTTTGCCTACTTAGATAATATACCATTATTCTCAGTATCACCAGAATAGCATTTCCAGTGCCCTGTGGAGGTATTCAGATGGCTAGATCAATATGTTGTTGTACTGAATTCGGCAAAATGTATCTTTGGTCAACCTCGAATTAAATTCTTTGGCCACCACATTTATCCATCAGGCTCCTTACCACTATCTCACTAAGTGGAAGCTATTTTTGAGAACTCTCAGCTGTTCTCAGTCAAATAATTGCAGCATTTTCTTGAAATACTCAATTGGTTCTGTTGCCACCTGCTGCATATCACAGAAATACAAGAACGTTTGACAGCTGCACTCATATATCCTAAATGTAAATGAAACACAGCAATTTTATAGACAGACTGCATGACTGCTGCGTTCAAGAAGCTAGGGCTATCAGACACTGTGTCACTAGTGTACCTAGAGCTGAATATAGTATTAGTGTTGGTAGTAGACATGAGTCAGATGGCAGTGGGTACAGTGTTGCAACAATGCAACAACAGTATGTGGCAACCTATGGCCTTTTTCTTGTGCAAATTGTTGACATTGCAAGAAAAATGGAGCACGTAAGACTGTGAGTTGCTCGCAATATGCAATGTGATTAAGTATTTTCATCTTCAGCTAGAAGCCTGAGATTTTACTATAATTACAGACAACAAGTCCATCAGAACAGCCTCAATTGTTCGCACAGAGAACAAAACCACCTGATGTACATTGCACAGTTCAACACCAGTAATCAATATATATCCAGAACTGAGAACATAGTCACAGACTGGTGTTGGCATCATTTACACCATTCACTATGCTCAGCTTGCTGAAGTGCAACTAACTGACGAAGAACTACAAGATCTGTTGCAGGAAGTGATATCTTTGTTTGATGTACGATTAATTAATGTTACAGGAGCCAATGTCAAACTATACTGCGATGTGACCAAGCAAAACTGTGTCCATATCTACCATCTAACTTTAGAAGTGCATTTTGGTCCTTGCAAAACCTGTGTGACCATGGCATGCAGCCAACAATATGCCTAGTATTGAATTGTGTCATATGGCTGGGAATTCATAACGGCTGCCACAAGTGGACAAGATGCTGCATCCAGTACCATTGTAGCTAGGTTGATGGTCACATACATGCACCAACTGGTGACTTCTCGGATACCTTCACTCAATACATGGATGTCTATGTGGATGTCATGGGAGCTTTGCTTCCTTCAAATGGTCAACGCCACCTGTTAACCATGCTCAATCATTTCATGCAGTGGCAACAAGCAGCACCAGTGGATAATATTTTGGTGGAAACTTTGGCATACTTCTTCACACTTACCTGGGTGTCATGATTCAATTGCCCATTTCACATCACAGTGGACCATGGGAAACTATTCAAGTCAGATCTGTTCACCAAGTTCACAATATTGTGAGGTACAAGCCATCATAAAACAATGAGCTATGACTCAGCCAGCAGTGGTTTCATTGAGAATTGGCACTCGTCACTCAAAACATTACTGATGTGCCCCAGAACTGGGTGGACAGAGTTTCTTCTGATAGTTTTGCTTGTATTTTGAAATGCCTATAAAACTGACCTGAACAACTCCTCTGCAGAACTGGTATATGGAGAGACATTGAGACTACCTGGCGAATTCATAGACATGATTACTGTGCCCGTCTACCTTCTTCAGACAACTGAGAGATCACATGTCAAAAATCTGACCTCCAAAACCATCCAGACACGGAAACGCTTCTACATTCATCTGTAGCGATCTGAGGACACATTCACATGTCATGCTGCATGCTGACAGCATAAAACTGGCTCTTAAACTGCCGTACATTGGGTTGCACTGAGTCCTCAAGAACGGAAACCGTACACAGCTGTCACCATTGACAGAGTAAAAGTAGCATATGCTTTCAGTGGGCCACCTCCTGCTGAGACTCCATGGATGTGGCCTTGCCCAGCACCCACTCCAGCAACAGCAGGACCAATCATGTCATGACATCATCACCAGGGACCAATAGACTTAAAGATCTTGTCTATGCATCCATTTCCTGGTGCATTACCTGGATGGCGCTCCGCTTCCATCAAGGGAGCTGTTGTAGTGACCGCACCTGTCAGCACTGTTTGTGCAGTGTGGTGTACATACATTGTGATGCATGTTTTTTGTACCAGCCACCAGGGGCATTGTGTTTCTATTCTATTCTCTCTGTTTCTTTTTTATTCTTAGGACCGTAGATTTATTTATTTGTATGCTCCATGCTATGAACAGTTATCAATGGCTCTGTCTTTCTAGTTGCATGTATACAGAACAGTTTTGTTCATTTCTTGCAAGGACAACTATTCACATACAACTGTGTAATTTTGACCATAAAATGAAGTTGTTGTTGCTAAGGAACCAAGACATCATTCATGGAAGTTAATCATAATACTATGGAGGATTAACAGTCAGATGAGCAATATCACAACCCAACAGCTAATCATTCATGAAAGCACAACTCACACACACATGCCCACTGTCTCTGGCCAATGATCCTAGTCTGCCTTGGACTTTTAAGTGGAAATTACGGAGAAGCACAAGGCTAACATTTATATTGTACGAAAATGTATGCAAATGATACAGCCCTCTTTGTGAATAGTAGCTGAGTAAACGATTTAGACATGAGAACTACAATGGATGTAGGAATGGAAAGTGAATATTTAAGTGAAAACAGTGCATGAATTAAAACCGAACAACTAGCGAAAATACTTACAAAGAGAGCAACAAATGAAGAGGAACTAAATATAAGACTTAGGGACACATTGATAACAGAAATTTCCAGTAACAAGTGCTTGGGATTGATAATAGACTTGGGAAAATCATGCAGGAAAGATCTACTCAATTATAATCAACAGTGTATTTTTATTGAGGAAAATATCCCATACAGTTGATGTAGCTATACTATTAAAGACATATTATGGACTAATTCATCCACATTTATCATAGTGTATTATAAAATGGAGTAGGACAGCAAGTGTGCTTATAATCAGATTGCTCAAGCTGAAAGAGAAAGGAATCAGATTTACTGGAAGGCTGTCACCAAGAGAGCCCTGTAAAATCAAATTCAAAGAATGACAAATTTTGACAGTTTCTTTTATGCATCTGTACAAAACTATCATGTATCTCAAATTAGATTTTATGCCAATGTTAAACATAGAACTGCGCAATTAAAGAACAAGTGTCAAAGATGATTATCACGTCAACAGCACCCGACTACAAACTAGCTGGTAAAACCCTACAAAAGCTGGATGGTTATTGTACGATAGACTAACATGCAGTTTAAAAAATATAAAAGCACTACCAGTCTTCAAAACAAAACTAAGCTATTACTTGTAAATACAATATTTGTACAGTGTTAAGGAATATTTTGAGACTAGTCCAAAAAGACAATATCCTGAGAAATGTGCTACATATACTGTGTCAATAAAAAGTACATATGAAATTTGTCTTATGGCTGATGAAGTGAAATTGGATACCTATATCTAGTAAATTAAAACAGTAATAAAGTGTTTGTTTTGTCTATGTTTTCAATAATTATTGTACATTTATTTTAAAACAATGTTTGTGCTCAAATTGTAAGTGTCCATGTAACTATAAACTGTAAATTGCATTGATGTATTCATTACTACTCCAAACACCAATATAATTCCAGAGTATCTTTTGTTGAGAACTGTCTAAAATCACAAATTTCCAATACAGTAGAAATGAGCTCCATGCACTCATCATTTAAATCCTGTTATCACAGGCAATGAAAATTTGCACACGCATCCAACTACCTCACCTATCAGCAGTCAGCTGGCCTGTGGAAATACTCTACTGGCTCACTATAAAACCAGCTGACCTGACAGTTAGAAAACCTAAAAGCTGTTTAGCTTACTGGCATCATACACCTCCCACACCACCGTCCAAGAGCTTCAACAGAAGTTGCTCGATGGATATGCTCTCATTCTGCTTTCATTCATTCAACAGCACATGGCTTAAATTGTTTGTTTTGAGACATGAATAGTTAACAATATGACAGAATAATGGCTTTGTCTTCAACCTTTGTATTGCAGCAAGAATTTTTCTTAAGCATTACATGTAAGTTGAGTCATCAACTTGCTATACACAGATGATGAAGTGAATGACCACACTATGAGCAACTGCAAGTCATAAAAACTAGAAGTGTGATGTAAATTTATGTACTAAATTACATATAACCACCACCTTTTTTGAATAATCATCTTTAGTTTACTCCAAAATAGCAGTCCTTCACGTGTCTACAGGTGTGGATGGTAAACTTCCCAAGTTTATATTAGAAGGAAATAGAGCTCCCAACAAGAAGAACATTATAGTAGCTTTATACAATGGAAAGTCCAGGATAGAATAATGACAATATTATAAAATAGATAGACTGTTACTCACCACATACTGGAGATGTTGAGTAACAGACAGGCATCCCAGAAAGACTGCTAAACAAGTACGCTTTCAGCTAAAAGGCATTCACACAAAAACAACTATATAATGAGTAGCAATTTATCCTTTTTATAATATTGTTATTATAGTAGCTTTAGTAGTGAATTGCATATTAGGAGCAGACTGAATAATGCAACATCAAGCGAGGTTAGTCTTGGGAAAATGGTGCAAGAATTTGGAAGGGGAAAAGAGAACAAATAGTCATATTTAAAGAGAAGAAGACTGAAGAAGATACTGAGGCATTTATGATGATATACTGCACTATGATAGAACAAGACTATGGGGTACAGGCACAAATGGATTACATAAAGTACCGCAGTTTGAAACAGAGTATTGAACACACAACTGAAGAAAGGGAAATTACTCAGAAAATCAAAGGGACAGAAGCCACAGTGAAGAATAAATTAGCCATCCTACTGATGGAGAATAAGGAAGTATTTTTCAGGAAGCCAGGTGTTATCAAAGCACCACTATATAAAATAAAAATGAAATGACATCAACCACACTTTACAAAACTAAACCTTATTAGATCACTGCTTATACTCAGTGGCAGAATTTTTACACCATACGAAGTACAGCAGATTTGAAGCAAGAATACACAAAAACTGCTAATGCTTTTAAAGTAGGATCTAATAGAATTAATTTATTGGACCATTACAGTATATTTTGATGTTACATGTAACACGTGTGAGTGTGTGTATGTGTGTAGGGGGAGGGGGTTGTTGGTACCATAGAGATATCTATGACCCAATATAACAGCCCATTGTTTGTAGTGGACAAAAAGAATGGAGAAGTAAATACAGTGTTAGCTGCAAGGAAAGTGAATTGTATTTTTGAATCAGAAATGAATTGTACAGAGAATCTTCAGGAGCTCTTCCTGAAATTTAATAGGACTACAAGATGTAGCAGCCTTGACCTAACAGCAGATTATGATCAAATATGGTTACATGAAGAATCATGGCAGTAAGCTTCTTTCATCTATGCTGTAAGAGGCTACCAATATAGGATGCAACCATTTGAACTGAACATGTAGGTAGTGCTTTCATCTGCATGCTACATAATGTTTTAGGGAATCAGCTGCTTGGATAAATCAGCATGTATGTCATCATGTAGGCATGAATTGCTTTGACTCACCACGAATGGAAAACAGCTGTGGGACCAGAAATCAGCACAGTGTGGGTGCAGAGCAGCTCCATCTCATCCCTCCAGCTACTGTTGACAGCCACTGTGGGGAACAATGTACAACAATGCATAGGAGCATGTGGGGCATACCAGCCATACCATGATGGAGAACAAGGAGCATATCAGCAATGTCACTAATGAAAGTGTTTCAGTGTGTTAATGCTAGAGCACAAAAAGGGTATCTTCCATGTATTGTGCATTCCTGTCAACTTACCTACTACTTTCTTTCAGTGAATGGATTGAAACTACAAATTTGTATTTGTAATACCGAATATTTTTATTGTGGACATATATTTTGCAATATTTATTTCTTTGTAACACTTATTATTTTGTAATCTTTATCTCTCTCTAAAATGTATTTTTGTAGTGGGACCTAAGTTACTGTTCACTGTTTTTTGTTTTGTAATCTCTATCTATATCTAAAATGTATTTTTTTGTAGTGGGACCTAAGTTACTGTTTACTGTTTTTGTTTTGTTTTATGTATTACCATAAATTCTGGCCAAAAGCTTGTAAAATTGACACGTTCCATATCCTGTGATACTGTCACAACATGGATCACCGGAACAAGAGACAAATAAATAAATAAAAATAAAATAAATAAATACTAAAGAGGTTAGGTGACTGATAATATGTGTGTGTGTGTGTGTGTGTTGGGGCTTATGGGCACTCAACATCGAGGTCATCAGCGCCCTGAGACACATTAAAAGGAACGAATGTGGACAGACCTAAGAAAACTAAAGCACACACTCAAAGAAAGCAGAAAAAGAAGGAAAATGCTACATAAGAAAGTAAAACCTAAGGAAAGGGGAAACATAGCAACAAAAAGTCACAGGAAATTGTTATTGGCTGGCCACTTACATAAAAAATGGACGAGCTTGTCACACAGTGAGCAAATTAAAATCCTCTCCCTAAAAGCTTTGTAAAAACATTTGACAGGGCACAGAACTTTAAAACTTTAACCACATTCGTCCGAGTGTTGCCTAAAAGAGATGGCAGGTCCGCTGGCAAGTCAGCCGCGACCCGCTGGTCAGAAAATAAAACGCAATCCAATAAAACGTGGCGCACAGTGACCTGGACGCCACAAGCACCACACATTGGAGGGTCCTCTCGCCGGAGAAGGAAGCCATGCATCATAGGGCTGTGGCCTATTCGAAGCCGAGTGAGGAGAACCTCGTCCCGTCGATGGGGCTGAAAGGAAGTACACCACACACGCGTTGTGGGCTTGACTATACAGAGCTTATTGTTGGTCACTTCCAGCCACTCATCCTCCCACCGACGCATGACCCGTGAGCTCAACAGCGAGGTGAGTGCGTGCAACGGGATAGCACACTGAGATACTTGTGGATCGAGACACGCCTCCTTGGCTGCGAGATCTGCCCTTTCATTTCCAGCAATGCCGACATGCCCCGGAACCCAGCAAAAAGCTACAACCTTCCCCAGTCGCTGTAGTCGGAGGAGGGCATCCTGGATGGTCTGGACAATTTTGTCTGCCGGATACAAACGTTGCAATGAGTGAAGGGCACTGAGTGAATCGGAACAGACAAGAAATTTAGGAGAGGAAGAATGTCTCGTGTGCTCCAGCGCCCGCAAGATCGCAGACAATTCTGCATCAAAGACAGTAAAAGTCTGAGGCAGTCGGACCTTGAGGACACGATATGGAAAAACAACTGAGCAACCAACAGAATCCCCTTGTTTCGACCCATCCGTAAAAACAGCTACATAGTCGTGGTGCTCAGATAAAATGGCAGAAAATGCTGCATTAAAAACGGTGGCAGGAGTGCAATCTCTCTTGTACTGCAATAAATCTAAAATCACTCTGGGCCTCTTCAGTAACCAGGGTGGCAGGCGGTTAAAACCCTGGATTTGGGGTTGTATAGACTCCACACCAAGCGACTCTAGTACACGTTGCACACGGATCCCAACGTAGCCCGGGGACGGCGGGAATAAAGGTGGTCCAGAGGTGGATGGGCAACAAGATGGTGAGCAGGCGAGCTGGGAGCTGCAAGAAACTTACAAGCCTGGCGCACCAGCAGGAGCTGCCGCCGGATGGTAAGTGGCGGTTTGCCAGACTCAGCACAGAGGCTGGGCACGGGACTGGTCCGATAAGCACCCGTGGCCAGTCGGATCCCAGCATGGTGAACAGCATCAAGGATCCGCAAATAAGATGGCCTCGCTGACCCATATACTGTGCAGCCATAGTCCAGCCATGAATGGCCATAGTCCAGCCATGAATGCACAAAAGCACCATAAAACTGAAGGAGATGCACCCTGTCCGCGCCCCAAGACCTGTGGCTGAGGCACTTGAGAATGTTCAGTGCCTTCAGCGTTCTGGCTTTCAAGTCACGTAGGTGTGGCAGCCATGACAACCTGGAGTGAAAAATTAGGCCTAGAAACCGCACTGTGTCTCTAAAATGTAGGACAGTATCCCCCATATGCAAGGCAGGCAAAGTAAAAAGATGACGAGAACGATTAAAATGAACACAAACACACTTATCGGCAGAAAACCGAAAACCCGTCTTTGCAGCCCACTCCTCTAACTGCCGCACTGTTAGCTGCAACTGACGGCTCACGGTTGCAACACTGGAGGAGGAACAGAAAACAGCAAAGTCGTCCACAAATAAGGAGCACTGTACTGGACTCCTCACTGTAGACGTCATAGTGTTGATGGCTATGGCAAAGAGGGTAACACTTAAAACACTGCCCTGGGGGACACCGTTCTCTTGCTCAAAGCGATCAGACAGTGTGTTACCAACGCAGGTCCGAAAAAACCGCTGAGACAGGAAAGACCGAATGAAAATAGGGAGGCGGCCATGAAAGCCCCATTGATGCATTTGTGCAAGAATACAGTGTCTCCAAGTAGTATCATATGCCTTACTGATATCAAAGAAGATACCGATACAGTGATGCTGATGGAGAAAAGCCTGTTGAATAGCCGCCTCTAGGAGGGTCAGGTTGTCGACCGTGGACCGAAAATTCCGGAATCCACACTGAAAGCGGCTAAGGAGCTGTCTGGTCTCTAACAGCCAGACCAGACGCCGGTTAACCATCTGTTCCAGGGTCTTTCCGACACAGCTTGTCAAGGCGATACTACGATAACTACCGGGACATGTGCGGTCCTTTCCTGGTTTGAGGAGAGGGATGAGGATTGCCTCCCTCCACGAGGTGGGGAACACTCCTGTCTGCCATATGAGATTAAAACATTCGAGGAGGATTTCCTTTGACGCCGCTGGCAGATGTCGAAGCATGGAGTACCGGATGTGGTCGTAACCTGGTGCAGTGTCAGAAGTCTCAGTAAGTGCCGATTCAAGTTCCCACATGGAGAAAGGGGAATTGTAGGCCTCAGAACTGTTCGACCGAAAGTCCAAGGTCGCTCTTTCAACAGTCACACGGTAGCGATGAAACGCTTGATCCTGGTCTGCAGTGGCAGTACTTTGTGCAAAATGCTCTGCCAGCGTCTGAGCAATGGCTCTGGGTGTTGTTTGGAGGCATCCCTGGTTCAGGACAGCAGCTATCGGTAAACGGCTATGTTTACCGGAAATCCTCCAGATGGCTTCCCATACTTTTGTGGAACAAGTGGAACGGTTGATGGAGTCCAGGAACACCTGCCATGACCTTTTCTTGCTCTCTTTAATGACACGGCATGCCCTGGCTCTCGCGATTCGAAAGGCGGTAAGATTGACCGCTGTTGGGCGGCATTTAAATCGGCGAAGAGCCACACGCCTGTCCCGGATGGCTGAATGGCACTCTTCTGTCCACCAAGGCACAAGGCGCCGCTTACGAGTGCCAGAAGACTGTGGTATGGACAGGTCAGCAGCATGATGGACCACAAGCGTGATGTGATCCACCCATTCCTGTACGTTATTGTGGCGGTCGAAGACAGCCAACCGAGTGAACAGTGGCCAGTTAGCCCTGCCAATCATCCACGATGGTGGGCGCTGCTCCAGCAATACACCATCCAGGAGATGAATGCGGATAGGGAAGTGATTGCTGGAATGAAGGTCGTCAATGACCTCCCAGTGAACAGAATCGGTGAGGGTTGGAGAGCAGAAAGATAGGTCAATGGCTGAGAATGACCCTGTAGCAGTAGAGAAATGAGTCAGAGTACCTGTGTTGAGGATGAACAACACTTGAGATGTTAGGAGGCTCTCCAAAATTCGACCTCGAGCGCAAAGAGAAGTGGAGCCCCACAGGACATGATGGGCATTGAAGTCTCCCAGGAGGAGAAATGGGCGGGGGAGTTGGTTGATAAGATCTGTGAGAGCGTCTACTGTCATTGCATCCAGAGGGGGTAAATAAAGGGAGCAAACAGTAAGCCTCCGAGGTGAATGAATTTCAACTGCAACCACTTGCAGGTCAGTATCCAGGGGGAGAGCAGAGGAGTGGTGGTCATTATTGACAAACACAGCGACTCCGCCTTTGGCCCTTTCTCCAGTTAGGTCATCTTTGCGATATAACGTATAGCCCCTTAGTACAGGAGCATCAGATGGTTTTAAATGCGTTTCCTGTAAACACAAGCACAGGGGGTGTTGCCGTGCTAGGAGGTTCAGTTCCTCCACATGTGCCCGGAATCCATTCATGTTCCACTGTATAATGGGAGCCATCTATCAGGGTGGGAGTACCTTCATCCTCACTTTCTGTCGGGGAGGAGAGCCCACAACAGGTGGAGGCTCAGTTTTGGGGCGAGATGATTGCCCCAGTCTGACATCAACCTCCATCGCCTCAGAAGAGGAGTCGAGAGAGACGTCAGAGAGAATGACATCCACATCAGGAGACTGTATAACTACAGTCTCCTTTAGTGGGCGAGTCTTCACCTTTGTCTTTGGCTTCGATGTTCTGGCCTGAGGTGGCATTGGAGCCAAAACCTCAGAAGCAGTAGGGGGTGTAGCAGCGCTGGGCAGTGCACAAGACTGAACACGGGAGGGGGCAGGAAGTTCCATGATGTCAGCTACCACGGCCTGGTCAGAAGGCCGGGGGGGAGCAGCAGGCGTCACAGGAACGGCAGCAGCACACGTACATTGACAAGCGCAGGTGCTAGTGCTAACAGTAGCAACCTCCGTTTGTGTAGCGGCATCGGTTTTCAAGACTGGTTGTTTGAGAACGGAAGAAAAGGAAGCAGCGAACGTGGGCGGCTGCATGGACTTGTAAATTTTCTTCACCTCACCATACGGGATGCGTTTTGTAGTTTTTAGTTCCTGGATCTTCCGTTCCTCAAGGAAAACTCTGCATTCCCTACTCCACACAGGGTGATCCCCAGAGCAGTTGACACACTTGGGAGGAGAGGAGCAACCAACTCCCTCATGGGCGGCTTTACCACAATTCCCGCAAGTGGCTTCCCCTTTACAGCTGAGAGTAGTGTGTCCAAAGTGTTGGCATTTAAAACACCGCATGGGGTTGGGGTAGTAAGGCCGTACACTGAGACGTAGGAAACCTGCCTTCACATGCTCTGGCAATTTGGTACTGTTAAATGTAAGGATAAATGAGTCAGTCTTTATGAGAGCACCATCCACCCATTTCATAATGTGTTGCACGTCGACAATTCCTTCCCGGGACCATTCAGCCTTCAGTTCGTCTTGGGGAATGTCAACGAGATCTCTGCAAGTCACAACACCCTTGCTGTAGTTCAAGGTGTTGTGAAATTCAGTCTCTATCGCAAACTCCCCAAGAAATTGTGCCTTCTGAAGGTTCTGGACTTGCTGGAAGCTAGATGTTTCAACCAACAAGGTGCCATTTCGCAAGTGCTTTACAGATTTTAATGTGCCAGCAATACCTTCTAAGCCCTTCTGTATATAAAATGGCGAAACTTTTTCAAAACTCCCATCTTTTCTTTTAATTATGAAAAACACATTCTGCGAAGCAGCATGCGTTCTGTTACTACTACCTGAATCAGGAGGACTGGCTACACGAGCCCTTTTGTTGGATTGGGTGTTAGAACCCACCAGCGGTCCACCCTTTCTGCTGGCAGTGGAAGAATAAAAGTTCGAGGGTTCCATCTCGGTCCCACGAGCAGCTAGGGAACTAGAAGTCCACCTAGGCAGAGCCCCGCATGCCTAGGTAAGCCTTACACAACTGGGGTGCGGCAGGTGCCCCAGAGGTTGCCCGCTTGCGACTGTTCCACCCCAACAGCCATGCATCTTATAGGCGTGCAGCACACCATAAGATGGAGGGGTTTTTATAGAGGTTTACCTTCCTCGCAATCCAGGCGGTCAAGCCAAGATTACCATTCCCCGAAGCACACAACATTCCACCGCCGCGCCATACGGTGGTCGCTGAAGCATGTCCGGGGGTTACGGTGACAGGAGACTGGCGGCGCTGACC
This sequence comes from Schistocerca cancellata, assembly GCF_023864275.1. NCBI lineage: Eukaryota > Metazoa > Arthropoda > Insecta > Orthoptera > Acrididae > Schistocerca > Schistocerca cancellata. Next base: position 589,901,411 of record NC_064632.1, on the reverse strand, counting down.
AGTCCCCAGCTCAGGACCCCGGGGTGGCCAAGCCCGTACTCAGCAAATGAATGCTGAGCCCCTGGGGGGTTTCATATTGCAACCAAATCGGTAGTCAATATGGCTGTTCATCTGTGCAGTATGTATAACATATCCACAAAGACCGACAGGTGGCGTATGGTGATTTTCTATAGCATGATGAACATTTAAGCTATAAATGCAATTATAATATACAATGTACACAATACTGATACTAGCACTAAGGGTAGTGAACTTCTGAAACTTCTAGCATGTAATCCAGCTGACAAGAAGACAGAGATGCTGTGAATGAGGTCATTCGAAATACCTGTACACCAAGTACTAAGTATTAGTGAGGTTCCTGTAATCACTATTTATACATTAATATAATTTTTTCTTAAAGGGGGGGGGATTTGTATTGTTTTGATAGTTCTCAATAAGAAGATGGTTTCAGTTTATATACCACTGGAGGAAAAATGCAACACGCTCAAGATCAAGGCCATTTTACTGACAACAGGCCACATCACAGTAAAGGGTGTCCAAATAGTCGCATCAGTACACTGTGCTCTCTGGTGGCAACTGAGGCCTGTATTATCAAATACAAATGATTATAAAGGTGCCGAATGGCAATACGAGTAGATGGTCCAAAGCATCCTGCACCTTTTGTTGCAATTTAGCGATGGTTCTTGCAGGATCTGTGGAATGAGCAATTTTCTGCCCCACCATATCCTGTATGTGTTTAATTGTCAAGACATTGGTGATATTGCTGGCCAGGGCTGCTGTTGTAAACAGCAAAGAACAAGTTGCATCACAGTAGCTGTATGTGAACATGCACTGTCCAGCTGAAAAAGCACATCACCTTCCTGTTGAAGAAATGGCAATACTGTGGGGATAGCATATGCATTGTAACAGGCATTGGTTAATTTATCCTGTAGAAATATCAAATGTGACCATGACTTGTCACTGATGACCCCCAAAACAATCAAACCTGGGTCAGAACCAGTGTGTCCTGAGCAAATGCACTCTGGAATAGGCAGCTCACCAGGTCTATGCCATACATGTGAATGTTCATCACTTGCATACAGACATAACCTACTCTCAACACTGAAAACAACATAGCATCATTCCGCTTTCCAGTCAACTCTTGCATAACACCAGAGTAGCCATGCTTGGTGGTGTTGTGATGTCAGTGGTAGCTCAGCCAGTGGAACATGTGATCGTAATCCTGCTGCAAGCAGATGGTTCCAGTGATCACTGATAATACACAAGCTGCAACATGTGCCTGGATTTCATCCCTGGATCACGTTCGGTCAGCCACTGCTGCTCGTGCGATGTGCCATTCTCTACAAGTGTCTGTACTATGCAAATGTCCATAACCTGGTCTAGAGGTGTGGAATTGTTCCACAGAAAACTGATGAAAGCAGTGATGCACCACCAGTACATTGTTCCCAGCATTTGCAAGAATCCATTGATACATCCATACAGCCTTCAACAGGCCCATAATGAGACCCCATCCAAATGGCTGAAGCTGTTTGAGAGATTATGTACTCTAGATGAATGTTGCAAACAGTGTTCACTTTTAAACTTAACACAGTTACTGCCTGCAGAGTCGAAACAGATGGTGCACAGACAGGCCTCTTGAGCGCCATCTGATTTCTGATGTCTGTGGCAAATAAACAGCTAACACCAGAATCCCTCAGTAGGCAAAAATAGTGCCACTAAACATAGTCCTTGAGGATGTTGCATTTTTTCCACCAGTGTATGATTTTACATGGAAGGGGAGAGGGGGAGGGGTTCATTTTAGCTACAGTGATGGTTATCCAACTTAGTTTGTCATGCTTGAGGACTGTAAAAGGACATGAGTCACTTTTCTGATTGATCAGTAAATCCATACAGTATGAATTCAGTATCCTTTAAAGCTAGTATGAACACTGTCTAATTCTTTATAGGCATTCCAAGACCTGTTCTCAAGGAATTTTCAAGCTAGTAACAGTATTAATTTAGCTTATGAATGTTACACTATAGTCCTGCACTAAAGTGTCTTACATCTCAGGAAACACAATCATTAACATATGCTGCTAATTAATTAAATGAGATTCTTGCAGATGGATTGTGCATCCACCAGCAATAATCAGCAGTGAGACTGTGAAGCAAAACATATTGATCGTTAACAGTCATGATGTGAGTCAGTTCTACATGCCATTGTCACAGCAAATGGTTTAAGTTCTCCTATGGTTTAACTCATAAATATAATCAAACTTAGTAATTCTCCTGTAAAGAAGCTATTCCATGTGTAGGAAATATAGCACCAAGTGCCACTACTAATGACTTGTGAATGAATAAATGTTAACACACACTTTTTCTGTAATATTAAATCTAGAAACAGGTATCTTATGAAGTGAGAAGACAGAATGTATAACATCCAAGACACTTAATTATTGAATATTTAGTAGTTAGATGTTCTTCTTATGTTTAAAAGAGCAACAGTGTTTGTCTCCCATACATTTAACATTTTACTGTAAGTCAATTTCGTCTGTAGTGTGAGAAGAAATGAGTCACCCTATACACACATACCAGGCTGTCAACAGTTTGGTCACAATATGTGTGAGATTAAAAAGGGAACCTTTAGTCTGAAAACAATATTTAAACTGTGAGACAATGCATTATGTATTTCATACTAACTGTTACTTCATGTAGGGGAGAGAGGTATATTTCAGAACACTTCTCAGACTTTTGCCTATAGCAAGCACTGCAATAGGGAAGTTTGATGTTGGTCTAATTCCATTCTTAAATGATAGTATTCCCTTTATGTATCCGGCAGTCTTTTCCTGAAATTACAAAAATTACTGCAGAAAAGTAAGGTTTCCCAAATCTGAAACACTGTTCCCATATACAACATGGTCATGTACCTAGGAACAATCTGTTCAAATTTAAAAGTGTCACAGATGAGAAAATCTTGTCAGCACTGAATTTGATGGTCTATGTGTTACATTATTCCTCCACTAGATACCAGTGATCAGTAAGTGAAATTAAATTATGAAGAAGTATTTTTAAAAACCAATTACAAGTCAAAAACATTTTGAGAGAGAACCTATTGATACATAACACTTTCCATTTTCAAGATTGCTGAGATATTAAAGAAACTCAGTTCACTGTCAATCTCACATGTTTCAGTTTCAGGGTACAAGATAGCGTACAATTGATAAAGTATGTCTTAATCGTCCACTCATTATGTATGTTGTTGTTGTGGTCTTCAGACCAGAGACTGGTTTGATGCAGCTCCTCCATGTTACTCTATCCCGTGCAAGCTTTTTCATCTCCGAGTAAATACTGCAACCTACATCCTTCTGAATCTGCTTAGTATATTCATCCCTTGGTCTCCCTCTACAATTTTTACCCTCCACACTTCCCTCCAATAGTAAATTGTCATTCCCTTGATGCCTCAGAATGTGTCCTACTAACTGATCCCTTCTTTTAGTCAGGTTCCTCATCTCCCCAATTCTATTCAGCACCTCCTCAATAGTTACATGATCTACCCACCCAATCTTGAGCATTCTTCTGTAGCACCATATTTCAAAAGCTTCTATTCTCTTCTTGTCTGAACTATTTATTGTCCATGTTTTGCTTCCATACATGGCTTCACTCCTCACAAATATATTCAGTAAAGACTTCCTGACACTTAAATCTGTACTTGATTTTTACAAATTTCTCTTCTTCAGAAACGTTTTCCTTGCCAGAGTCAGTCTACATTTTATACCCTCCCTACTTCAACCGTCATCAGTTATTTTGCTCCCCAGACAGCAAAACTCATCTACTACCTTAACTGTCTTATTTCCTAATCTAATTCCCTCAGCATCACCTAATTTAATTCGACTACATTTCATTATCCTCATTATCTTTTATTGGTTTTCATCTTATATCCTCCTTCAAGACACTCTCCATTCAATTCAATTGCTCTTCCAGGTCCTTTACTGTCTCTGACAAATTACAATGCCATCGGCAGACCTCAGAGTTTTTATTTCTTCTCCATGGATTTTAATTCCTACTCCACATTTTTCTTTTCTTTCCTTCATTGCTTGCTCAACATCCAGATTGAATAACGTCGGGGATAGGCTACAACCGTGTCGCAATCCCTTTCCAGTCACTGCTTCCCTTTGGTGCACCTCGACTCTTATAACTGTCATCTGTTTTCTGTACAAATTGTAAATAGCCTTTTCCTTCTCTTCCTTGAATTCCAGTCCCCCATGACTATTAAATTTTCATCTCCCGTAACTATCTGAATCATTTCTTTTATCACCTCATACATTTCTTCAATCTCTTCATCATCTGCAGAGCTACTTGGCATATAAACTTGTACTACAGTGGTAGGCTTGGGCTTCATTTCTATCTTGGCTACAGTAACGTGTTCACGATGCTGTTCGTAGTAGCTTATCTGCACTCCTATTTTTTATTCATTATTCAATGTGCTCCTGCATTACCTCTATTTGTTTTTGTATTTAGAACCCTGTATTCCCCTGTGCAGTTCTCTTGTTCCTCCTGCCACTGAACTTCACTAATTCCCACTACATCTAACTTTAATCTATCCATTTCCAATTTTAAATTTTCTAACCTACTTGTACGATTAAGGGATCTGACATTCCATGGTCCAATCTGTAGAATGCCAGTTTTGTTCCTCCTGATAAGGACATCCTCCTGAGTATTCCCCGTCCAGAGATCCAAATGGGTGACTATTTTACCTCCATAATATTTTACCTAAGAGGGCGCCATCATTATTTAATCATACAGTAAAGCTGCATGCCCTCGGGAAAAATTATGGCTGTAGTCTCTCCTCACTTTCAGTCGTATGCAGTACCAGCACAGCAAGGCTGTTTCGGTTACTGTTACAGGCCAAGATCAGTCAATCAGAATGTTGCCTCTGCAGATACTGGAAGGTTACTGCCCCTCTTCAGGAACCACACATTTGGTCTCTCAACAGATACCTCTCCATTGTGGTTACACCTACGCTAAGGCTATATGTATCTGTGAGGCACGAAAGCCTCTCCACCAATGGCAAGGTCCATGGTTCTTGGGCACATTATGTAACAAGCTTTAAAAGTATAAAGAATTTTACTCACTGTAAAACTATGTAACTGAAGATTTAACAACAGCTTTAGTACAGCACACAGCACTTAAATATGTAGAGCTCATAGTATTTACAAACGCTGTGCAAGACACTACTTCATTTTGCGCGGCAATAAAAAAGTAGGAAATGCTAGAAACTGCTTATGGTACTCTCTAGTGCATTTTCCTTGATGTGATTCTAAAATTGGCTATTAGATTGAAATATTGACCAGGAAACATTTTTTGTTCCCAGGTACACTATCTTCCAGGAAAAATACTCTCCCCTACTGTAAAGCTGAGAAGGAATATTGTATTGTTATAAGAATATTGGAATTACAAAACAGGAATGGTTCTTAAGATAAAGAAAAATGCTCATATGTATGATTTATAACAATGGCCAATTTTAATTAATTTTAGTTCGCCATATACTGTATGGAATTTCTGAAAACATATTTTGTGTGGTTGGGGGAAGGGGGGAGGGGAGGAATCTGTGTAGTGACACATCATATGACATTGTACTACTGTGTAGTTCTGTTGCCACCAAGATATATGGTAAGATATTTTTGTAGTTTAATTTTTATGCATGTTAATGGTTTGCAATAGTAGCAATTTAATGCAGAAAACTGCAAACAGTTTGCTATACATTTCTTTGTGCCATGAGTCGCCCTGAGACTGAGTGAAAGCTGACGGCAGTCCTTCATGAGGAAGGGGATTTTATTTTACATCACTGGATAAAATTTTCACTCCTTCATGCAGCAGGAGATTTTATTTATGCCATTTGGTAAAATCTTCATTTAATTGATGGTTGTGTATCATGAGAAGATGTGTGAGGCAATAGTACACTTCTGTGGCTATTATTCCAATAATTAAAATAATAGTTGAATATGATAATGTAATGTAAATTTTGAGTGTGTATTCAGTTTCTGTTGTAGCCACACTTGGTGATACATACATATTACTGTATGTTGTATGATATGATGGAAAATAAACCTGCTTTAACTTTTTGTGAAGATAAAAAATATTTATGGAGTCGTGAACTATTTTTTTAGTAGACAGGATTGACAACTTCACTTATACTTGGGCTATCATGATTGTTTAAATGAAGACTGCTTGGTTTGAAATTAAAACTGCTTGGAACAGTAAATTTTATGGAAGGTACAAAGCTCCTAATATATCTGGTTGCAATATTATGACAAAGCAGATTTGTGGCAGATTATTTGGATTTTTCTGAAAGGAGGAAAGTTATAAGTGATCTAATTTTGTAAAGTACAACACTAATTGTTTTGGAAAGTGATCAGAGTCGGAACCAATTCTCAAAACTACAATCTGACTCTAACTGAGAACAATTGATTTGCATTCAGAGAGATGCTGCACAGCAGTCTTACTACATCTCTGGGTCCTATAGTTACCAACAATCAAATCAGTTATCCAAACCATTAAATTGAAATCTTTGATGAATTAAAGTAGGATCATTTGTGCCCATATCCCATTGAATTAGTGATTAGAATGAACTAAAATTACCTCAGATTAAAAAAACTGATCTACGATCTAGGACAAAGAAGCTATTATATTTTGGAATGACAAAAGTTAATTCAGGAGGTCATACAACTAGGCTTATGCTACACACATAGGTGGTAGCAATTTAATGTCCTCTTCCACTGCAGAGTGATAGCACAGCTGACTGCGATGTGGGGAACCCGGGTTAAATGTAGTAGAAAATGTGTAATGCGCATAGATGAAAAGAATATCCAAGAAATAGACCTATGAAGCAGATCTGTTAAGCCAAAGTACCAGTAAGTATACAGCCCTGTAACCTCCTGCTTTTATGACTTCACTTGAATCAGCTTTTGGAAAAAAGGTACCAAAAGTCGGAACTTCGACGTAGTCACAGGCAATAGAAGGTTCTAGGATAAGTGTACCTGCAAGTCTGCATGTAACAACATCTGTAGCCAGAAACGTGTAACTCAAAGCTGACAAAAGCTGAGAGAAGTGGCTAAAAATTTATAGAAAGTGTCCTCAGACACACATAGTGGAATGACTCTCCCTTCCCAAATTTAGCCTCCACAGAAAATAAACAAATTACACCTAAAGAAAGCAACAATAAACCCATTAGACAGATTATAATCAGTATTAATTGGATAGGATGATTCTATCATTGACCTTGACACCTACATGGAGGTAAACTGACAGATATATCATCAAATGTACTTCCTCTCAAAAATCATTTCCTTAAACAGAAAGACTTTTCAATGGAGAAATCTTTTAGATCAGTGGCAAAATACTTTTCATTAAGCTGTGCATAAATATCACCAGAATGTCATTTGCTTCTTGATCATAATGGAACCAAAACAGAATGCAATAAAACTGAGTCTAAAACACTAAATTCTGTTTTCCAAAATTATTTCATTGAACTAGATCAACACAGAATTTTTACCTTTTACCAAGGCATAGGTGCAAAAAAAAAAAAAATTAGTTTGGAATTGTAAAACACTCCAAATGCCTTAATGGAGGAAAGGCCTGGGGAGTGTAATTAGGACGTTCGAGGACCCCCTGTAACCAAACAGGAAAATAACAAATAAAAGTTAAAATGGAAAGAAAAAAAGAAAATTAAATATGACATGCATTAGTATATGTTCAAGAATGAAAATTAATTGTCTGATACACTAAAAGTAACAAAATCATCTGGGGAGTAATACTGATACCAGCAGGTTATGAGTTGCAAAATCAGATCAGTATTGTAATATTGCAAACAAGTGATGAAGTTTAATTAACAATAAATAAGGAAAAAACCATGACATAAGTTAATAAATAAGATGACAGTAAAAAAATGCAACAATTATCTAAAGATCTTTCTAATACCAAACAAAATGATGACTAAAGCACTAAGTCAATATCAATATTTCAATTTTTTTTCTTTGTGTAAATGAGGAAAGTACATAAATGAGACAATAAAGAATATTTAAAAAGTAAAGAAAAGGTCATAAAACCTAACATTCAGAAGTTTCAGTGCTGATTTTTTTGTGTTTTTAAGTCACAGGCATTCGACAAAGATACTTTCTGTACAGAGCAATAGAGCAATCAATCTCTGAAAAAATGATTGTCTTTGACACACTCTGTAGAATGACATGAGGAAATTCTTTGAGATGCCATTTTGTGGCAAACCAATCAGGAATGAATGTGGAATACGTTTGGTTTGAATGTACAAACTGTGGAATGGTTTGATACTGATGCTCAGCTTCTGTAGGTGTGGTAAGACACTGTTATAGTTGAGTAAGTTTTGTGTATATCTGAAATGAGAAACTGTTGTTCGTTCTCAGATCTTGTGTGATAAATGTGTGCCTATTTGGTTCATATTGCAAGGCTTAGCATAATGGTATTTACAGTATTTTCAGAACTCTAGCAAGCATATTGTATGGTGAGGCAATACTTTGTGGTTTTGTAAGTTGAGTGATTCTGAAACATGTTACAGAATCAAATTTACATTAATCTACCTGAATATCAGAGAATTTGAATTCATGACATTCTCATTTAGTGAGCTTCTCTGAATACTTTCTGAAACACATAGATTTTCTTTTGTTTAAATATTTCACAGGTAGTGGTGCATGGTACCATGTGTTTATTCACATGTGTTGTGTGTGTCATGAGGTCATAATTACAATTTAAATACAGTTACATATAATTCTATTAAAAGATTCTAAAAGTAAAGTTTAATCAAGGTTCCTTGCTATTGTTTTAAATTCTGGTATCTTTACAGCTGAGTGGGATTTTGCACTCAGCATCGAGCAGTCCCATGCAATGTTCATTCTGCATCAAGAAGAGGTGGCAATTCTCTTGCACTATTGTTGCAATCAATACATATACATATCTCAAAAACTGTAGTGAGCACTATGCTTCATTTATGTTCTTTGCATGATTCTACGGTACAAATGGTAATTCAGCAGATGAAGTTGGATAAAGTGCTGGCAGTTTATTACTTTATATATAACATAATTACTGTGCTCTTTGAATATTCAGATTTCTAAATAGAAAGGCTGGGATAGGCTAATGGACTGGATCAAACATGCCCACTGCATGTTATTTGACTAGAAGATGAGTTATCTGCATTTCTAAATCTTAGGCCATGTGATTATCAAAATTTAGTACATGGACTTCAATCAAGTGTCTGTTTATGCACCTTACTATCATCTTGCACAAAGTAAGCTATCCCTGTTATCACTTATATGACAACTGTAGTCAGACAGCATCATCACATTATTCATGGGTCTAAATCTTACACATGAGAGGGCATTTTATTTCAGAACATGTTTCAGGATACACAATTGCATGTAATATGCTCTCAAGCAGAATATACATGGGAGCTTACAAACTTAACAAAGGTAAATCTGTCATCATTATGAATGTTGGTTTGAACACTACAGTGCTTTAAGCTGGGTTTGCCCATGCAACAAGTGATGCCACACCAACTGACAAGAAGGCTGATATGGCAGTGGCACCATGTACTGCTGTTTCCACACACCCCTGTCAAAATTATATTATTTTTGAAGAACCAAGTTTGCCAAGATCTCTAGCAATTCTTTTTTTATTATTTTTATTGGTTTCAACAGATATACACTGCCATCATTTGATCTTGTAACATTATTAGTTGTACATGCATGTCACAAGATCTGATAATCTGTTGAAACTGGTAAAATAACAAAAAGAATGACTGGCGATCTTGGCAAACTTGATTCTTCAAGAGTAGTATAACCTTCAGATCATCCCAATGATAAATGCAATGTCACACATATGTTGTTTTTGGTGTTGTTGTTGTTCCATAATATTGCCCTCAAGTACACTGTCCTTGTATAGACCTTCTATATACTCCTTTCACCTTTTTGCTTTCCCCTCTTTGCATAGGACTGGTTTTCATCTGAGCTCTTGATACTCATACTGCTTGTTCTCTTTTCCCCAAAGGTCTCTTTAACTTTCCTGTAGGTGTCATCTATCTAACCTTTAGTGATATATGATTCTTTGAGAACTTTGTATTCCTTTTTTCCTGCTTTATTTGCTGCATTTTTATATATTCTCCCTTCATCAATTAAATGCAGTATCTCTTGTGTTACCCAAGGATTTCTACTAACCCTCATCTTTTTACCTACTTGATCATCTAATGCCTTCACTTACCCATTCTTCTTATACTGTATTCCTTTCCCCTGTTCTTGTCAGCCATTCCCTAATGCTCCCTCTGAAACTCTCTACAACCTCTGGTTCTTTCAGTATATCCAGGTCCCATCTCCTTAAATTCCCATCTTTTTGCAGTTTCTTCAGTTTTAATCTACAGTTTGTATATGGACACCCTCCTGTAGCATTACTTTTCCTCAACAAAAGTAGTCGATACTGGAACAAATTTTCGATTTTGGACAGTCAGTATTATCTCAACTATTAATCTGAAAATTTTCATATCATTTTATACACAATATGTTATACTTCAAACTAAAAACTATGAAACTGAATTACTTTACTTTCGTTGATACAATTGATACGCATGTACAGTTAAAATTATTTAAAAAAAAAGAAAAAGAAAACATTTGAAATTACGAAATATTTGGCACACTTAAAATTTCTATTATTAATTACACACTCTGGTACTGTTTATTAGGTTTATTTCTGTATTCATTTATAAATTAATAGAAATTCATTCACCAAGCAAAATTTGTAAACCCTTGGGAATATTGTTATTACACAGAGTGAGGAGATAATAGTGGGCATGCCTCTGATGTGATCGGACATGTTTTTGTATTTTGTAAGAACAATGTAATTTCAGCTTTGTTAATGTGAAAATTCAAAAGACAATGTGATATAGTAAAATGTGAGGCAAAACACATAAAAAAAGAAATATCTGCACAGGCATTCATCAAATTAATTTACGTCATTTGGAAAATAAGAACCTACAATGTGAAAATTTCAGCTTCAAGAATCAGACCCCTAGACATGAGGAACTGGAGCCAACTACAACAAAAGAAGATAAGCAAAAAGTTTATTGTAAATCTTACTCTTCTCATATTTTTTGAAAAGACTTTACCATTGGCAATAGTATTGACAACAACAAAGGAGGCAGGTGGAGAATATAACTTCATAACCAACAAATTGTGGTCACAGTCCACATCTGCCTCTGGAAATGTTTTACAATTTAAAACCTGGTTCCTAAATCTCTGTCTTACCATTAAATAATCTCCCTGAAACCCTACCATGCCTCCAGGCCTCTTCCACATATACAAGCTTCTTTCATGAGTTTTAAACCAAATGTTAGCTATGATTAAGTTATGCTCTATGCAAAATTCTACCAGGCAGCTTCCTCTTTCATTCCTTGGCTCAAATGGCTCTGAGCACTATGGGACTTAACATTTTAGGTCATCAGTCCCCTAGAACTTAGAACTACTTAAACCTAACTAACCTAAGGACATCACACACATCCATGCCCAAGGCAGGATTCGAACCTGCGACCGTAGCAGTCCCGCGGTTGCAGACTGCAGCGCCCAGAACTGCACGGCCACCGCGGCCTGCTTTCATTCCTTATCTCCAGTCCATATTCACCTACTACTTTTCCTTGTCTTTCTTTTCCTGCTATGGAATTCCAGTCCCCCATGACTATTAAATTTTCTTCTCCCTTAACTATCTGAATAATTTATTTTATCGCATCATACACTTCAATCTGTCCATCATCTGTAGAGCTAGTTGCACGTAAACTTGTTCTGCTGTGGTAGGTGTGGGCTCCATGTCTATCTTGGTTACAGTAATGCATTCACTATGCTGTTCATAGTAGCTTATTTTTTTACTCATTATTAAACCTACTCCTGCATTAGCCGTGTTTGATTTTTTATTTATGTCCCCGTATTCACCTAACCAGAAGTCTTATTCCTCCTGTCACCGAACTTCACTAATTACCACTATATCTAACTTTAACCCATCCATTTCCCTTTTTAAATTGTCTATCCTATCTGCCTGATTAAAGGATCTTACATTCCACTCTCTGGTCCATAGAACACCAGTTTTGTTTCTCCTGGTAACAATGTGTTCCTGAGTAGTCCCTGCCCAGTGATCCAAATGGAGGACTACTTTACCTCTGGAAAATCTTACCCAAAAGGATGCCATCATCATTTAACCATACAGTAAAGTTGCATGCAATCAGGAAAAATTACAATTGTAGTTTCCCCTTGCTTTCAGCTGTTCACAGTACCTGCACAGCAGTGCTATTTTGGTTGATGTTACAAGGTCAGATCAGTCAACCATCCAGATTTTTGCCCCTGCAACTACTGAAAAGGCTGCTACCCCTCTTCAGAAACCATATGTTTGTCTAGCCTCTCAACAGACACCCCTTCATTGTGGTTGCACCTACAGTACGGCTATCTGCATTGCTGAGGTACACATATCTCCCGACCAATGGGAAGGTCCATGGTTCATGGTTGGGTCAAACATCTGTCAACATTGACAGGGCATCTTTTCTATATGGCATCAGCTGGGATTATTCATTGCTATAGTATTCAGGTTATCATATCAGAACTGAGTTAAGAATCAAAAAGAAGAAGAGAGAGTACAAATGTTGGATTTGGTAGTGGAATTTACATACAATAAGGCAATGGCATCACAGAAAGTAATGGGCATAGCGCTCATAAATAGAGACCCTATGTGAAACACCTACGAACAAAGAGAGACCGAGTACTCATAGAGCTGTGATTCAAGCTCAATTTTAAAAAATCTGATACATTAAATATGCATTCCTGGCTCTAGTAAAACTAGAAAAGACACTTCGATATTGGACATCTCACCATTACATTTTTCCTGTATTTAGGCCTATAACACATTCTCAAAAGTGCAATTTGAAAGACAAAAATCTTTGACTGATTAGGTATTAAAACATTGACCTTTGAATCTGTAGCCTGGAATTTTTCACTGAGGCACCGAGCCACACTTCCATTACTTGATATGATTCCCCATCCCCCTGCTGTTACATGTTTCTGTAGTCAATTACCTACCAGCATATGTTATTCTGAACTCATAACTGTTTGTCATTTCTTCCTGCAAATTTATCACAGTATAATAAAAATCCTGTTACATACAAAATTCTTGTTACTATAGAGGAATCAAATTTTACTTATTTTATATAATCAGTTAATGCTGAACAAAGATGTGCAATGCAGACTAATACTAATGTTTGCTATTTACTTGTGCAGCATGCAGCATTCTTTCCTAATTTCCATTTGTATCTCACTGAGAATAAGTTTGGAAGAATTAATACATTCATATTTGCATGTTTCTTTACCCTTTCATGAGGGAGAAACTCAGGGACATGGAACACATTAAGACATACATTACAAGGGAGACACAACTATTATGGACTACACTGTTGTTGTTGTTGTGGTCTTCAGTCCTGAGACTGGTTTGATACAGCTCTCCATGCCACTCTATGCCGAGCAAGCTTGTTCATCTCCCAGTACCTACTGCAGCCTACATCCTTCTGAATCTGCTTAGTGTATTTATCTCTAAGTCTCCCTCTACGGTTTTTACCCTCCAAGCTGCCCTCTAATACTAAATTGGTGATCCCTTGATGCCTCAGAACATGTCCTACCAACCGATCCCTTCTTCTAGTCAAGCTGTGACACAAACTCCTCTTCTCCCCAATTCTATTCAATACCTCCTCATTAGTTATGTGATCTACCCATCTAATCTTCAGCATTCTTCTGTAGCACCACATTACAAAAGCTTCTATTCTCTTCTTGTCCAAACTATTTATCATCCATGTTTCACTTCCATACATGGCTACACTCCATACAAATATTTTCAGAAACGACTTCTTGACACTTAAATCAATACTCAATGTTAACAAATTTCTCTTATTCAGAAATGCTTTCCTTGTCATTGACAGTCTACATTTTATATCCTCTCTACTTTGACCATCATCAGTTATTTTGCTCCCCAAATAGAAAAACTCCTTTACTACTTTAAGTGTCTCATTTCCAAATTTAATTCCCTCAGCATCACCCGATTTAATTCGATTACATTCCATTATCCTCGTTTTGCTTTTGTTGATTTTCATCTTATAGCCTCCTTTCAAGACACTGTCCATTCCATTCAACTGCTCTTCCAAGTCCTTTGCTGTTTCTGACAGAATTACAATGTCATCAGCAAACCTCAAAGTTTTTATTTCTTCTCAATGGATTTTAATACCTGCTCCAAATTTTTCTTTTGTTTCCTTTACTGCTTGCTCAATATAAAGATTGCATAACATTGGGGAGAGGCTACAACCCTGTCTCACTCCCTTCCCAACCACTGCTTCCCTTTCATGCCCCTCGATTCTTATAACTGCCATCTGGTTTCCGTACAAATTGTAAATAGCCTTTCGCTCCCTGTATTTTACCCCTGCCACCTTCAGAATTTGAAAGAGAGTATTCCAGTCAACATTGTCAAAAGGTTTCTCTAAGTCTACAAATGCTAGAAATGTAGGTTTGCCTTTCCTTAATCTATTTTCTAAGATAAGTTGTGAAGTCAGTACTGCCTCACGTGTTGCAATATTTCTACGGAATCCAAATTGATCATCCCCCAGGTTGGCTTCTACCAGTTTTTCCATTCATCTGTAAATAATTCATGTTAGTATTTTGCAACTGTGGCTTATTAAACTGATAGTTCGGTAATTTTCACATCTGTCAACACCTGCTTTCTTTGGGATTGGAATTATTACATTCTTCTTGAAGTCTGAGGGTATTTCTAAATGATTAATGGAAAATCTCATATAAAGATGTGAAACAAATACTAACAAAGAGATAGAGGGGCTGGCCAGTACTTACCTCAGCTCAGTACAGCCGATAGAGACACATAAAACAGAACCGAAAATTTACGTTCCTAGATTTCGGAACAAATGTTCCTTCATTGGGGAGGAGAGAGGGGAAAGAAAGGGAAGAAGGGACAGGAGAATCAGTTACTCACAACCCAGGTTATGAAGCAACAGGGAAAGGAAAATAGGGAGGGTAGCAAGGATGGATGCATGGTTGTCAGAGGGAAGCCAAAGATATTCTACTGTAAGTACTGTGCCAGCTTCAAACCAAAGAGGATGCATACAGAAGTAAAGAGGTATATAGTATAAAGATAAACACAACTATGTAGGATGAAAAGATGCATGAATGGCTAAAGAGGAAAGGGAAAGAGGAGAAGACTGAAGAGTAAATGGGAGTGAGGTTGTTTAACGTAGGTTCAGTCCAGGGGGATGGCGGGATGAAAGGACGTGTTGGAGTGCAAGTTCCCATCTCCGCAGTTCAGTAAATTAGCTTACTACGCCTATTTTCACTCGTTGCTTTCATATGGCATCATATTTTGGGGTAATTCATCACTGAGGAATAAAGTATTTATTGCACAAAAGCGTGTAATCAGAATAATAGCTGGAGTCCACCCAAGATCATCCTGCAGACGTTTATTTAAGGATCTAGGGATATTCACAGTAGCTTCTCAGTATATATACTCTCTAATGAAATTTGTTATTAACAACCAAACCCAATTCAAAAGTAATAGCAGTGTGCATAACTACAATACTAGGAGAAAGGATGACCTTCACTATTCAAGATTAAATCTAACTTTGGCACAGAAAGGGGTGAATTATACTGGCACTAAAGTCTTTGGTCACTTACCAAATAGTATCAAAAGTCTGACAGATAACCAACAAGTATTTAAGAAGAAATTAAAAGAATTTCTGAATGACAACTCCTTCTACTCCATAGAGGAATTTTTAGATATAAATTAGAAAAAAAAAAAACACAAAAAAAAACAAAAATATTAATAAAAAATAAAAAATAAAAATAAAAAACAAAAAATGAAAAAGTTGTTATATTAACTTAAGTATGTTGTTAAATTAACTTAATTATGTCTTGTATTGGAAAATTTGACTCGTTCCACATCATTACGAAATATCGTATTCATGATCCATGGAACTAGTATTAATCTAATCTAATCTAATCTAAGAGGGACTGGTGTTGGGTGGGAAAAGCCAAATGACACATACGGTGTAGCTGGTTCCTAGGTCCCTAGAATTATGCTGGAGGGCATGCTCCGCTACTCGGTATTGGGCATCTCCTAGGCGGACAGTTCGTCTGTGTCCGTTCAAGCGCTCAGCCAGTTTAGTTGTTGTCATGCCGATGTAAAGGCTGTGCAGTGCAGGCATGTCAGTTGATAAATGACATGTGTAGTTTCACATGTGGCCCTGCCTTGAATTGTGTATGTTTTATCAGTAGCAGGACTGGAGTAGGTGGTTGTATGGTGATGCATGGGGCAGGTTTTGCAGCGGGGTCGGTTACAGGGGTAGGAACCGCTGGGTAGAGAAGATAGTCTGGGAATATTGTAGGGTTTAACAAGGATGTTATGGAGGTTAGGGGGGCGACGAAAGGCAACTCTGGGTGGTGTGGGGAGAATTTTGTCAAGGGATGATCTCATTTCAGGGGTTGACTAGAGAAAGTCATATCCCTGGCGGAGTAATTTGTTGATGTTTTCGAGGCCAGGATAATATTGGGTGACAAGGGGGATGCTTCTGTGTGGTCTGGGGGTAGGAACATTGTTGTTGGATGGGGAGAAATGTAAATGTATTGCTCAGGAAATCTGTTCGTGGACAAGGTCTGCAGGATAGTTGCCGGAGAGGAAAGCACTGGTCAGGTTATTGGTGTAATTGTTGAGGGATTTGTCACTGGAGCAGATACGTTTGCCACGAATACCTAGGCTGTAGGGAAGGGAGCATTTGATGTGGAAAGGATGGCAGCTATCAAAGTGAAGGTACTGTTGTTTGTTTGTGGGTTTGATATGGACAGAGGTATGGATGTGAGCTTCAACAAGATGAAGGTCAACATCCAGGAAGGTGGCTTGGGTTTTGGAGAAGGACCAGGTGAAATTCAGATTCGAAAAGGAGTTGAGGTTGTGGAGGAAATTAAGGAGTGTTTCTTCACCATGAGTCCAGACCACAAAGATGTCATCTATAAACCTATACCAGGCCGGGGAAGCAGCTGTTGGTTCTTCAGGAAAGCCTCCTCCATGCGGCCCATAAAGAGGTTGGCATAGGACGGAGCCATCCTGGTTCCCATGGCCGTTCCCCTGATTTGTTTGTAGGTCTGGCCTTCAAAAGTGAAGTAATTATGGGTGAGGATGAAGTTGGTAAGTGTGATAAGGAATGAGGTTTTTGGAAGATCTTCGGGTGGGTGTTGGGAGAGGTAGTGCTCAAGGGCAGAGAGACCATGGGTATGTGGGATGTTTGTGTAAAGGGATGTAGCATCTATGGTGACAAGGAAGGTTTCAGGTGGGAGAGGAGTGGGAATGGATTTGAGGCATTCTATGAAGTGGTTTGTGTCTTTGATGTAGGATGGGAGTCTGCGGGCGATAGGTTGGAGGTGCTGGTCTACCAGAGATGAGATACGTTTGGCTGGGGCTTTGAAGCCTGCTACAATGGGACGGCCAGGATGGTTCTCTTTGTGGATTTTGGGTAATAGGTAGAAGGTAGGGGTACGTGGCTCAGGTGGAGTGAGTAAGTCGATGGAAGCCATTGTGAGGCCTTGTGAGGGACCTTGGATTTTTAGGATTTTTTGCAGCTCAGTCTGGATGGAGGGAATGGGATCCTGGGTAACAGCTTTGTAGGTTGAGGTGTCGGAGAGTTGACGCAGTCCTTCTGCCACATACTCCACACGGGCAAGTACGACAGTTGTGGAGCTGGGAGGATGACAATAGAGCGGTCTATTTTCAGCTCCTTAATGGCACGGGATTCAGCTGGGGTGATGTTGGGGGTTGTCGGGATGTTCTTCAAGAAGGACTGGGAGGCAACACTGGATGTGAGGAATTCCTGAAATGTCTGCAAGGGATGGTTTTGGGGGAGGGGAGGAGGATCCCTTTGAGAAGGCAGTCGGAACTGTTCTAGACAGGGTTCAACACTGGGTCTAGTATTAGGGGGCTGTGTTTGGGTAGTGAAGTGATATTTCCAGTTGAGGTTCCAGGTGAATGAGAGGAGATCTTTAACCAGGGCAGTGTGGTTGAATTTAGGCGTGGGGCTAAAGGTTAAGCCTTTTGATAGAATACATGTCTCTGGAGGAGAGAGGGATCTGGATGAGAGGTTTAGGACCATGTGTGAAACTACACATGTCATTTATCAACTGACATGCCTGCACTGCACAGCCTTTTACATCAGCATGACAACAACCTAACTGGCTGGCCGCATGAACGGACACAGACGAACTGTCCGCCTAGGAGATGCCCAATACCCAGTAGCGGAGCATGCCCTCCAGCATAATTCTAGAGACCTAGGAACCAACTACACCGTATGTGCCATTTGGCTTCTCCCACCCAACACCAGTCCCTCTGAACTGCGGAGATGGGAACTTGCACTCCAACACATCCTTTCATCCCGCCATCCCCCTGGACTGAACCTACGTTAAACAACCTCACTCCCATTTACTCTTCAGTCTTCTCCTCTTTCCCTTTCCTCTTTAGCCATTCATGCATCTTTTCATCCTACATAGTTGTGTTTATCTTTATACTATATACCTCTTTACTTCTGTATGCATCCTCTTTGGTTTGAAGCTGGCACAGTACTTACAGTAGAATATCTTTGGCTTCCCTCTGACAACCATGCCTCCCTCCTTGCTACCCTCCCTATTTTCCTTCCCTGTTGCTTATTAGCCTGGGTTGTGAGTAACTGAATCTCCTTTCCCTTCTTCCCTTTCTTTCCCCTCTCTCCTCCTCGATGAAGGAACATTTGTTCCGAAAGCTAGGAACGTAAATTTTCGGTTCTGTTTTATGTGTATCTATCGGCTGTACTGAACTGAGGTAAGTACTGGCCAGCCCCTCTATCTCTTTGTTAGTATTTGTTTCACATCTTTATATGAGATTTTACATTAATTATTTAGATCACCTATATGGTCCACATCCTTCATTGTTTTGTCCCTTTTGTTAGCTATCACTTACGTCTGTCATCCTAACACTTTCTCTTCTTCAGTGTTTTATATATACATAAATAAATATTTTCGTCACCAACTGTGCTAGTTTCATCTTCCTCCTATTATCTTGTTCCGTTTATAGTCCTCTTCTCTTTTTTATTTATTGATTTATTTATTCAACATTCCATAGTTTTAACGTTCGTTATTGGCTGTTTTCCAGCCAACAATCACTGCCAACAATCTCTTCCACACCTACCAGTATCATCCATTCCCGTCGATTTCTTGTTGCTGGCGATATTTTTGTGCCATTGGCTATCTTTATCTGCCACAAGAAAATTTTTTTGGGACATTTCTGCGCCACCCGCGAACTTTTTTGCGGCACGCGCGATTTTTTTTGCGGCACGCGCAATCTTTTTTGCGGCACGCGCGATTTCTTTTGCGGCACGCGCGATCTTTTTTTCGCCACTCGCTATCTCTGTTTTTGAGCAACGTGTGTTCTTTTCCCCTGATCTGGACATACTTGCTTGGTCTGGTCAACTTTTTCCGTATTTTTCTTATTTAGTGGCCTTCCTTTGGTATTGAACCTTACCAACACAATTTCTTTCTCTCTCGTCCTTCCCTCCGCATTTTATTCCTTCTAATGATTACTATTTCAACTTAAGTTATTTAATTTCCCTACCCACCAGTTACCCACTATGTACCCTAATCCTATACCACATTATTTACATTCATTCCAGAAACATGCATTCACCGTAGCCAAACTGCAATCCCACATACTTTTCCTCCGGTCCTGCTTAACATTTGGAATTACCCCTAAAGGGCTTACCTTAAAAGTTCCCATCTCCGGGTGCAATTCCTCCTTCCACCAGTCTCTCCTGGACTTCCAGAACCTTCAATCCTTAGCCCTTACCCAACTTGTCCTGAATCTCTACACTACTTCATGTAACCACCACGCCCAACAGCTCCTATCTCTCTTCAAAGTCCTCCACCTCTCAAACCCTTGCTTGGAGAACACACTCAGAAACATCATCCTAGACGCCAGCTACAAATTTGAGTTCCATGCCACACACCACCTGGAAAAACTATCCACAGTGCTAGTGCAACACCTAAGAAGTGGGGTCCCTCTCCCTATCCCTCACAAACACCAACCACAACAGAACCTTCAACAAACCCCCCTCATAGCCAACAAACCTAGCCTAGCCAGCCTACTCAGTCTCCCCATCCCAGCACATACCCCACACAGACTAAATCTCATCTATAACAACAGTCAAATGCCTCATATCACCAGTCCCAATTCAGTCCTAAACCTCTCATCCAGATCCCTCTCTACTCCAGAGACATCTGTTCTATCAAAAGGCTTAACCTTTAGCCCCACGCCTAAATTCAACCACACTTCCCTGGTTAAAGATCTCCTCTCATTCACCCGGAACCTCAACTGGAAATATCACTTCACTACCCAAACACAGCCCCCTAATACTGTCTAGAACAGTTCCGACTGCCTTCTCAAAGGGATCCTCCTCCCTCCCCCAAAACCATCCATTGCAGACATTTTAGGAATTCCTCACATCCAGTGTTGCCTCCCAGTCCTTCTTGAAGAACATCCCGACAACCCCCAACATCACCCCAGCTGAATCCCGTGCCATTAAGGAGCTGAAAATAGACCGCTCTATTGTTATCCTCCCAGCTCCACAACTGTCGTACTTGACCGTGTGGAGTATGTGGCAGAAGGACTGCGTCAACTCTCCGACACCTCAACCTACAAAGCTGTAACCCAGGATCCCATTCCCTCCATCCAGACTGAGCTGCAAAAAATCCTAAAAATCCAAGGTCCCTCACAAGGCCTCACAATGGCTTCCATCGACTTACTCACTCCACCTGAGCCACGTACCCCTACCTTCTACCTATTACCCAAAATCCACAAAGAGAACCATCCTGGCCGTCCCATTGTAGCAGGCGTCAAAGCCCCAATCGAGCGTATCTCAGCTCTGGTAGACCAGCACCTCCAACCTATCGCCCGCAGACTCCCGTCCTACATCAAAGACACAAACCACTTCCTAGAATGCCTCAAATCCATTCCCACTCCTCTCCCACCTGAAACCTTCCTTGTCACCATAGATGCTACATCCCTTTACACAAACATCCCACATACCCATGGTCTCTCTGCCCTTGAGCACTACCTCTCCCAACACCCACCCGAAGATCTTCCAAAAACCTCATTCCTTATCACACTTACCAACTTCATCCTCACCCATAATTACTTCACTTTTGAAGGCCAGACCTACAAACAAATCAGGGGAACGGCCATGGGAACCAGGATGGCTCCGTCCTATGCCAACCTCTTCATGGGCCGCATGGAGGAGGCTTTCCTGAAGAACCAACAGCTGCTTCCCCGGCCTGGTATAGGTTTATAGATGACATCTTTGTGGTCTGGACTCATGGTAAAGAAACACTCCTTAATTTCCTCCATAACCTCAACTCCTTTTCGAATCTGAATTTCACCTGGTCCTTCTCCAAAACCCAAGCCACCTCCCTGGATGTTGACCTTCATCTTGTTGAAGCTCACATCCATACCTCTGTCCATATTCAAACCCACAAACAAACAACAGTACCTTCACTTTGATAGCTGCCATCCTTTCCACATCAAACGCTCCCTTCCCTACAGCCTAGGTATTTGTGGCAAACGTATCTGCTCCAGTGACAAATCCCTCAACAATTACACCAATAACCTGACCAGTGCTTTCCTCTCCCGTAACTATCCTGCAGATCTTGTCCACAAACAGATTTCCCGAGCAATACATTTACATTTCTCCCAGTCCAACAACAATGTTTCCTACCCCCAGACCACACAGAAGCATCCCCCTTGTCACCCAATATTATCCTGGCCTCGAAAACATCAACAAATTACTCCGCCAGGGATATGACTTTCTCTAGTCAACCCCTGAAATGAGATCATCCCTTGACAAAATTCTCCCCACACCACCCAGAGTTGCCTTTCGTCGCCCCCCTAACCTCCATAACATCCTTGTTAAACCCTACAATATTCCCAGACTACCTTCTCTACCCAGCGGTTCCTACCCCTGTAACCGACCCCCGCTGCAAAACCTGCCCCATGCATCCCCATACAACCACCTACTCCAGCCCTGCTACTGGTAAAACATACACAATTCAAGGCAGGGCACATGTGAAACTACACGTCATTTATCAACTGACATGCCTGCACTGCACAGCCTTTTACATCGGCATGACAACAACTAAACTGGCTGAGCGCTTGAACGGACACAGACGAACTGTCCGCCTAGGAGATGCCCAATACCCAGTAGCGGAGCATGCCCTCCAGCATAATTCTAGGGACCTAGGAACCAGCTACACCGTATGTGTCATTTGGCTTTTCCCACCCAACAACAGTCCCTCTGAACTGCGGAGATGGGAACTTGCATTCCAACACATCCTTTCATCCCGCCATCCCCCTGGACTGAACCTACGTTAAACAACCTCACTCCCATTTACTCTTCAGTCTTCTCCTCTTTCCCTTTCCTCTTTAGCCATTCACGCATCTTTTCGTCCTACATAGTTGTGTTTATCTTTATACTATATACCTCTTTACTTCTGTATGCATCCTCTTTGGTCTGAAGCTGGCACAGTACTTACAGTAGAATATCTTTGGCTTCCCTCTGACAACCATGCCTCCATCCTTGCTACCCCCCCCCCCCCCCCCCCTATTTTCCTTTCCCTGTTGCTTCATAACCTCGGTTGTGAGTAACTGATTCTCCTTTCCCTTCTTCCCTTTCTTTCCCCTCTCTCCTCCCCGATGAAGGAACATTTGTTCCGAAAGCTAGGAACGTAAATTTTCGGTTCTGTTTTATGTGTGTCTATTGGCTGTACTGAGCTGAGGTAAGTACTGGCCAGCCCCTCTATCTCTGAGTGTATTTCACCTGTCTCATACATTGTGCTCACCAGATGGTAGCCCGCATCTCGTGGTCGTGCGGTAGAGTTCTCGCTTCCCACGCCCGGGTTCCCGGGTTCGATTTCCGGTGGGGTCAGGGATTTTCTCTGCCTCGTGATGGCTGGGTGTTGTGTGCTGTCCTTAGGTTAGTTAGGTTTAAGTAGTTCTAAGTTCTAGGGGACTTATGACCACAGCAGTTGAGTCCCATAGTGCTCAGAGCCATTTGAACCATTTTTGAACCAGATGGTAGAGTTTTGTCAGGACTGGCTCTCCCAAGGCTGTCAGTGGTTCTAATGGAATGTTGTCTACTCCCGGGGCCTTGTTTCGATATAGGTCCTTCAGTGCTCTGTTACACTCTTCACACAGTATCATATCTCCCATTTTATTTTCATCTACATCCTCTTCCATTTCCACATTTCCATAAATTGCCCTGAAGTACATCACCCTTGTATAGACACTCTATATACTCCTTCCACCTTTCTGCTTTCCCTTCTTTGCTTAGAACTGGGTTTCCATCTGAGCTCTTGATATTCATGCAAGTGGTTCTCTTTTCTCCAAAGGTCTCTTTAATTTTCCTGTTGGCAGTATCTATCTTACCCCTAGTGAGATAAGCCTCTACATCCTTACATTTGTCCTCTAGCCATGCCTGCTTAGCCATTTTGCACTTCCTGTCGATCTCATTTTTGAGACGTTTGTATTCCTTTTTGCCTGCTTCATTTACTGCATTTTTATATTTTCTTCTTGCATCAATTATATTCAATATTTCTTCTGTCACCCAAGGATTTCTACTAGCCCTCATCTTTTTTACCTACTTGATCCTCTGCTGACTTCACTACTTCATCCCTCAAAGCTACCCATTCTTCTTCTACTGTATTTCTTTCCCCCTTTCTTGTCAATTGTTCTCTTATGCTATACCTGAAACACTGTACAACCTTTGGTTTAGTCAGTTTATCCAGGTCCCATCTCCTTAAATTCTCACCTTTTTGCAGTTTCTTCAATTTTAATCTACAGTTCATAACCAACAGATTGTGGTCAGAGTTCACATCTACCATCATCTGTATTCATGGGACTACCATGTTACATAATTAACAATAAAGCTACACCTTCTTTTGATTTTTTTATTGTTATCTACTGCTTATTCCCCATAAAATAATTGATAGTTGGACAAATATATTCATAATTGCTGAAGCTTACATTTTCTCTGTGTTTTAGTTTCAGATTCTGTTAACGTGGTTTTTTGCCCCTTGTTTTAACCACAAGTCATCATTCTCGACAAGTATTCTTGTGTAATTTTCAATGCAATACGGTCCACAGATGGGATGAATTTTTTCAATGATTTCTTGAAGCCTTCACCTGCCATTTTCTATATTTCCTGTAGAATTGTGCAATTTTGGCCTTAGGCCATTTTCAAGCATTTTATGGATGAGTTTTGTTAAGAGATTATGTCATATACATCGGTGCTCCTATGACATCATGTTATGTTCATACAGTATTTTGACGTTTTCATGCTATTTTAGGACTTGAAAATGGCCTACGGCTGAAATTGTACAATCATACAGGAAATAAAGAAAATGGCAGCTGAAGGCTTCAAGAAATCATTCAAAAAAGTATTGTTGTTTCAAGTATTTCTATTATGTAGCAAACTCTCACTGTGTGTTCTTAATTATGTAGTTAATGTTCACCAAAATCTTACATTTTGAGAAATACACAAGTTTTTGTATATTAAAAGTTAGTAGCCAGTCTTAACAGCAATCCGATATTTGATGAACATGTGACTGAATATTAGTTCAATTTTAATAGGATAAACTTCCTTGTTGGAAACCACATCATCTGCAAAACTCTTAAACTGGAATTACAACTCTCTGCTTGTTTATTGATGCATAACAAGAACAGTAATGGACCTTCCCTGTGGCAAATCTGAAATTAATTGCATGTCTCTGGATGACTCATGATCAATGATAATGTGCTGCAGTCTGCTTGTCATGATCTCAAACCAACTGACAATCTCTCTAGATCATGTGGAGAATTTTCACAGACATGTGATGGACCCAAATAACTTTTTACCTACAGAATCCAGTATGTTTTACTGAATAACAAGTGTTCAAGAAAAATAAAATTCACTTTGAGTATGTTCTGAAAAAATTCAACAGCAAAACTGCATGCTCACAGTACATAAATGCATTCTCAGGTAGTGTTGTTAACTGATGTTTCTATTGTCTGCATTTCCATTTGGTCTACTGAATGGAAGTGCTCTTTAAATTGGAGTTGTTTGAGTAACTAGCAGTAATATTAGAAGTGATATAAAGTTGTCTAAGCATGGGGAATATCGAAGGAAAATTGCATTCAAGACACTAGGGTTGTTAATGACAGTATATTATCCCAATATTTAGAATTTGTATTAACTGGGTCAATGGCAGATAGCACAGGAATTCCACGCCATGCTGCTAGGATTTTAACAGGTTTTCTTTTCATATAAATATGTAAATGAGATATTACATAACTTAACTGCAAATTATTGCAATGATGTGACACTGTACTTGTGAAACACCTATTTGGTAACTATAGTAAACTGGTATTTGAAATAAATTTGCTAACTTCTTTGCAACCCTCATTATAGACCAATGAGCAATGAAGAGAGATCAGGTTCTGTACGGAGGTGTAGATGCATCAAAATGCGATAAAGCAGGCAGTTTCAATGATGATGGTAAAGAGCACCTCCACCTAATATTGTGCAGTAGGCTAACTCATCAAATATACCACTTCAACATGAGATAAATAACACAGTTGCAAGCTCTAAGAAACAGTTTGTCTCACGCACAGTGGCAGCCTAACAGGCAAGATGAGGGGTGGCCTGCCCTGGGCCTCCAAATCTTGAGGGCCTGGAGATTTGGAGGTCCCCCAGGAGCAGACCATCAGACCATTTAAAATCAAATCCCAAACAAGGTCAAAATATTTTCAGTAAATAATGGACAGTTTGGAGCTGTAGGCCACACATGTATGCTAAATATAAGCACAGGTTACCTCCTTACCCACCATCAGGCCATGGCAATTTGCAATGGGTGTGTTCAGAACCCTCAGACTCTTTTTTGAAAAATGGTGCATGGAACTTAAAAACTGTAGAATGATAATTAGTTGTCTGGTAAGTGCTATTATGTTACATGAACCATTTTTCAACACCTACACCATCTAGACATTGTGATGTTTCTCTCTTTGTCGACACGATCTTCTTGCTCATTTTGGAGGGACTCCATCACCCACCACACTTTTCCTGTCAAATGACTATGATTACATAGTAACAGACACTGGCAGTTTCACAATCAGAGCTTATTAACCCAATTACAAATCAGTTTAACTTCCAATTGACAATAATGTCTTACAAGCAACAACAAGAACAGACTCTCATTACGGTTCAGAGTCAAAATTTGGCTCTGTGCTACTCATACATATCCCTAGTTACCAAGTCCCATGAACACAGAACTTTGCCATGGATGGAGCTCCACGGCATTCTGCACTGCTATACAGACTCTGAGCGCCTGCCTACTCTGACATCATGATGAGCCTCCAGGCACTCCCAGGATACCTCTGACATAAATCACCACAGCAATCGAAACAGAACCTAATTTCCTTTTACACATAACTGTTATTACTTAATTGTAGTCTTTGCAGTTCAGTTCTGAGCCTTACATATATTTCTGTAAATACAAACACACACAATCTCAATTCAGCAGTAAGGGTTCATATCGCCAAGTCCCACTGACCACCATGCTCATTTCCACCCTTACTAAATATGTGCAATGAGTACAGTTTAAAAATAATATAATAATGATGAGAGCAATAAATGAAAAAGGAGAAACAACTTACATCGCCTTTTAGATATTACACTATTTTTAACCCAGCAAAACCTTGTTTTCTGCAGTAATTGTGGAGACCTATCAGCAGAAAACAAGCAAATTCCTTAGAACTGATGCAGTTAATGGCAAAAGATGATCCAATATTGAAAGAGCATTGTTTGTAACATTAAGAGTTCACTGATGAATCAAAGAGAGTACCTTCTTCTTTGTCAAGAGCAATACTTTATTTTTATTATGGGTGAAGATGTTAAGGAAAAAAATATTGCAGATACAAAAAAGGCGAACTATTATGGGAACTGCAACTGAAACTATCTAGCAAATGGCAAAAGAGAAATGAAGTGGCAGTTTGTCATGACAAAGTCATGCTTGCAAATGAACAAGTGAGATGGCACTATCAAGAAAGTTAGGGTTCACCTATCATCCAGGATCGCAGGTGGAGTTGAAGAGAAATTGCAGTCACTATGGGAGTCTACCATTCAAAGTGCGAGTGGAGAACTAGGACAAAAACCAAAGCAAGTGAAAAAGCTGTAGTTTGATGACGAGTGTAAGGAGGTAGTGAAGACTAAGACAGCAACGAGATTAGAATGGCTGAAGAATCCTACTGACAACACAACAATAGCATACACAGTGGAAAGAAGACTGACAGAGAGAATCATAAGGCAGAAGAAACGAGAATATAGTAAGCAACTACTGAGGCAAATTGAAGATTCAAGGAAAGCAACCCACACCTTCTTTTGGCAGACAAGGTTTGCAAGAGGTATTTATAGACCGCAAATTTTAATACTAATTGATCATGAGGAAAGAGTGATAGCTTCAGTGGAGCAAGCAGATGCCTCTGAAAGATATAATGACAAAGTACTAAATCATGATCAGGTAGACACAAAAAGACAAGTTCCCAAGGCAACATCGTATGAGATAAAAACTGTACTAGAGGCCCTTAAAAACAACAAAGCTCCAGGTGGTAGAGGTATCAATCTGGAGTTGTTTCAGTATGGGGAGGCGGGGGGGATGGACAAAGGCAATCATATGACCAATTTTTAAAAAGGCGTTGTCACTGAAGTGCTGAATTATCAAGGGATCATGCTGATGGATACAGGATATAAAATGTATAAAGTGTTCACCACTCTGATACTAAGTCAACTAAAACCATTGCTCGGAGGAGTTGTAGGCACATACCAATGTGGATTTACCTCAGGACATTCATCCTCACAATGAGACAAATGATGCAGAAATTTTATGAATTTGATAAAGACCTACACCTTATATTCACTGACTTCTGGCAGGCATACAACAGCATTAATCGAACTGCCCTCTGGAAGATAACGCGGGAGTTCAGCAGTCCAGTGAAGTACATTAGGTTGACTGCAGCTTGTTACAGCAGATCAAGTTGCCAAGTATGCTTTGCAAATCAACTATAGCACTCTTCACCATTAAGAATGGTTTGAGAGAGGGTGATTCTCTCTCACCAGTTCACTTCAACACACCACTGGAAAAGGTGAGATGTGCAGTTGCCTGTAATAGGGTGATGGAGATGGTTGGAAGTGATATGATCCTTGTGTTTGTAGATGATGTGGTGATTGTGAGCAAAACTCTGAATGAGGTGAAAGCAGATACCTCTCAGTTTATGCTACAAGCGTGCAAACTAGGATTACTGGTCAGTGATGAGAAAACAAAATGTATGGTAGTCTCTCATCAACAAAATGATATAGACGCCATCAGTATAGATGGTCATAATTTTGAAAGAGTTGAAAAATTCAAGGGTCTGTGGTCAATGTTGTCAAATACATGTGAGACAGGGAAGGAAATTCGACAAAGAATAATATATGTGAACCGGGTGTACTACAGTTTAAACCACCTATATGTGTCATGCATTCTATCCCAGGAAAGCAAAATACAGCTAGTCACTCGTATGACCAGTTGTATTGTATGGCTGTGAGACATGGGCAAGTACATGTGGGAGAGTGCATTTGTGCATTTGAGAGGAAGATTTTAAGAAAAAATTATGGGCCCGTATACAATGCAGAAACTGCAAGATGGGAAAGAAGGCACAATGAAGATCTGTATCAATGGTTTAAGAAAGCTGATACTGGGACAGTGATTGCAAGAAGATGGTTACAGTTGGCAGGACATGTTCTATGAGCAGAGGGCACCCTCCCTAATAGAGTCTACCAGCCAAATGGTAGATGTCCAAGAGGTCATTCACAAACGAGGTGGAGAGACAGGACCTTAGTGACCCTGGGAGAAAAAGATCCAACAACTGGTACTGAAGATACCTGAGACAGATGTAAATGGGCAACTATATGTAATAAATTTCTGTGATGTTACAACTATTTTGTCATGATTCGTGGACTTGATGTGTTACTCATTATACTATGTTCTATGTCTGTCTTGAACTTGTATACTTTTGTCTTCTGCTATGGGCCTAAATGACCTGTGTATGTGCAATAAATGGTGATGAAATGATTAATGTGAAATATTATGGGATGATTTCTGGAAGCACTCCTGATGAAATCAGAAGCCAATAATTAGATATGTCCATAGGGAAGATAACAGTGTAGAAGTTTGAGAGTCCTTACTAGGTTTTTTATGTCAGAAAAGATGGCAGAGGATATATCAAGAGCAGCTGAAAAAACATGGGCTGGATTTTATGTTGTGCAGGGCTCAACATTATGACACGCCATGTCAAAGTAAGGTGAAGATGGAGGACTACAACGAAACATTTGAGAAGTAAATATAAAAGCTATGTTCAGTCCCTGTGCTAATCATTCCTTAAATCTTTATGGGGTCCACGCAATTTCATATGTTCCATCTAATGTCACATATTTTTGAACTACAGAGAAGTTATATTCATTTTTCTCATCTTCTACAAGCAGATGGGAATTACTTATAAGAAAAAAATAGAAACAAGGTGGAGACAACTGTGAGCACTTTGCAAGATACGCAGGATCCATCTAAGGCAAACATATTAGATCTGTAGAACTCTAGCTCATTTCAGCTGTATGTAGTTTTATCTTCTTGATCTACGTCACCTTCTGGTACGTGATACTGGAAGAAGTGAGTTTAGCCCAACAATGTCTACAGTCTCCAAAAATGACTTTGATTAAAGGTCTCGCCAAATCAAGAACCATGAATGAATATTTAGTGGTAGAGCAATGGCAACACTGTTACTTTTAGCATTATAAGAATGCAACATTGTGTACATCAGCATTGACCAACAAGGAAAAACGAGCATAAATAAAAGAATGCCACATCACTAGCTCATGATGCTGGATCATTGGTTCAAAAATAAAGTTAGAGTCTGAGGGCATGGATTTATATGTATAAGATTTGTCACTTGACAATGAAGGAAATAACCAAAATTTTCAAAATTGGTGAAACACAATTTAAGCTTGAAGCTTCCGATGACACTGTGACTGTAGCACAGGAGACTCTGGTATATATTTATGATGAATTTGATAAGGGGCAGCTACTGCAAGAAAAAAGAAGCATCTTAGGGATCTATCTGCAACCGATGTGATTGTGGACATTGCTGCTGGATGGACAGCCCAAGAAACCCTTCAATTTATAAGTAATTGAGACTTCATGAATCGTTACCCTGAACATCACTTATATCCCAATATTTGTTAGCCACGTGTGTGTCAGTTGCAGCATGTGACATAAATTTTTTTAAACTGAAACTAGTAAAAAATTATCTTTGCTCTACAATGAATCAAGAATGTCTAGCAGTTCTGTCTGTTTTATCAACTGAAAGAAATGTTTGAAATGATACAGGTTTCAAAACACTATTGAGAACTGCAGCACAAAAATTTGTACTGTCATTATTGACTATCAATAATAATTATAGTCTCATTCTATAGTTATGAAAGTAACTGATATTATTACTGTACAAGCTTTGTTTCCAGACAAAAAATAAAAGTCAGCTTTTTTATTCTATTCTTTATTAATTTTTTGCACTCTACCTGATGATTGCTGTCCTAAATGCTGTTTTGTATTCTAAGCTTCTCACCTACAACTTTAGGTATGTATATTACAATTACTTAAGTGTAGGGTAACAAATTATAAATACTTGATTTTATTTTGATGGCCATTACATTTATATTATTCATTTTTTACATTATGTACACAACAAATACATCAATTTCTAAGCTGATTGGGGACCTCATTTAGTTTTGCCACCCAGTTCCTCCAAAGGGATTAGTCCACCACTGTTACTGCATGTTTCTTTTTTTATCATGAACTGTGTCCTTACACCATGAAAGGTTAGCATCATATAAATTGATCAGCTCTATGGATGTAGATGAACATTTATTGCAGCCTTGCTCTTGCTCTCGCACTCTGCCAAAACCAGTGGTGTAGGAAGTCTAACACAGACAGTTAGTGGTGATCACATTTGAAGAAATGTCCATTTCAGTCTACCTATAACTGCATTTGTTCCTGTCATCACTCAGAATATTTATGCATGCCAGTTACCACTGTACATTAATTCCACATTCCTGCCACTGAGTGAAGCTTGTATTAACCCGCTCATCCACTGTTACTGAGGAAGTAGATTTTGACAGAACTTTTCATACCATGAGTACACTTGAAACTGTACACTGGAGGGTAGGAATGGATGACAAACCACGAGGTATGTAAATATAGTAATGAGACAGGGTATAGAGTTTGATCTGGTGATGCTGGAGACCTGAGACTTTGAGGGGAGGCAGGAGAACATGTAATACGCCATCATTGCACAGTGATCTGCACTAATGTCACATTGAGAGTCTGTAGTGCTTCTTTTAATGGAGATCATATTGCTCGTGCATCGTAACAATGGCTGATATAAATTTTCAGCAATGGTATGTGATAAGATTTAGCTTCAGACTTGGAAATAGTGTAACAGAAACATTTGAAAAATTTTGATAGGACTGTAGACACAGAGTTTTGTTAAGGACCCAAACATTTTGGGGATTTATGGCATTTGTGAAAGGAAGACAGCCAATTGAAGATAAACCTGACAGTTTTCAAGAACTGATGCAAATGCCAACAGAGTCTTGGATCATTGGTTGGCAGGCAGAAGGAGTGGGGCAGAGTTGAATTTGAGTCACACCACCATTCATCAGATATTGACCAATGAATTGGAGATGACAAAAATCTGCTCAAAACTGGTTCCAGGCAACCTCACATGGGAACAACACTTTTCGTGACTGATAGGAATTATCCCCATTTTTTGGAATTGTGATTACTGGTGGTGAAATTTAACATAAATCTCAAACAAAATTGATTTGGAGGCCTGGACAACATTCGCATGGCTGTAACTGGCCTGCTGAAGGTTATTCCAATATCCAAGTTCCACCACTGCTATGAAGAGTGGAAGAACTGTCTCTGGCACTGTTTGGCTGCCCAAGGCAAGTACTTTGACAAGGACAATGTTCAATTGTAACATTACTTGGAGTAAACAAGATGAAAAAGAAAGCAACAGTGTCATGACTTCATCTGCATATCTAGTAAAATGATTGGCTGGTTACTGTTGAGAGATTGAGAGGAGATTGGACTACTTGAGAGAGAAGAAACAGATTAAACTGTAAAAACATGCATGTAGAAAATTTAAATGTCGTGTTGCATCGTTGGCTGGTATGTCCTGTGGGGTGGGTTGAGTCAACTGTCAGAAAGGGAGTTCTTCCTGCAAACACACTGGCCCCATTCCTTGTGGTTACATGAGAGTTTTCAGTCTACCTATGTATGTATATTCGTAGAGTGTAGGTGAGTGTTATGGATGCACCTATAGTGTAGTGTTATGTTTGTGTTGTACGATGATGAGAGTAGGGGGAGAGAGAAATTTGCATCCGGCACACAGCCTACTCCTCTCGAACACCACCAAGGGGACCACTAACATCAGTGTCACATGCCCTCACTTCATCCATCTCTGTGTACAGCAGGCATGGGCAACCCTTGGTGTCTTGTGGGCCCGACTCACATACTTATTTAAGCTCGAGCCCATCTCATCACAATGGGACAGCAATGCTCCAAGCAAGGGGGTAAAGCACCAATATGATATGCACCGTTTCTCCAACATTCCATGGCAATTATGCTCAAAATACATTTTTGCGAATATATTCATTTTATGTTAGCCTATAATTTCTTCCACAGGCCAGATTCAAATGAATTACTTTGGAATTTGACCCAGAACATTGGCACAAAGACTGCCGACCAGGAATTTAAGTCACCATCTCTTCTCCGCTTGCCAGCTACATACTGGCAGTGAAAATTTCTTCTACAACCATGTTTTGAACCAGTTTACCTCCAAGTCCAACATCACTGCACAGGTGCCTCTTATCAACCT
This sequence comes from Schistocerca cancellata, assembly GCF_023864275.1. Lineage (NCBI taxonomy): Eukaryota > Metazoa > Arthropoda > Insecta > Orthoptera > Acrididae > Schistocerca > Schistocerca cancellata. Next base: position 589,868,267 of record NC_064632.1, on the reverse strand, counting down.
CAGTTACAGATGTGGATAGATATGCATGTGAGAAATCAGGAGTGTAATTTTATTTGTTTGTGTCAAGATTTTCAAGGAAAAATTGGAACTAAATTTAACTTCTGAATATTGGATATTATCATCTTATTTATTATTGTTAATTGTTACCAAAAACACATAAATGGGGATCACTTTTATCATAATAGTGACACTCTGACTGCTTTTTGTGACAATTTCTTATATCATTTTAATTTTTTTTTCCCCAGAATCCTATTTATAACAAAATGAATTTCCTTCATATTATTCATAACATGGGGTTAATAACTAATAATTAATATGGGGTTAATAAGTAAAAGCTCATGATCAGCAGCTTGTTGTAACTAAACAAACTTGTTTAGTATTTTCATCACTCTCTATAAGGAGTTGGCAAAACTAGAAACATACAAGAACATGAGGAGTTTGTGGGTAGTTTCTGATGTACCTTGGTTATTGGTTGTATTTGTATAAATGGTGATAAGTAATTTTAGGGAAAAATTAAAACATACATTTGACTGAATGAAGTGTATTTGACAGTAGGGATATTTGTTATTTTTGAAGTACTAGAGGTTGGTTTCAGGTTGGGGTATTTTATAATTTAATTGAATTCTTTTATTGTGACAGAATAAATGCCAAGGATTCTGTTACATACACCTTGATAACTGTGCATTAAATCTACTTTTTTGCCACTCAGTGAATCAGAATATCACTACTATACTACATGAAATGTTTGCAGTTGCAAATATAAACAATGATCAGCTGTATAATGGAATGATGATAATAAAAATTTGCGCCAAACCAGGATTCGAATCCAGGTTTGCCACCTTGTGTGAGTGGTCACCTTACACACCCGGCTATCTGAGTATGACCCAGAGCTGTACCCAAACTTGCATATGTTGTCAACCATGTGTCTACAACCTGTACTCATACACCCATTTCTTATTCGAAAGTTGCTTGCCTGGTGTCAGCAGATAAATAAGATATTGCCATTTCTGCATTAATCTGAATTATAGTTTAAAGTTCCACCCAGATTAACATAGGCACTGCAACATCATAAACTGTATTAAGCTGCCCATCCACTACTACTGAGGTGATGGTACTTTTCTGCCATGTGTACACAGATGGAGATCAAGAAACAGTTTTTTACTAATTTGCTACGGCAAATAGTACTTTAGTAATGTTATCAGTCATGTTACCTTCAAGTCAACGTTGCATGGCTGTACTGATATAGAAATCATGTAAGGATGTGTTTTCAGTGGTTGCAGTACTGAATGGAAAGCTTTCCAAGACTACACTCACTGAGTCCAATTGTTACCTATATTTGTAGTAAGTATTATGAAAGTGTGCTGTTCAGTGTACCAACTGATCTCTTTTGACGAAGCTGAAGTTGAGGAATACACCCAGAGCAAGTTACTTGAATGTTATGAGCAGCACACTGTAAGTGGAGAGTGCCGACAGGACAGAGAAAAGCAGCCCCAGGTCCACCACGATGATGCCAAACAGTTGAAAGGTAGGTGGCTGAAAGGACAGCTGACGTGCCAGCTGCCGAAGACTTCCCTGGGTATACATGCGCAGCTGCTCGTCCATCAGCAGCCAGGTGACCAAATGCTGTGCTGCACGTGCCTCCGCTGCTGCACAGTGCGCCGGCACCACCACCAGCAGAAGTAGCACCGACAGGAGCACCAGCTTCAGCAACATTGGCACCAGTGCTGCAGTGTCCGAGGAGGCCTGCACCATTCCAAACACATGTGATCAACTGCACATGATGGGAGGAGCAATCTAGGTCATGGGGGTAAGAAGGAGGCTGGGGAGGGGGAGGGAGGTAAAATGCTGTCTGTGGGAGCATACAGATATGACGTGGGGAGAGGGTAGCGCAGCTAAGTGCAGTGCAGTTGGAACGTTATATGGTATGGACAGGGGGGGGGGGGGCAGTAAAAAGACTGTGGGTGCACTTGTGGAGTAGAAGGCTGTGGAGTGGGAACACGAAAGTGGGTAGGTGGGTGAAGGACAATGACTAATGAAGGTTGAGGACAGGAGCATTATGTAAACATAGGATATATTCCAAGAAGAGTTCCCATCTGCACAATTCAGAATACTTGGTGTTGGTAGCAAGGATCCAGATGGCACAGGCTGTGAAGCAGTCATCAAAATGAAGAACATTGTGTTGGGCAGTGTGTTCAGCAACTGGGTGGTCAAGCTCCTTCTTTGCCCACTGTTTGTGGTGGCCATTCATGTGGACAGTCAGCTTGTTGGTTGTCATTCCCACATGGAATAAAGCACAGTGGTTGCAGTTTAGCTTGTAGACCACATGACTTGTTTCACGAGTAGCCCTACATTTGATGGGATAGGTGATGCTTTGAGGAAAAATGCAAGGATGTAGAGGCTTATCTCACTAGGGGTAAGATAGATACTGGCTACAGGAAAATTAAAGAGGCCTTTGGAGAAAAGAGAAACACTTGCATGAATATCAAGAGCTCGGATGGAAACCCAGTTCTAGGCAAAGAAGGGAAAGCAGAAAGGTGGAAGGAGTATACAGAGGGTCTATACAAAGGCGATGTTCTTGAGGACAATATTATGGAAATGAAGATGAAATGGGAGATATGATACTGCGTGAAGAGTTTGACAGAGCACTGAAAGACGTAAGTCAAAACAAGGCCCCGGGAGTAGACAACATTCCATTAGAACTACTGACAACCTTGGGAGAGCCACTCCTGACAAAACTCTACCATCTGGTGAGCAAGATGTATGAGACAGGCGAAATTCCCTCAGACTTCAAGAAGAATATAATAATTCCAATCCCAAAGAAAGCAGGTGTCGACAACGCAAATTTTTTACAGACGAATGGAAAAACTGGTAGAAGCTGACCTCGGGGAAGATCGGGGCATCCTTACATCCTTACATTTGGATTCCGTAGAAATGTTGGAACATGTGGGGCAATACTGACCGTATGAGTTATCTTAGAAGAAAGATTAAGGAAAGGCAAACCTATGTTTCTAGCATTTGTAGACTTAGAGAAAGCTTTTGACAATGTTAACTGGAATACTCTCTTTCAAATTCTGAAGGTTGCAGGGGTAAAATACAGGGAGCGAAAGGCTATTTACAATTTGTACAGAAACCAGATGGCAGTTATAAGAGTTGAGGGACATGAAAGGGAAGCAGTGGTTGGCAAGGGGGTGAGACAGGGTTGTAGCCTCTCCCCGATGTTATTCAATCTGTATATTGAGCAAGCAGTAAAGGAAACAAAAGAAAAATTCAGAGTAGGTATTAAAATCCATGGAGAAGAAATAAAAATTTTGAGGTTCACGATGACATTGTAATTCTGTCAGCGACAGCAAAGAACTTGGAAGAGCAGTTGAACGGAATGGACAGTGTCTTGAAAGGAGGGTATAAGATGAACATCAACAAAAGCAAAATGAGGATAATGGAATGTAGTCGAATTAAGTCGGGTGATGCTGAGGGAATTAGATTAGGAAATGAGACACTTAAAGTAGTAAAGGAGTTTTGCTATTTGGGGAGCAAAATAACTGATGATGGTTGAAGTAGAGAGGATATAAAATGTAGACTGGCAATGGCAAAGAAAGAGTTTCTGAAGAAGAGAAATTTGTTAACATCGAGTATTGATTTAAGTGTCAGGAAGTCGTTCCTGAAAGTATTTGTATGGAGTGTAGCCATGTATGGAAGTGAAACATGGATGATAAATAGTTTGGACAAGAAGAGAATAGAAGCTTTTGTAATGTGGTGCTACAGAAGAATGCTGAAGATTAGATGGGTAGATCACATAACTAATGAGGAGGTATTGAATAGAATTGGGGAGAAGAGGAGTTTGTGTCACAACTTGGCTAGAAGAAGGGATTGGTTGGTAGGACATATTCTGAGGCATCAAGGGATCACCAATTTAGTACTGGAGGGCAGTGTGGATGGTAATAATTGTAGAGGGAGACCAAGAGATGAATACACTAAGCAGATTCAGAAGTATGTAGGTTGCAGTAGTTACTGGGAGATGAAGAACCTTGCACAGGATAGAGTAGTATGGAGAGCTGCATCAAACCAGTCTCAGGACTGAAGACCACAACAACAACAACAGGTGATGCTTGCAACCAAGTGGAGTAGTAGGTGGTGATAGGATGTATGGGACAGCTCTTGCATCTAGGTCTGTTAAAGGAATATCGGCCATGAGGCACAGGGTTTGAAGCAGGGGTTGTGTATGGATGGATGAAGATATTGTGTAGGTGCAGTGGGTAGCAGAATACCACAGTGGGAGGGATGGAGAGGATAGTGGGTAGGACATTCCTGATTTCAGAGCATGATGAGAGGTAGTAAAATCCCTGGCAGAGGAGGTGATTCAGTTGCTCCAGTCCTGGGTGGTACTGAGTCACAATGGGAATGCTTCTCTGCGGCTGGATGGTGAGAATTTTTGAGGTTGTAGGTGACAGGAGAGACAAGGCACAGGGAATATGTTTCTGTGGCAATTACAGACTGTTAAGGCCTCAGTTAGACCCTTGGTGTGTCTCGAGAGAAAGTGCTCATCACTACAGATGCAACAGCCATGGGTGGCTAGGCCGTGGACGTCAACCTCAAGGAACGTCGCTTGTTGGGGTGAGGAAGGCCAGATGAAGTGAATGGGGGAGAAGGTGTTGAGGTTCTTGAGGAATGTGGATGGAGTGTCCTCGCCCTTGATCCAGATCACAAAGATGTCATCAGTGAATCTGAACCAGGTGAGGGGTTTGGGATTCTCGCTGGTTAAGAAGAATTCCTCTGGATGGACCATGAATAGGTTGACATAGGATGTAGCCATGTGGGTGCCCATTGGTGTACTCCAGATTTGTAACTGTGGATAAGGATACAGTTGGTCATGATGACCACGAAGGTTTGAAATTCATTGGGTGTCGGGAAAGGTAGTGTTCAATAGCAGCTAGGCCATGGGCATTAGGGATGTTAGTGTAGAGGGAAGTGACATCAGTAGTGATGAACAGGGCACTGCGTGGCAAAGGAACAGGAACTGAGGAGAGTCAGTGGAGGAAATGGTTGATATCTTTTATATAGGAGGGCAGGTTGTGGATGACAGGCTGAAGGGGTTGGTCTATGACAGCAGATAATGTTTGGTTTGTGGAGTGCTCAACTGTGCGGTCATCAGTGCCCATACAAAGTTCCAGTTTTTTCACAGTCCAATCTATCCACTGTTACGAATGATGAGGAAGATGATGAAATGATGAGAACAACACAAACACCCAGTCCTGGGCAGAGAAAATCCACAACCCGGCTGGTCATCGAACCCGGGACCCCATGAGCTAGAGGTAGCAACACTAGCCACTGGACCATGAGCTAAGGAAATGACAGTAGAGATTATCTCAGTGGGGACACAGTGACTGCCCACAATGGGGTGTCCTTGGAGGTTGGGTTTATGTACTTTAGGGGGCGTGTGGAAGGCAGGAGTGTGCGGAGAAGTAGAGGTGAGGATGGAAGTTGACTCTGGGGAGAAGTTCTGGGCTGGGCTTAACAATTCGAAGTGACTGGAAATCATGCTGGATTTCTGAAGTGGGGTCACTGTGGCGCAGTTTGTAGATGGATGAATCTGGCAGCTGACAGCGTTCTTCTGCCAAGTAATTATTGTGGTTCAGAACTACAGTGGTGAAGCTTCCGTCAGCAGATACGATAATAAGGTCAGGATCAGATTTTAGGTGGTGGATTGTGATTCTTTCTGTGGATGTAAGGTTAGCTTGCATATTCAGGTATTTGGGAAATGAGGGTGAGGTAAGGTTCGAGGTTAAGAAATTCTAGGAAGCTAACAGAGGGTAATTTGGGGGCAGTGGTGGTGGATCACAATTGGAAGGAGGAGTGGTATGTCAGGCAGGGTTCAGCATTGAACTTAGTTAAGCAAGGTTCAATATTGGTCTTTGATTGAGTCTGATTGTTAGGGTTGGTGGCGAAAAGGTGTTTCCATTGCAGGGACTGGGAGCTGGAGAGAAGGTCTTTAAGATGACTGAATTTGGCAGTAGGGCAAAAGGCAAGGCCTTTGAAAAGGACAGATATTTCTGTGGGGGTAAGGCTTTTGGAGGAAATGGTCATGACAGTGTTGCAGGTCTGTTTGGATTCTGGATTCTGTAATGCGATGGGAGGAAGTTTTTGAGGATGGGATAAATATAGTAGGTCTGTGTGGCAGGGTATGTGAGATATGTGGGGGAGGTTTGGAGTCTGTTATAGAGGAGGCAGATAGTGGTAGTTCAAGGTGTGAGTAGAAAATGAACAGGTTGGATAGTTTTTTGAGGTAGTGTTGTGCATGCTGCTCTATTTCCTAGAGGGAAGCATTTCTATGTGTGAGATGGGCTCCAGGAATTTGGGATTGTACAGTATCAGAATATTACCGATGGAGAGGAGCTACTGTAAGGAGGTTTGGGCCTGATTGAAATGGTTTTACAGGGCTATGTTGGTGTGGGTTAAGGACTGGTGGAATCTAAACAGATGGAGGTCATTGTGGAAGGAAGGGTAGCAGCCAAAGATTGGCAATTTGATGGTAAGACCATCTGGGGGGATTCCATAAGCAAAGCAACAACACAGGAACAGTATGTGGGATTGCGTTCTAGCTACAGATAACGAAACTTTTCCGTAATGGCACAGACAGAAGGAGCAAGGATCCATGGTGGAGGAAAAAATACCTAAAAATATGTAAATAATGTAGAAACATATGTGAAAAAATTTGCAAACATACACTAAAATATGTAGGAAAAGTTACAAAAAGTACAGAACAGGTATGGGGAAACAAAATGAAACCTGAGAGAGTAGGACAATAGGGAAAGGCAAAAATGAACTGAAATCAATGTGAAAACACAATGAGATCAAAGATAAAAAAAAAAAAAAATAAATACATTGTAATGTGAGTGGATATGTATGAAGTACGGGAGGGGGGGAGGGGGGAGGGGGGGGAGCTAATGTGTCTAGATCCAAACACATCTGCTTTTGATATAAACTTAATGTGTTGTCTATGTTAACCATATATATGCTATGGATCTTCTCTCTCTCAACTGGTTTTATTGTTTTTATGGCTCAGCTGTTGCGTGCAAGAGTGGAGATCTAAAGGTCCAAGGTTTGATCTTCGGTTGATCCTGTCATTTTTTCTTCCACTTACAGATTGTATCCCTTCTTTCAATAATTTCAAAAAAAATGTGTGTGAAATCTTATGGGACTTAACTGCTAAGGTCATCAGTCCCTAAGCTTACGCACTACTTAACCTAAATTATCCTAAGGACAAACACACACACACCCATGCCCGAGGGAGGACTCAAACCTCCGTTGGGACCAGCCGCAGAATCCATGACTGCAGCGCCTTAGACCGCTTGGCTCATCCCGCACAGCTTCAATGATTTGCTAATGTGAAAGATGTCAAGTTGCACTACAGTCTGGAGTTCTTGGTAAACTGTAGGTCCCTCCCTAACTGTCTGGGCCAGTCTGTTCAAAGGTCACTGGAAGGCAGGGGCATACTAACTCCAGTGGGGCTTTGCTGTGTTACCACTTTAGTGTTCAAACCAACCTTCAGGTCAATGACAGCTTTACTTTAGGCGTACAATGAATTTTTGATCACTCACTATATTGATTTGCCCTATATGCTGCTAGAGCACTTAATTTTATAGCTTTTTTTACCCTGTCTCTGCTGCTTTTATGTTTATGTCCAACATACTACATTTGTAAAGATTAGGTTACATTTACTGGATGTGGATTACACACTTGAACAACAAATTCCATGTATTTTGCAAGCTAGTATCAATATATGTGTATGCCACCCACATTAATGCAGATGTATGTGTATAGTTATTGATAGATTTATCTGCACTAGATAGAATAGTATGTTTCTACAGTAATGCAGTTCTACCAGTACATTAAGATTGCAGGTACTGTGACACTGCTGTAGGATTCCATATGATCTTGCCTTCTACTGATCTCTGAAACTGCCTTACACTGCTGGTTGCAGGTGGATTTACAGTTCATTGTAGACATCGAGTTACAGTACAAAAATTTTTGTATCGCATTTTACAATTCATGCAATTTTTTATACTTCAGGTAATAATATAATTTTACAGGTAGACAAGGTACGAAAACTGTATATGATATTTACAAAAACTAATTTAATAATTTACAGAAAAAATATATACAAAATTAGTTACATAGTTTCGCACATTGAAATATTTATTCATTTTTCCAACAGCTGGAAATAGTCATAGCAGGATTTTTACAGTGTCAAATGGCTAGTGCACAGTTTCACAGTTGACACATTTTAACCACAGGTTCCACCTGACATTAATGTCACAAGTCAGAAACCATTTTTGCATCCGGGATATGATACATCAACTAGTATGTATTTTGGTGTGTAGAATCCGAATACACCTTTCAAAATGTTCTAGCATGTACCATTTTTGAGTTTTTAAAGGCTTTTTTATTTTTCGTATTCAGTATTTTGCTTTTTGCTGTTCTTCTGTTTTGATGTTTAATTGTTTTTTTGATTTGCATAGGAGAGCTAGAAGATCTACAGATCATCAGCAAATGGTTGGTGTGGTAATCCAGTGGTGTGAAAAGGATCCTCAGTGAGTGTTTCCTGTGCAAATTTTTTGTGTTTAAAACTTATACTAAGAAAAATGGTAACTAGTAAATCTTGTTGCTGTCCAAACCACACCAACAAATATTTTTATGTGTGTGGGAAATTCACTCCAAAAGCCCAAAGAAAACAAATCACTGATTTGTTTAAGAGAGCATATAAATTGTATTTTGATTGTCCAGTTGGTAATCAAGATAAAAATTTTGCACCTCATACTGCTTGCATAACCTGTACTACAACCTTAACCAAGTGGTTGAAAGGAAAATGCCGAGCCATGCCATTCGCTGTTCCGATGGTGCGGTGTGAGCCTAATGACCATTATTCAGACTCTTACTTCTGTCTTACAAATATTTTGGGGCATTCAAGCAAAACTAGACATAAAATAAAGTATCCAAATGTATCTTCAGTGCACTTGCCTGTGCCACAAGATAAGGTGTTGCCTGTTCCTGTCTGTAACTTGAAAGCCACAGAACCAGACACCATGTCAAGTGAATCAGAAAGTATTGAACATATAGAAGAGTACTGCCCTCAATATCATGATACTTTGCCTCAGCTGTTTAATCAATGGGAACTGAACAATTTGGTTCACGATCTAAAACTTTTGAAACAGCAAGCTGAACTCTTGGGGTTGAGACTGCAATAACGGAACCTTCTAGCTCCAGGAACAAAAATTTCCCATTTCAGATCTAAAGATGCTTCCTTTGCTCTTTATTTCAATACGCAGAATTCAATGTGAGAATGTAGAGATGTCAATGGTCTGATGATGCAGCTAGGTATACAACATAATCTACAGGAGTGGCAATTATTTACTGACTCCAGTAAAACCAGCTCGAAAGCAGTACTACTGCATAATGGCTATGGACTTCCATCAGTACCTTTGGCTTACACTGTAGACATGAAACAAACTTATGAAACCATGGCTTTGCTGCTAGAGGCAATCAAATATAAGGAATGGCATATAAGGAAGTCATATGTTCCTGGAAATGTAAATGTGAGCAATACCCAATTGGTTGAGCCCAATAAAATCATTTTGCCTCCCCTTCTTACCAAGTTGGGCCTTATCAAGAACTTTGTAAAAGCTCTGGATAAAGAAGGTGAGGCCTTCAATCACATAAAAGAAAAGTTTCCCAAATTAAGTGAGGGTATATTTGTTGGATCACAAATAAGAAAAAACTGCTAAAAGATCCAACCTTTGATACCAAACTCACAGATATCCAATTAGCTGTTTGGTCTTCTTTCAAAGTGATTGTGAATGGCTTTTTGGGTAACAGAAAAGACAAAAGCTATGTTACCACTGTGAATGATCTATTGGACAATTATAAGAACATGAGGTATACAATATCACTTAAAATTCACTTTTTACATTCTCACCTTGATTTCTTCCTGGAAAATTTGAGGCCGTAAGCGATGAGCATGGTGAACGGTTGCACCAAGACATTCTTACTATGGAACACCATTCCAAGGCCATTGGAGCCCTTCGATGATGGGTGACTACTGCTGGGGTCTTGTTAGGGAGAGTGATGAAATGGTAAACAAAAGAAGAGCTTCGCTGTCACATTTTTCAAAAACCAAAGACGATTAAAAGTGAAAATATCTTCTGAACTAATTTGGACCTTTTATTGGTATCATGCCCACATATACATGCAAAATAGTATTTATTTCAAATGTTCTGAATGTGTATTTTTGTATGACTTAATTGTGTCCATTTTCACACAGTATGATATGCAGATCACAGTGTTCCACAAACATACATGCATTTTCACTACATAAACTCGTCCACAATCAATTTTTCACTTGGCAGAGGATTGTGTGCTGATATGAAACTTCATGGGAGATTAAAACCATGTGCTGAACCACAACCCACACCTGGGACCTTTGGTTTTCATGGACAATGGGGAAGTGCTCAACTAAATCTCTCAGCTTTACTTCTGCAGTTTCCTCAGCTCCTCTCTTCCAGACTTTACAGAAGTTCTCTTGTGAGACTTGCAGATCTAGCATTCCTGAACCACATGATATTTTAAAGACATGGGTTAGCCACAGCATGGGGGATGTTTCCAGAATGAATGTTTCACTCTGCAATGGCGTGTGCACTGTTATTAAACTTACCGGCAGATTAAAACAATGTGTGCAATGTGTGCATGGGGAATCACTCCAATTGTTGATGAATGAATACTTAAATGTTAATTGACATAGAAATTGCATTGTTCATTAAGTTTATAAAAACCTTTCTAAGCCCACTTTTAGATATTTACATCAATGTGTTTCTTTGGCCAATGCTTGAAAGAAATAGAGCAAGTTACCACAACCACTTTTGACTCCAACTAGTACTTCCATGGAGGTTTAGATAATGTATAATGTATCTTACCTTCTCCCAAGCTTTGTGAACAGCCTCAGGTGGGTGCCGTTTTGTGGAACTCCCAACTTCGTGCTCTGAACATAAAGGAAAATTGCTGTGTGTGTCCTTTAAATTAAATTGCTGTGTGTATCCTGTTTTAAATTCTGGTACCACAGATGATAAATTACCCAATCAAATGATTTCATTGCTAGACAGCCTTTGAAACACTGTAATAGGTGGAGATTGTTTCATGACATGCCTGTGTAAGGTCTGTACATCGAAGTAAATGATACACATGTAGATTATTTTGCCTTGGCATGCTTGTGGACACATTTTCAAAGTCCTTCATTGGGAAAACAGCAGCGTTTCAACATCAGTTAAGAATTTAATGTTCACATGTGTAAGTCTGTGTGTGGTGTCCCACAAAAGCCCTGGTGTGATCTAGCAGAATGCAGGCCCAAGAGAGTGTGTTTCCATGTATACACTCCACAATCATTTGAAAATTTCTGTGAATAAGGATATATCCCTGCCTATACAAAAACTTGCTTACTCCCCTAAATTAGAGATGTTAAACTCCTGACAAACACTCACCACAAGGCTATACTCTGCTTCTGATACAGCAGGGATTCTAAGTTTGCTGGAGAAAGCTGTTCTGTTTCACTATGTGATTTTGTTGAGTTCTCCCAATGAATCCGATATTCTTATGTGAAGACCACTTTCTTCTTTACAAGTTCAAACTTAAAATCATCAGGCTGTGCAGCTCTAGTGAGGTGGAATTCCTCCCGATGCATGAGTTCAGCAAATTTCTGTTATGGTGCCTCAATACATTTCAGTGAGTCCAGGAAGAACAACATAATTTTCTTGGTGGTTTTCTGTGAAAACTAAATTTATTTTTCTGTGTTGTCAGGCAAGATACTAACCTGATCATTACACAAACTGCAATCAACCAAGAGCTCAACTAAAAAACAACCATCATACCCACTTAAATTGTGGATGAGAATGGTTGGTTGGTTGGTTGGTTTAAAAGGGGGGGAGGGGGGAAGGGACCAAACTGTGAGGTCATCAGCAGTCCTTTGTTCCCGGTAAAATAATTACACAAGGGAAAGAAGAAAAGAAAGGAGATGTACAGCAAAATAACAGGAGAAAGGAAGAACCAGAAGAATGACAGAAGGACAACCAACACTACTATGGACAAAACAGGAAAATAAAACCACAGAGAGAAGCAAAAAACAGGTAGAAGGGGTATAAACAAGAGAGCAGACGACCACAGCTGGCCGACCACGAGAATAAAAAGGAAAAGCCAGCCACTCTGTGACACATTAAAACATTCACCCTAAAAGCATTAGAACGGAGAACACAAAGGGACAAAGGACATGTGCTAAAACTTAAATAGAATGATAAAACCCACTGTCACATATAAAACATAAAACTAAATTAGCCGATGAGGCACTGTCAGCTAAAATTAATGGCAACAAGTCTGGTAACTGAAGAGTCCATCGCAGGGCAGCGTAACAAGGACAGCTCACCAAGATACGGGCCACTGTCAGCCGGGCACCACATTGACACTGAGGTGGATCATCACGGCACAGGAGGTAGCCGTGTGTCACCCAAGCGTGACCAATGCGGAGCCAGCAGAGATAAACAGAGTCCTTGCGAGAGGCCCACATGGAGGACTGCCACACATTCATAGTCTCCTTAACGGCACACAGTTTGTTGTGCATGCTGAGGTTATGCCATTTCGTCTCCCAACGCTGCAAAACCTTGGGGCGTAGTACTGAATGCAGGTCAGTTGCAGAGAAGTAAATCTCCATAAGCGCCTGTTTGGCCAGCCTGTTGGCAAGTTCCTTACCTGGGATTCTGATGTGACCTGGGGTTCAGACAAACACCACTGAATGACTGGACCATTTCAGGGAAAAATGGACTCCTGAATGGTCGCTACCAAAGGATGACAAGGATAGCACTGGATGATAGCTTGTAGGCTGCTCAAGGGGTCAGTACACAGAAGAAACGACTCCCAAGGGCATGAACAGATGTGCTTGAGAGCACGAATATAGCCACCAGCTTGGCAGTGAAAACACTGCAGCCATCGGGCAAGGAATGCTGTTGAATATGTCCTCCATGGACATACGCAAAGCCAACGTGAGTATCATCCATCGAGCCATCGGTGTAAACCACTTCGTGGCCTAGGGACATGTCAAGAATCGAGAAGAAGTGGCAATGGAGAGGCGTAGGGTTAACTGAGTCCTTAGGGCCATGTGAAAGGTCCAGGCGAAGCCACAGCCTAGGTATACACCATGGAGGTGTACATGAATGGACCTCAAGTATAGGTGGTAAAGGCGAGGACTCCAGTTTGGAAAGGAGGGATCGGACACGAACTGGAAATGGAAGCCCTGACCTGGGCCGCCAATAAGGGAGATGAACCACCGCGGGTGGGAAAAGGAGACAGTGACTTGGATGCACAGGAGAACTACGAACGTATGCAATATAACTGGCCAGCAGTTGTGCACACCTAACCTGCAATGGAGGGACTCCGGCCTCCACAAGGACGCTGGTCACTGGACTCATCCTAAAAGCTCCTGTTGCTAGGCGAATGCCACACTGGTGCACTGGGTCGAGTAAATGCACCACTGAGGGCGCCACTGAACCATAAACCAAACACCCATAGTCAAGTCAGGATTGAACAAGGGCTCTGTAGAGCTGCAGCAGCGTAGAGCGATCTGAACCCCAATTGGTGTTGCTCAGGCAGCAGAGGGCATTGAGGTGCTGCCAGCACTTCCGCTTAAGCTGACGAAGGTGAGGAACCCAATTCAATCGGGCGTCGAAAACCAGTCCTAAGAATCGATATGTCTCCACCACAGTGAGTGGATCGTTATTAATGTAAAGTTCTGGTTCTGGATGAAGGGTACGATGCCAACAGAAGTGCATACCACACGACTTTGCGGCCAAAAACTGGAAACTGTGGGCTTGAGCCCATGACTGCGGCTTGTGGATGGCTCCCTGTAGGCGCAGCTCAGTAGCACTAGTACTGATGGAGCAGTAGAAAATGCAGAAGTCATCAGCATACAGAGAAGGTGAGATGGAGGGCCCTACAGCTGCTGCTAGACCATTAATAGCCACTAAGAAGAGAGATACACTCAATACAGAGCCCTGCAGAAACCCATTGTCCTGGAAAAAGGAGGGAACTATGGGAAGAACCAACTTGGACACGGAAAGTACAAAGTGACAGGTAATTCTGGATAAAAATCGGGAGCGGCCTTGGATTCTCTACTCGTATAATGTGCCAAGGATTTGATGTTGCCAGCTGGTGTCTTACGCTTTTCGTAAATAAAAAAAGATGGCAACCAGGTGTTGGCATCTGGAACAGGCTGTTCGGATGGCAGACTCCAGGGACACAAGATTATCAGTGGTAGACAGACTGATGGGCCCATACCTATCCACGTCAAGCGGGTTTGTACTGGGTTTGAGCACCGGAATGATGGTGCTCTCCCACCATTGCGATGGGAAGACGCCATCGCGCCAGATCCAATTGAAGATGACAAGGAGACATCGCTTGTAGTCAGATGAGAAATGTTTCATCATCTGACTGTGGATCCGATATGGTCCAGGAGCTGTGTCAGGGCAATGTGCAATGGAACTGAGGAGCTCCCTCTCTGTAAATGGGGCGTCATAGGATTCACTGTGGCGTGTAGTGAACGAGAGGACTTTCCCTTCCAGCCGCCGTTTGAGAGTGTGAAAGTCTCGGGGGTAATTCTCCGATGCAGAGGCTCGAGCATAGTGGTCAGCAAAGTGCTCGGCAATCACGTTTGCATCGGTAGATAACACACCATTGATGTTAATGCCAGGGACACCTGTTGGGGTCTGGTACCCGAAAATACGTTTGATCTTTGCCCAGACTTGGGAAGGTGATGTGTGGCACCCAATGGTTGAGACATCTATCTCCCAACACTCCTGCTTCTGTCGTTTGATAAGTTGGCAAATGTGGACACAGAGCCGTTTAAAGGCTATGAGGCGCTCCAGGGAAGGGTGTCACTTATGCTGCTGTAGAACTCACCGATGCTCCTTAATTGCTTCAGCGACTTCCAGCGACCACCAAGGGACTGCCATTCGCCGCGGACACCCTAAAGAGTTAGGGATCATGTTTTCTGCCACAGAAACAATTGTTGTAGTCACCTGCCCAACCATCACATCACTGTGACCGTGTGGGGGAGATTCGATGGTGACAGCAGAGGTGAAAGTTTCCCAGTCCGTCTTGTTTAAAGCCCATCTGGGCAGGCGTCCATGAGCCTCATGCCGGGGAAGTGGTCACTACCACACAGGTCGTCATGTGCTCGCCAGAGGATTAATGGGAAAATTCCTAGGCACAAATTGATAAACCAATGGCCGAGTAACTACCATGAGCCACATTGAAATGTGTGGCGGCCCCAGTATTTAAGAGGCAGAGGTCGAGCTGAGACAGTAAAGTTCCGACATCTCTGCCCCAGGCAGTAAGCATGGTGCCACCCCACAAGGGGTTATGGGCATTAAAATCTCCCAAAAGTAGGAAAGGCTCAGGGAGTTGATCAATCAGTGCAGTTAATACATTCAGGGATACTGCAGCATCTGGAGGAAGATATACATTGCAGACAGTTATTTCCTGCGTCGTCCTTATTCTGACAGCCACAGCTTCAACAGGGGTTTGAAGGGACACAGTGTCACTATAGACTGAGTATAGACATAAACGCAAACTCCACCTGACACTCGATTATAGTCACTATAGTTCCTGTAATATCCCTTATAGCCGCAGAGGGCAGGGGCCTGCATTGCTAAGAACCGGTTTCCTGGGGGGGCAATGCAGAAAGCAGGTGTAAAGGTCAACAGTTGCTGTAGCTCAGCCAGGCAGTGGAAAAAACCACCTCAATTCCACTGGAGGACGACATCATCGAGAGACTGGGAAGGCACGGAACACTCAATGAGGCAGTTTACACCTCAAGGTCACCTGCTGCCACCGACCTTTTTCTCCACCTCATCCACAGATTCAGAGCTTGTAGGTAGTGGTGATGTGGGTGACACTGCAATTCTCTTGGTCTTGGGGACCTTCTGTTTGGATCTCTCTCACTGCTCCTTGGGTTTCCCTGGCTGAGATGACTTCACCGATTCAGTCTCCGGGACTGAGAATGAGTGTGAAGCCCTACAACCAGTTGCTTTCGGGCTCTTCAGCCACTGGCGGGTGTCATCTTTCCCACTAGCAGAAACCTGGGAAGGGAGTGACCCAAGGGAACCCTGCCTAGCAAGAGCAGCCAAAGAAGACTTACGCTTCTCCACCTCAGAAGTGGAGACTGATATCCCCGATGGTTGGGAGGGTGTTGCTCCCGAAGTAGGTGGTGCGGGAGCAACAGGGAGGGAAGTGCACCCCACCATCAAGGGGGCAGTTGTAGTCTTCTGGTTCTGAGAGGCAACAGGAATGCAAAGAACTGATGAGGCGACAACTGTTCTCATAGCGGCAGCGTAAGAGGAGGTCATAGCCACAGGATGTAGGCACTCAAATTTCCTATTAGCCTCAGTGTAGGTCAGTCGGTCCAGAGTCTTATATTCCATAGTTTTCCTCTCTTTTTGTATAATCCTGCAGTCTGGCGAGCATGGTGAATGATGCTCTCTGCAGTTACCACAGATGGGAGGCGGAGCATGTGGAGAATTGGGATGTGATGGACATCCACAATCTCAACATGTGACACTGGAAGTACAGCAGAAAGACATATGGCTGAACTTCCAGCACTTAAAACACCGCATCGGGGGAGGTATATATGGCTTGACATCACAGTGGTAGGCCATTAGCTTGACCTTTACGGGCTAGGTGTCACCCTCTAAGGCCAAGATGAAAGCACCGATGGCAACCTGATTATCCCTCGGACCCCGATGGACATACCGGACGAAATGAACACCTCACCACCCTAAATTGGCATGCAGCTCTTCATCAGGCAGCAAAAGAATGTCCATGTGGAATGTAATACTCTGGACCATATTTAAGCTCCTATGGGGTGTGATGGTAACAGAACAAATCCCCCACTTTTGTCACAAGCGAGTAATGCCCGTGACTGGGCAGAGGATGCTGTTTTTATCAAGACTGACCCAGAGTGCATTTTGGACAAACCCTCCACTCCCCAGACTTGTCCTCCTAATGATCCACAAAATACTGAGGCTTTATGGACATGAAAGATTCTCCATCAACTCTCGCACATACAAGGTACCGGGGTGATTAAGCTTCATTGCCATCCTTAGCCTGGCGTCATATTTCTTAGCATTGAAGTTGGACTTTGCCCAGTCTGAGACTGCTGGCGGCAGACCACCAGGAAGAGATGATGTACTACACTTCATGGCGTGTCATCCACCCTAATGCCACTCACTCAGACCAGAGACCCTCCTCACGGGTGCCACCCAGCCGCAGTAGAGGCCACCTGGCAGGATGGCCATTGCCAGGAGTCCCAATGCCCCAGAGTAATCAGCAACTACTCGGCATATGTGGGAAGTTAACAGTGCAGGCATCAGCAGAATGATCCCCGTGTAGTCAGGGGGCTACAACCAACAGGGTACAAGGTGGCCCCACCACAACGGACTGGCTACCGTGCTGGATATGAGACGCAAAGAATCGTCGTCATTGCAGAAAACGACAATGCATAATGGGTGGAGGAAAATGCATCCAGGAAGGTGTTCTCACCCAAGAGATGGAGGTTAAGCAGGACTGCAATGCCTTGACGTGAAATTGGGCTAAAGATGTCAATGCACGATGGACACGACACACCATGGAAGGCGCCCTTCCCCAGTTGGCTCCCTCTTTGGGAAATTTTGAAAAATGGAGGTCAAAGCCTACAGGGCACCATCACATAAAGGCGAAAAGGTGTGAGACTCCTTTTGTCGCCTCTTATGACAGGCCTGTTCAAGCCCCTGGGCCTGCAGGGGTGGGATGAGAATGGGTATGCATCATAGGAGTTTGTAATTCAAGTTGTGTGAATGTGTGCAGCACCGTGGAATATGCCATTTACATGGCAATGCCTGCTACATAATGTTTTGGCTTTATTAGCTAATGACTGCCAAGAAATATAATAGTCAACTGTATTCTCATACAATGATCTAGCTTCTTGTGTATTGATCACATGAAAATTGTGCAATAAATCACATCAAATTTTTGTGGAAGGTCTTTAAGCTCAGAGAGCAACCACTTCACGGGATCTTCCCAATGTATGATCCAAAATAATTATGACCTTTGTCATATGCACATACAACTTGATACATTGCCACAAAGGTTCGTGTGCTTCTTTGTGAGTAGTATGTGAGGTAATGGGGGTCACCCTCACAATCTGCCACAGAAGCAATGTGACACTCAAAGCTGTTGCGTAAAGCAAAGGCTATTCACTCCTTGTAGAGAACATTCTTAAAAATTAAGAATTTATTCACATCTTTGGGAATCTCTGCACGTAACAGATCCTGTGTAATGCAATCCAGTAATTGCTGTGTTAATCATTTACTGTAAGTAAATGAGCTGAGGCACATAAGACAAAAATGCCATTTATGAGTGTCTTTTCTCAACTAGGGGGAGGAGGGGGGGAAGAAGGCATGGCATGTTTTTGATCCAGCAGTATTATTGATTCTCATCCTGGGAAATTAAAAACTTATCTACTTTTGTTGAACCACAAAAGACAAAAATGTCAACAACAGTCTTTACTCAAGTGGGAGAAAAGAAGGCAGGACATGGTTAGTTAATTAGTTAGTTAGTCACTTTCATGTTCCGTGGATCACTTTGCACGATAAATCGTCATGATGTGGAATGAGTCATTTTACATTCATGTTGCACATTAATTTGGTCATCTATTTGTACTCTAAACATCACCACGTATATCCCCCCCAAAATGAAAACAAGATATACAGATTGAGTTAGCAATTCCTACCCACAACCTTTTACACATTAAAAATGTAGAAATTCTTCTATTGAATAGTAGTTGTCAAGGAGAAATTTTTTCAATTTATTTTCAAATTGTACTAAGTGGTAAAAATTTTTGTTGCAGCGCTGTGCACCCCTTTCTGTGCTAAAGGCAACCTTAATGTTCAGTAAAGAATGTCATTTTTTCTTCTAGTATTGTAATTATGTACATCATTGTTTCTTTTGAACAGTAGTGTATTATTTACAACAAACTTCATGAGGGAATAAATATACTGTGAAGCAGTAGTCAGAATGCCCAACTCCTCAAACAGATGTCTACAAGATGTTAACAGGTGAACACCACAAATTATTCTTGCAGCAAGTTTTTGGTCAATGAAGGCCTTCTTTCTTAAAGATAAGTTACCCCAGAACATTATTCCATATGACATTACTGAATGAAAGTGAGCAAAATATGTCAACTTACTGATTTCTCTCTCCCCAAAATTTGCTATGATTCTAAGTGCAAATGTGCCTGAACTAAGTTGTCTGATAAGTTCCAAAAAGCATTTTTTTTCCAATTTAAATTCTCATCAATATGGATACCTAAGAATTTTGAAGTTTCCACCCTATGCATTATTTCATCACCATGTGTTATATGTATCACTGGTACAGTACTCTTAGAGGTGCAGGACTGAATATGATGTGTCTTTGTGAAATTCAGAGTGAGGCCATTCACAGAAAACCAGTCACTGATACTTCTGAGAACATTCTTCACTATTTCTCTATGTATACTCGGAGTGATTACAATACTGTCATCATCTGAAAAGATAACTAATTCTGCTTGTTGTACATGAGAATAGACCCCTTAATATATGAGAAACAGAAGTGGACCTAAAATTTAGCCTTGAGGAACCCCATATGTGATTTCTTCCCAGTCAGAATTATGTCCCTGGATTCTGTCAGATGAATTATTAGTAAGTACAGCTTTCTGCATTCTTTTGGTTAGGTATGACATGATCCACTGATTGACTACACCATCAGTCCCATAAAACTTCAATTTATCTAGAAGCATACTATGATTCACACAATCAAATGCCTTGGATAGGTCACATAAAATACCTACCGGTGCTATTTTCTTATTTAATGCTTGCAATATCTGGTGTGAACATGTAAATGGCATTCTCAGTAGAGCAACCCTTCTGAAACCCAAACTGATTTGCTGAGGATATTATTGTTACCAAGGTGAGACACTATTCTACAATGCATCACCTTCTCAAAAATTTTGGAAAACGATGTCAGCAGTGAAATAGGTTGGTAGTTACTGCCTTCTACCTTATCACTTTTCTTAAAGAGGGGTTTAAGAACAGCATATTTTAATCTCTCTGGAAAAATGCCTTGAAATAGTGATGCATTACATATTTCATACAATAACGGATTTATCATATGGGAACAAATCTTTAGTACTCTATTGAAAATACCATCAAAACCAGAAGAGCTTCTATTCTTGAGAGAATGTGTGACCCTCTTAATTTCAGAACTAGGTGGTACATATATATGATATAATTTTATGAGAGTTACTTCTTCAACATATTGCTGTGATCTTTTTCTTGAATTGTTGGTCCCTATGCCTTCTACTATGTTTAAGAAACGATTATTAAATACATTTGCTGTCTGTGACTTGTCATTTATAACCCTTCCATTCAATTCAATGGTAAAGTTATCCTCTTCTGTGGTTGGTTGTCCTGTCTCTTACTTCACTATTTTCCACACTGCCTTAACTCTGCTGTCAAACATACTGATTTCTGCCATTATCAGCATGTTTCTTGATTTTTTAATAACCTTTCTTAGTAATTTTGAATAGTTTTTGTAGTGTGCAACTACTACAGGGTCTTTACTTGTTTTTGCCAAAAGATACATTTCCCTTTTCCTTTCATGAGATACTTTAATCACCTTTGATCCAGCATTATTACTGATTCCCATCCTGGGAAATTAAAAATAAATCTACTTTTGTTCAGACACATAAGACAAAAATACTATTTATGACTGTCTTTACTCAAATGGGGGGGGGGGGGGGGGGAAGAGGCGTGGGGAGAATTCAGGACTTGTTTTAGATCCATCAGTGTTATTGATTCTCATCCTGTGCAATTAAAAACAAATCTACTTTTGTTGAGGCACATAAGAGAAAAATGCCATTTATGACTGTCTTTACTCAACTGGGGGAAAGAAGGCAGGGCATGTTTTTGATCAAGCAGTATTACTGATTCTCATCCTGGGAAATTAAAAATAAATCTACTTTTATTGAAGCCAACCACCTAATTTGGAGAAGTGAAGGGGTCAACACCTTTATGCCTATGTTATGTTCCATATCATTATCATAATCATCATCATCTGATTTCCACTCCTTCAGGTTGCATACATATTTAGCTATATGGTGAATCTACCTCTCAAATTCTGAAGACTCAGTGAAACTTAATACCGTCAAGTTTATAATACCCATGAAGTTCCACTTGGTATCTCCTTGTATGCTCAAGATTTTGTGTAATCTTTTTCTCACAAGCCAGGAAGTGATGACACAAAACAATATTTGTTGCTGTTTTGCATGTTACTTATGCCAGTTTTACCTGCTATGTACTTTGAAAGGGGAATATAAGAGAACCCCCTCATATTGGGTCACACAAATGCACGTGAATGTCCAAACAGAGAACCTTACTGACAGCTTTCTTTCTTGGAACTGAGACAATCAAGCCTGTAATGGGTCAGGGTAAATTACTGAAACCACTAAGCACATTAACTACCTTGTGATATCATGTCACAATGACTCCACTTACGTATTACACTGTTTTTTGAGACACCCTCCTTCGACAGGAGAGTGAACTTGCAGCATACTGCAGCTACATTTAATGATGAGATACCATGAATCATTTGTGATCTTGGAAAGTCCCACTTCCAAAACGGATAGGCACACATTTAGGAAAAAGATCACAACTCATGCAGAGAAACAAGTGAAGGAGTTGAAAAACAGAGAGGTCAGCAGGTCCAGCAATTTGGTTTTTCAAAGAGTACTCTGCAGCACTGGCCCCTAACTTAGCTAGCATTTACTGTGAATCTCCATACCAGTACAAAAAAAAAATTATGTATGTTTGAGGTGGGGGTATTCAGCTGCCAAATTGTGAAACTTCATGGTGAAACTGTCAGCTGCCATTTACTTTAAACAATTCACTACTAGTTTTAGTAAATGACCATTATCAAGCTTAGCTGGCATAAATGACAGGAATGTTATACCATAATTTGAACAAAAGGAATTTGCCCTTTTAAGCCCACCATAGTATGTAAAAAGTTTCTCACAGTAATAAATGTGTAAAATAATTTTCGTCAAGAAGCAAGTCCACATTGACAGCTAATAGCAATTGTGACATGTTCTACACTTGATAAATATGATGAAAATTTACAACAAGATACAAAGAATGTAAAACAGAACTGAAAACAAATTCTCCACAACTAGTATGCATCTACAAGAAAATCGACATTCTACAGCACACATAAGCAGTGATTTCTCCTCTCCTCCCATAGCCAAAGAATGAAGCTACATTAACATATAGGAAATACAAATCCTTTAAAATCTGACTTTTTTTACATGAATTAAATACCTACCAAGGTGATACCATATCTTTAACGCATTCTCTGGGAGTTTTATTTTCACACATTTTGCTTTTGTTTTTCACGTGAGTGTAATATTACACTGCTGTACAAAATTTAAGGATGAAGGTAACTTTAGCCCAAAGTATCACCTACGAACTAACATATGGCATTATATTATGGGGTAATTCATGATTAAGAGAAAAGGTATTCATTGTACAAATGCATGTAATTAGAATAATAGCTGGAGACCACCCAAGATCACCTTGCAGACATTTATTTAAGGGATCTGAGATATTCACAGTACCTTTGCAATACATATATTCACTTATGAATTTTGTTATTAATAACCCATCCCAATACAAAAATAATAGCAAAGTGCATAGTTACAACACTGGAAGAAAGGCTGATCTTCACTATTTTGCTATTCTGGCTTAAATCAGGCTTTGACAGAGAAAGGGGTAAATTACACTGCCACAGAAATCTTTGGTCATCTACCAAATACCTTTAAAAGTCTGTAGGAGAGCCAACCAGCATTTAAAAACAAATTAAAAGAACTTCTAAATAATAACTCCTCCTATGCAATAGATGAATTTTTTGATATAAATTAGTAATTGTAAAACATATACATAACTTTTAGCTATGAGGCAGGAAAAATTTATTGTGTAAAAAAACTTACGTTACACTGGTGCATTCCACATCATTACAAAATGTTGTATTCATGACCTATGGAACAAGTAGTGATGTAATGTGACTGTACCTTCCCTCTTCATTAAAGCCTGTCTCCTCTCCATTAAAAAAAATGGCAGCAAGCAGTATAATAAACTACCCTTGACAGTGAGGAACCTACTATACAACTCTTTTGAGAGACATGTACAGAACATACCAGTCCATAGTTATGTTAATTAAGTGGAAAAATTCTATAATAGTATGGTATCCTAAACATACATTTAATTGTTAATGTAAAATATAAATGTAACATCTACTTTAAAATGTAAAATTTTATTATTGTACACTCATCAAACCCCATATCATGTAGATGATCTGTGGTTACTAAATAAATATCTGAACACATTCAACCGTTTTGACAGAATAGTTTCTCTAAAAACCATCTTCTTTTTTTGGAGGGTTTCTCATTCTTAACCACATATAACTAATTATCTAATTTCATTTGTCACTTGTAATTGATTTAAATCGACAACAACTATTTGTATCATTAGTCTGAAACACTGCATTTGCAAAAACTAATAATTTTTCATAAGTGCTATAATGTCTTACTGTGTTGAAAGACTCATCAAATCATCAACAATGCAGGGAAAGATAGATTGCTATTTACCATACGTTTCATACGCTAAATTACAGATAGGCACAATTAAAAGGACAGTTACACTCTTAATTGTGCCTGTCTGCAACTTAGCGTGTTATCTTTGCGGTAAGTAGCTATCTATCTTTTCCTACATTGTTTATGTTCCTACCTAGAGTTTCCATTGTTTCATCAAATCATCGTTCTCCTATAATTAAAATGTAGATATTGTTAAATTCAACTTTAGTATCACTAATGTAACATTTTCCATACTCAAAACGTAATCCCAATGTTTTGTCTTTCAATCCAACTATGTATATTGATATACTGATGTTAAACGACCAATTACACAGTTTTAGCAGACACTATCAGCATACAGTCAGACAACTCTCTGGTACAAAAATTTTACCATGAGACAACTGGAGCGACACCAGTCCCCCAAGCAGTGACACAGCAGAGAATCACAAGCGTCGTAACTTTAATGTTTGTTTTTAGTTACTTCCTACTTAATTAACGAAATAGCTGTTATATTTTTGCGTCCCATGCTTTAGTAAATTACCAAGGGCCATGAATTATTGTGAAACACATGTGAAAACAGCTCAATCACTCTGATTCAATGACAAAAGCTACAACTTATGTATATTTGTAGGTTTTTTCACTGAAAGCAAGAGAATTTAATCACTTATTTCATGCCTGAGAAGAAGCATGTATTTCTGTTGTTATCATAAGCACTTTCCTTGATACTTATAGAAAACTGTTGAGTCTCATGATTCGCCCATTCTTACATTTCACTCAATTTTGTATTACACGAAAATTTTTGTAAATGTAAAATCCTTGGCTTCAAAAGCAAACGTGTTGAAAATTTTTGCCATATGTTGCTCAGATTCAGTAATAATTGTGGAATTGGGTTCTTCTGTGTTGGAAAACAATTTTATTGTTCTGGACGATTTATTAGCAATAATTGTGGAATTGGGTTCTTCTGTTGACGATTAATATCACCTCTGTTTGGTTTTCCCTTAAGCCACAGGTGTGGCTGATTATTTGGTATATTAAATAATGTTGGTATTATATTTGGTATAGGCTTCCTATGTTCCATATTAACTGATTTGACTGGAAGTCTAGGAAAATAGCTCCGTTTTGTTTGGGAGATGCACGATGTCTTTTCGCAAAAGGTCGTGTCCTCTGATGTTTACTTGCAGTTTTTCATTATTAAAGCGAACCGATGTTATTCAGTAAATACCTGTGCATTACAACAGAAATGTAACTAAACTGTCCTGTGATGGAACGTTTCGTACCTCTCAGGCTACTAAGGAAACTAAAGAATGACAAATGTGGCGTCAGTTTATTGTTATTGGCGATTTTTATGACGTTACATACAGGCCCTATTATAAAAACTATCTAGCAAATCAATGTAAAAAGTTAGTATTTGCACCCGTCCAAAATCGTATTAAGAACTGTTGCTTGCTGGCCACTTGGGGCACTGCTATCGCTGTGGATATCAAAAACTGGCTGGAATGTCATTGCTGTTAAGCCCGGTCCACACGCAACGATCTGTCTGCGCAGACATCGGCGCAGATGTCTGTACATGCAAAAGATCGCTGCAAATGTGGTGTGTTCACACGACACAAACCCCAATCTACTACTCGCCCGCCATCTGTCGGTGTAGAAAAGAAATCAGTAACAAGCGACTACGCTCCTCGTAAACGTCAAAAATTTAATTCATTTATTTTGAAATATAGAGATGGAGGAAGTTCTGTTGTGGTCTGTGTTCGCAACTTGTGTTGCAAAAAACATTCAGACCAACCGCAGGAAACAGAGAAAGCGGTCAAAATGGTGTAGACAGTGGCTGCTAAAGCCAAAGCAGTTTTCTCACGTAAATTTACTGCGGGAGTTGCAGGGCGAACCTAACGACTGGCGAAATTATTTTCGGATGGATGTCGAAACTTATAATTATCTCTTAAAGCTTGTAGCCCCTCATATTATGAGAAAAAATACTTGTATAGAGAAGGGCAATTTCTCCTCATGAACGGCTGGCGGTAACATTAAGATTCCTAACAACAGGAAGGAGCTACAAGGATTTGGAATTTTCAACTGCAATATCGAAACAAGAGTTGAGTGAAATAATACCCGCAATTTTTCAATTAGAGCATTGTATGCTGCTGTCTTTTTGTCTCAGTCACTATGTTCTTTACTTTAATCTTCCACAAACATGGGTGGTTTCTATATATTTCAATGAATTCACTTACAAACTCTCGAGAACACTGACGAGTATCAGCCATTTTAATGCCCTGTGCGCACAAATACAAACACTAGACTGAACAAACAGCTGTTTCGCGCCAGATTTGCGGCGATCTCCTGTCCACACGCTCCAACTTGTCTGCACAGATGTGGTTTGAACCCACAGATTTGAGAGGTTTCGCTCAAACCTCCAACTCCAACTTCCAGGTTTGCACACACCTCAGGTTGGTGTAAATCTTCTGTCCACACGCAACGATCTGTCTGCGCAGATGTGATGTGCGCAGACATTTGCGCAGACAGATCATTGCGTGTGGACGGGCCATTAGGGTAGTTCTTCTTTTCCTTTCAATTTTCTTTCTTTTCTAGCAAATCTTTGTAATTTGTGTGAATGAGTAATGAGGACAAAATAGCTACTTCTAGTTGATATAATTTTTTCAAATGAATTTCCTAATGATGTAGATGAACCAATAAATAAATCTCATAAATCATCTTTATGATGATGAGAAGGAACCATCTTCCTGACGTTTCTGTTTTATCCCTTGATTTCTTCTTTAACTTGTTCCACTGCAACATTAAGAAGTTCATCTTTTTAATGTTTCAATAGTCTGTTCTGGGTTGATTCTTCCATGTTAGATAAGCATCATTAGACTCTTCTTTTCTTTCTGTATCTTGTCACTTTATCAACTACTTCAGGACATCTTTTACTAGAACTGATTTTCGAAAAAAATGCTATTAACATTGACATTGATGTTTAAGTTCACCTTTACATTCATATTTCGATTTACAGTTATGTTTACTATTAATATTTATATTGAATATTTATGACCATGTTTAATGATTCTATTCCAGTAAAATCTTATATTTGTATTTTCTGTCATTAGATGTCTTTGTTGAATCTCTTGTAAAGAAACTAGAGTCATCAATCCAACATCTACTACACCTTTCTTTAAACTTACCAATCTTAAAATCTCTACCAATAAGTTCATGATATATATGATTTGGAGCACGATTATTTTGTTGAAAGATATGCATAGAACAAAAATCGGCTCTAAGTAACTGTTCTGGATTTTTTAATTTGTTTGAGCGAATTAGAATCAATTTTTTCCTTTATATCTGCTTTGAGTGAATGCTCATCCAATAAAATTCTGTCTTTTGAGGACAAAATCATCAAATAAACACACTGAAACATCCTCAGATTCGTCCAGACATTAAGAATGTTTATTATTTTCAACATAAGTTGTAATTTTAATACCAATTTTACCTTAAATTTATTACACATGTTCATTATTTTCAACATAAGTCGCAATTCTAGTACCAATTTTACCTTAAATTTATTGCACCTCTTTATTAACTGTTCATTCTCATGATAATCTAAACTTTAAGAATGAAATATAAATTATTCATTTTGTTGAAGTTTAATAATCCTGGAGCTAAAATAGTTATCTTTCGTTTTAGCTGTCTTTCTAGTACAGGGCATCTCACGTAAAGCCAGTACACCTTAGGTCTGAGATTCAAGTAACAATGAACTAACTAAAACAGAATAGATAACAGAAATGTTAAACAAAACGTGTAGTTACCTTTTTATAAGAGATGCTGGAAGTGGTGGACATAGACATCCACGCAACCTCAAAAAAATTCGATTAGAGATGATTAATCAGTAAGTCACACATACCGTTTTATGTGGGAAATCCTGTACCACCTGGACTTATAGTTTCACATCTAATTGTGTTAGGTAAATATTTTCCATGTATTTTCTGTTCCCCTTCTATTTAACTGCACACTTGGTTCCCAATCTGTTATCATTTATTGAGACGATTTGTTTTATGAATAAATGAGTAGATAACTTATTTGAAGGGTCACATTTCAGTTCTGAAAATATGACTGAATTTTCTGCTGATAGACAATATTAAGTAAGTAGCATTAAATGTTTGTTTTCTTGATTTACATCAAAAATAATAACTCCAACTCTGATTGTTGTTGTTCCAGAAGATCAATACAGTTTTAAAAATTAGAAAAATATGTTACAAAAAAGAAAATTAATATAAGCATTAAAGTAAATGAAGTTTCAAACAGAGTTGTCATTGAAAGCGATGTTATGTTATATACAGACATAAAATATAGTATTGGAATCACACATAATAATACTGTTGATGACAGTTCTAAGATTATTCTCTTGGAATTGATTAATATTAGTGTTCATTTAGCTGAAGGTATATTTGTCAAACAATTAGGAATGAATACTATTTATTCTTTTAAAACGAATATAGAGTTTTGCGATCATATTTTTTAGAAATCATATCATCATTACTTTGTGCCAATACATGATAAAGCTCAAGATTTAGTAGTAAGATTGGAACAACAATGTGACAGGCAGATATGGTTTATGTTCGTTCCAATATAGGCGCTGAAAAGCACCCTATGATTCTAGCTGCCTATGAAAATCTCGGTTGATATTTAGTTGTAGTGCAGTGATGTCAAAAGCTTTTTCATGCCAATTTACCCTACAAAACCTGTTTCCAGGCCAGACCCACACCATCTCAAAGCTCATATTCCAGCTAATAGCAACTATTCACTTGCCTCATAGAATTTGTGTTCCTTAACTCGCACTGTTATTGCCCATTTGCCTCACAGGTCGGTTATCTAACCTTTTCAGCAAGTACTTTTAAATCCAATTTTTTGTTGCCTGACTACATTACAGTTTAATTTGTGATTTAGTGTGTGCTTAGAGGGATCTGCAGTGAAAAACTTTGTTCATAAAATCAAACGAATGAAATTTCTTGTTTTCAAAGCGCAGTTTTACTTCATTTTAATTTGATTCTCTTTCTTTATAAACTACAATTTCAGTCAATCGAAACATTTTCTGAGTATAGATACATACGTTGCACAGAATCAAATTTGATTTAATTTATTATGTGATTGTTTCTTGGTTGTTTGCCAGTTTGTGAAGATGGGAAGGTATTATTTTCATAACTGTTTTCATTTACAACAATCAGCAAAGAACACCTACAATATATTGGTTCCTAACACAGGCTATAGCTGCAGATGTTTCTAATAGAGGGAAATAAATTATGCAAAAGATATTTTTTGACGACTCTGACTCCAAATTTGATTCCAGTAATTCATATGTTCCTGACAAAAACGATCTGTCAATGTTCAACATGATTCAATCTCACAATATCTGAAAACAAACTGGATCAGAATATTTTGTATAAAAAGGATGTGACTATTACTACGAAGGTCGACCTTCACCATTGAACTGAAACAGTAAGCAATCTCAATTCCAATGATAATGTGCCAGATATATTAAACATGTAATGTGACACTCCAGTTTCACCATATGTTCCACATTCTTTTGTTAGTTCATCTCAGGACTACCAAAGTAATTCTGTTCATTATTTCCATGGTAGAAAAACAGTGGCAGGCTGTTCTTCAGAGTATTTCTATTTCTAGAACAGCCGACAAAGGAGTGCAAATTGCAGTACCAAAACCTAATCAGCCAGCTGGCATTTGGACGAAATCTATTTCCAACTGAAATATAGCACTTATTTTTTACCAATGATATACAAAAAATTTTCTCACAAAAACGAGTTTAGAATCAGTGGTTTCATATCTGAAAAATTCGTACAAGCAGAACATTTTGAAATACCATAATGCAATTGTAATATACTTTAAATTAATTTTTTCCATTTTTAATTTTTATAACACAACTGGCGACCTGAGTGCCACGACTTCAGGGCACCGGTTGTAAGTAGGATTTGTTAACTATTGTTATAATAAGAACTTTTTATGACATTGTTATTAGTCGTAAAAACTAATCGTCTGTTTTTTCTGTTTATATGACTCATGACGGGTAGCAAGTAAAGCAAAAAGGCAAAATCCGAGGAAAAAATTTTGGAAAGGGATAAGAATTGGACACAGGGTACATAAAATTTTCCCTAGTAACCTGTGTTGTTCAGCACAGCAAGGGAAGGACAGCTATGCCAGTTGTTTGCATGGTTATGCTTAGTAGCACCTCTTTTGATGCAGATAGAAACCTTTTTCTCATTATGTCCTTCCTCGAATTTTATGCTGGAAAATTTACAGTAATTTTTTAGTTTGATACGCATGATCAGTAAAACATAAAGAACTGCGACCAATAGTTTGTACATCATAATAGAAGTAAAAGAGACTTAGACATCACGTAACTTAAAATTATCAAATGTAATAATTAGCATATGAAAGTTTTACGTTCTTTGTGAAATTTTTATTTTTTCATATTCATACAGGATGGTAGAAAAATAGATGTCCATTGTTGATAGCAATAGCAAAAACGCAATCAGCCAAGATGGCATAGAATTGTGCGATCGAACAATTCAAGTTAATGCACAATGCGTGCCTACTGCAAAAGGTTTAAGTACATCAGAGATGAGTGTCACAGGTGTAACAAATGATAGCGACGGTCCAAAGCAGAATAACCTTGATGACATAATGTTTAAAATTGATGAGAATATGTCACGCATCTACCAGAGCGACATACCGCTCATGAATAAAATATTGGAGAGCGATTCCAATTTGAATTTTGACAACACGTTACAAACAGCACTTGGTCACAACACAAGCATTAACTTGGAAAGTACAGCTGACAGCAACCACAGTAGTACAACCGATGCACTGCTATGGTAGTTATCTAACAAACGCGAAATTAGGTAGTATCAACACAAATTTCAGTGATATGAAACAAGATACGAGTAGCTAAATTGATAATTTGACACAGAATCTGAACACCCTCACACAAGATCCGAATATAATGAAACAAGAACAAAAACAAGTATTCAAGGATTTGCAAGGCATGGGCTCTAAGAAATTCAATGACTTAGCCAAAGACTTATGCAGTGAAACCGCCGCAAAATTGAATGATATGAAAAAACAAATTAAGCATGAGGTACTTTCTGAAGATAACAGTAACATTACGGAGTTAAAACAGAAAGTAGAGTCTTTTAACGACTTTCATGATCGAGTAGAGCAACAGATAAGGAAAATCACAGATGCAAACACAAATATTGAAACGACATAAAACCAGTTGTGTTCCACAGTAAAAACGGTAATCACTGTCGTTAACAAACTAAATAAAGACTGTGAAGGTGTACCTCTACCTGTAGAAGAGCTTACTTTAGTGGTAGCAACATTAAAAGTTGACTCAGCATGTACTAAGAAGAAGAGAGAGAAAAGATCAATGAAAATCTGCGTGATATCATTAGTCAATCTGAAGCAGGTACGTTACATAAGGGTAAGACCATTGCAGAGAAGTTAGTAACAGATTGTAAGTTGTAGACAGATGTAGTAGAAAAGGCTATTCAGAAAAAAGAAAATGAAATAATGAACAAGGTAAACATTAACCAACAAGCTGCAGAAAATAGGGTCCGCAATCTTTTAGAAGAAAATATTACTCGATCTCGAAATATGCTTGTAAATAATACACAGGCTACAGTAAACAAGCCGCAACCTGTCGGTATTTATCCATAAATTGTCATGAGTCCCACATCAGGGACCAGTGACAGTTGGGGAGTGCAAAATGTAAATTTACCCACAACTCCAATACCTGAGCAATTACCAACCGGAATTACACATAAATACAACCGCAAATGCCACGTGTCTATCAACTATTTTTGCAGACAAAGATTTGCTGAGACATCTACAATTTCCTACATTCACTACAGAAGGTAAAAGAAGGAATCCAGTAGTATTTATCAGTACTTCGTCATGTGTTTCCACGCAACTGGACGGAAGCAGAGAAAATCAGATTTGTCGTGGGATATACGCAAGGTGACGTTCTTTTATGGGCAACGGAAGTGGCCGAACATTGCGCCACTTATATCCCATTTGAACGAGCTTTCCACTACAAACACTGGTCTGAGGCAGTGCAAGAAAGACCCAGACACGAGGTTTTCAGCCCCGCACCATTCAATGACAAATACGGTAGTCTACATAGACATTATGGGAAAAAACTTGAACAAGACACGTTAATTGACGAACCCAATATCACA
The DNA here is from genome assembly GCF_023864275.1 of Schistocerca cancellata. Classification (NCBI taxonomy): domain Eukaryota; kingdom Metazoa; phylum Arthropoda; class Insecta; order Orthoptera; family Acrididae; genus Schistocerca; species Schistocerca cancellata. Next base: position 589,836,242 of record NC_064632.1, on the reverse strand, counting down.
GGTAGATGTGTTAAAAATTTTTATATTAGAGAAAAATTAATCACAACGCGAGAGCACGAGACTGAATACTTCCTGTCAGTGCTTGATTCTATCGACTAAACCCAATAGAGCAACAGAAAATCAGGCACAACAAGAACATAGTTATGTAAATCAGCCAGTAAAACGTGATCTAAACACACAGCAAGGATGGTACACATAACAGCAAGGACACATACCCAGAGCTAACGAGTACGGTAACAGCAAAGGAAAAAACAAACGATTTAAAATACATTTTCAAAACAACAGGAGTAATTTCATTGCAAGGGCGAATTCCAATACTCCATCACAACGCCCTTTGCTGAACATGAACAGAAACAGCCAGCCACAGCAGTGGTTAATGTGTGGCAACAGTGCCATGCCTTACACTGTACCGCAGCCGACCTTTGGGCAGCAAGATAACGACACAGCAGCTAACGACACAAATTGGAGAAGTCATACTACCCTGTCGGAAAACACAAACCCGTCGTAGTTACGCCCCAGGCTATAGACCTCTCTGGGAGTGGGAGCAAATCAAAACTACCAACATGTTTCATAAGGTTTGACAAACAAGGTGACATCAAGGTTGATCTGTATCAGCATGCGTTAGGTACAACAAATAATATCCAGGGAAAACAAGTGCAAGCAATCATTAAGGTGAAAATATTTAATATTGACACACAGTTAATTTTAGATACAGGTTCAACTACCAATATAATGTGAAATGCATTTTTCTGTGAATTGAAGAAGAGAGGCAAATTCCCAACATTTCCTGTCCAAAATTGCAAGGTGCAAACTGCTACAGCCAGTAAGACTAAATTGGTTAAACATCAGGCACTTATTCCACCACAAATTGAACATTTTACAGTGAAGTAAGTGCAGTTTTCTTATAATTGATAAACTTATAGTTAATTGTCTTATTGGCATGAACATGTTTAGAACATACAGAATGGTAAATGCCACTTTTATGTAAAGGATCAAATTTATTCTATCGATCAAAACACCTGATGAAAGTAACAAAAGCAAACCACAGTCAAATGAAATAGTACAATATTCCTTTCCAACCGTATATGTCACAAACAAACTTATTCTGAACAAGAAGCAAGCACTGAGGTTAGCTACGAAATGGTAGAGCAGAAACTAAGTGACTCACAGATACTAAATGATATGCAAAGACAAGAACTTCCTAACTTGGTATTTAAGTATGCAAATGTTTTCAGTAAGGAGCCAGGAGTTATCAAAGAGTATGAATATAAATTTGAAGACTATCGACATAAAACATTTTGCGTAATGTCATATTTCATTCTATCGGTAAAACAAGAGGCAGTAAGGGAAGAGATCATTCATATGATTATATGGGGAATTATACAACTTTCATTTTCACCCTATTATAGTCCTATATTACCAGAAAGTAAACCGGACGGTTCTGTAAGATTATAGTATCAGTACACATAGGACCAGACAACTTGGATGAACAGCTTCTAAAGTTTTACAATACAAATTATTTCAGTATACTCGATCATAAGTGTCCTACTGGCAAATAAAGCTCTACGAAGAAAGTCGAAAATATAAAACATTTGTTTGTGGTTGCAGAAGTTACGAATTCCGTGTTCTAGATTTTGGACTGAATATTAGGGCAGCCGTGTTTATATCTGCATTGGAAAGGGTTTTAGGACCAGAACTGCTTAGCAAAGTCACTGTTTATGTAGACGACATGCTAATAGCCACACCCATTTCGTTAGAACATATCAGGCTCATTGAACAGTTGCTTCAACGATCTGCCGATTACCGAGTAACAGCCAATTTAAAAAGTCTAGTTTTGGTAGGGGGCAAGTCAGATTTTTAGGACATGTGTCAGAACTAGGTATATTACCTGATATGAAAAAACTTGATGCCATACGCAGTTGTCCAGCTGCAAGGAATGAAAAACAACTAAAAGCTTTTTTGGGACTAGCATCTTTTTTTCGTAAATTCGTACCACAGCAACTGACCAACAGTGATGCATTGCTCAACTTGTTACAAAAAAATAGGCCTTAGATATGGGATGATAAGTGTCATGAGGACTTTAATAACATTAAGCAGGCATTAGTCAATGCAAACACTCATAGCCACCCTGACATGTCCAAGGATTTTTGTCTATTCACAGATGCCTCCTCTCAGGGGCTGGAGCATGCTTGTTCCAGATACGAGATGAAGAAGGTACAAAAGTACCCTAGGTCATCAGTTTTGCTAGTCGCACACATATCAGAAGCAGAAAGATCTTACTCTATGTCAGAACTGGAAAGTTTAGCTGCATAGGCATTTAAAAAGTTTGAATATTTTTTTTACAAGAATTCAGTTTCGAGATCTTTTATGTTAAAGGAAGTCAGAATGTTACTGCAGATGACTTGTCTAGGTTACCACAAGGTTTAGAGGAATTTGGTGAATTAACAGAGCAAGATGAAGAAATCAAAACGTTATTAATGCAATGTACAACACAACAGTCTGATTACCATAAGTTTTGTAAGCAAATGAAAATCATACAATAGTAAGATCGCAGATGGAGTAAACTCATGCGAAACGTTAAGCAATATGAAGGTGGAAATGTAAGTAAACGGTATCGGGAGTACAAGGGCGTTTCATTTCACAGAAAACATGAAAAATCTGATCAGTGGTGTATGTGTGTATTCCTGAAGATTATATCGACGAATTTATAAGACACACACATTAAGTATAGGGACTTCATGGAGTAGGCAAATGTACTGTTATTTTCCAAATTTGAGAAGGCGATTCCTGCAGGTATTAAGAAAATGTGCAGTAAATCAAAAATCAAAACAGTCCAATGTCTCAAAATATACTGAGCTACACCCAATACTCACAAAAAACCCTGTAGATATAGTATCCCTGGACATTGCTGGTCCATATCCAAGAAGTAAAGGAGGAGTAAGATACGTAGTAGCACTATATTGTATTTTCTCAGAACATATCAAAATGTATGCCATTAAAAACGCTACAGCCACAAATATCAGATAAAGAATTGAGGGAGGCTATTCGGGATAAGTAGGTAAACCAAAGGTACTACTAACTGCTAATGCTTCATATTTCGTTGGGCAAAAGCGGAAACAATTTATGACATCACAGGGCATGAAGCATATATTAGTAAGCATTTTTCACCCAGAAGCAAGCCCAATAGAACACGTCTTTAAAGAATTTAACCCGTTTATTAGGACATACGCCCATCACAAACACAGCCAATGGGTAAAATATATAACACCTTTCATGTAAGTTGTCAATAACCTTCCACATTCTTCAACAGGTTTCACACCTATAGAATTGATGTTCCGGACAATACAAACGAATGAGTGGGAGTCGCCCATACCAAAAGTACCCACTACAGAAATGGCACTACAAGACAAAATCGAACAAGCCATGGTTACACTAAAAAACAGGGCCGAGTATAGAAAGGAAATTAATTATAATAAGAAACTGAAACAGGTTACACAATTTTTTGAATGAGTCCTCTTACGGCAGCACCCTAAATCGACAAAATTTGGCAAAATGAATATGAAGTGGCAATTACTCAATTCAGGATCATATGTAATTTCCAAAATACCATACTGTGGGATGTACATATTAGTCTATGAGGAAAAAGGGAGAGACAAGGGTCTCGTCCTCACAAAGATATAAAATGCTTTTACAGGATGATAAAGCTAGGTAGCATGTTTCTGTTCTATCACAAGATAAACTGTACATAGTGTACATAACTCTAAGTGTAATTTTTCTTCTGGAGTATATTTTAAGATAAAGTAATGTATATAGTCATAAGTAATTCTTTTGAATTGTACAAGCATGCATAAAATTAACAGCAATGAGAAGAAATACACCACTTCATGCAAAGAGAAAGTATAAACAAATTTATCTCATGGCTCAGCTGTCCCCGCTCAACAATATGCGCTGATGTCAGTAGTAGGAGAGGCGGCATTAACCTGTGCACATGTGAGACAGACTGGCAAAAGGTGCAACCAATTAAGAATGTGATATGTAGAAGTACATAACTTAAATACAAAGTAAACGGAAATACAAATCAATTACATCTACTGCCTAAGTACTAAGGAGCCTATTGATATATGTACACAGAGATTTAATTAAATAGCAAGCTATATACAACATATTTACAAGCAAAAGGAAGCATTATGAAAAAATATATGAGATGTTAAGCTAAGGAGAAACGACAAAATACCTTAAGAAATGCCAAATAATTTTCTTTGCAGAATAAATGATCATAAAGGGTAACAGGAAAAACGAATATCTATGAATTTAGACAAAGTATGGAAATATCTGCTGATGGATGTGATGACCAAAAGTATCAGTGGCCACCAAGCTAGTAATGTAATTAGTTTTAAGTTAGTTTTATGTTGTTTTCTTTCAGCGACCAGTGCATCGTCATGGCACAGAAGAAGACAATTACGTCAAGAGTAGCAGGTACCAAATGAAGAAATGGGCCGCCCCTCAAGTAAACAATTCAGTTATAAGAATATTTATATAAAGGTCATAAGGCAAATGAAAAATGAAAATATGCATCGTTGCAGACGTTTACCAGTACCTATTTGCTGCAGTGTATACATAAACATTTAACCATGTGATTAAAAAAAACAGTTAATTTTAATTGTGTCACATGAAAGCTTGGATAATGACATTTCCAGGTATTCGAGAAAGATAAGTCTACAGTGGTCAAAACTTCTTCATATTTCACACTAAGCTACATGTGAACTGAAGTAAACAGCAGTAGCACATGAAGAAACAACATGTTACCTTGTGAATGATTAGTCAGTACATATTATTTCCATGAAATAAAAGTTCCTTGGCAAGTAGTCCATGATTGTATGAGTCACATTTCCTCATAAATCCTTGAATCAGTAGATGAGTATTTTCTTTCTTCCCTCCCAATCAAAGGAGGTGACGCCAAGAGTAGATGGGCCAGCAGTGTGTAATGTCTAAGACCTATTTCGAATGTTTTCCTATCTCCTCTCCCTAAGAAAGAAATGAGACCCCATAAGTGATAAAAACCTATCTATAAAATGAAGTATAAATGTATCATATGTTTGTATTGTATCATAGTAATGTGTTATGTAATTAATTTGTACATGTGGTGTGAACGAAGATAAGTTAAAACTAACAAACTGTGGTAACAAAACCCTGTCTACCTAAGGAAGAAATGAGCTCCCATAAGTGATAAAAGCCTATCTATAAAATGAAGTATAAATGTATCATATGTTTGTATAGCACCATAACAATGTGTTACATAATTAAGTTGTATATGTGATGTGAACGAAGATAACTGTAGTAACAGATCTCAGATAATGAAAAATTTATGACAGGTTAAAACTTAAGAAATTTATGTTCATAGTATAAGCGATGGATGGAATGTCAGCCATAGGTATAAGCTATCATGTTATGTATATTGTTGTAACTCAACACCTTATGAATTTTCATTGGAAACCAAACTCCATGTGAAGGAATGAACTTTAAAGACAAGAAATGTACACAATGTTTTGGACGGCTATATGTGTCTTTCAGCAAGTAGACAGTCAAGTGTGCTAACATTAACATGCATGTGCAACGAAATAATTTCTAAGTTTCAAGGCTCATAATGTTTGATACATTAATAATTGAACTGTAGTTGTTTGAGCCAGTAGTTACCTTGTCTATGGAGGCTGTTGGCCAGGGTTCTCTCCACTGAAAATGCAAGTACGATGGGTAATAATGACGCCTGGGCCATAAAAATGGAGATCTTCTGCCACAGCGTCGGATTTTTGAACAATAAGCACACACACACTGCATGCAGAATGAAGACAAACGCCACAGCAACTCTTCAGTATGTGATAGTTAGGTGAAAGAGTGACTCAATGTGAAATCAACACTAAGAAAACGAGTGCACGCACATGCAACAGTAGCAACTAACATGTTGACCATTAGCGACCAGTTCTTAACCGCCAAATCTGCCAGTGCGCAAGCCCAAAACCCAGCAGCAAGACTGAAGTAAACTGACCATTATTGTCAGTGCACTATATTGAAATATGTAATGGACTATCATATTATGTATATAATCTTTTCATTTTTTGTAGAACTCTAACATACACAGGATAAGCTGACATATCCAATCCCTTAAATAAAAGAGAAACTGACAAATAAAGGGCATCGACCCCTATCAGTGAACATAAATTTAAGTTATGCATATAAAAAAACACTGTACGTATCCATATCATGTCAACGTATAGTGTGGGGGCAATTGTGTAGGTAGATGGTGAAAAATCCCCCCCATATATAATAAAGTTAAAATTTATTAAAAACAAAAAAATTAAACAGTGATCGACCATAAGCATCAGCAAAGACATTAATTATGAATACGCGGTAAGGTGTGGACAAATGAAAAAAAATCATCATTCATTTTTCTTTGTTATAATTTTGTTACTCACTCTCTCATGTATCAAAAGATGATGAAGATGTACGGCTTTAAGTATGAAGTATTACGAGTGTTATGTATCATATGTGTGCATGAATAATAGTATATTTAACAACAATATTAAGTATTTTTATTGAAGTGAATTGGAACCAAGTAAAGAGGATTTTCTTTATTTATCTGACACGCACTGGTGTCCTTGAAGTCGGCTGCCTGCATCTACAACTGAAATGTAAGAGAAGAAGTCCGATAGCCTAAATTCGTACAAGCAGAACATTTCCAATAACACAACTGTATTATCCTTTAAATTTTTTTCCATCTATATGTATATGTATATTTCATATACATATTTTTTATTATTATTATAACACATCCCCCCCAGGACGACCAATATTCACATGTATAATGCATCAGATTGTTGACATTTCTACAAGTTTAATTCGCCAAGCAACTGATCCAGCAGCTACTTTAAATAGCATCTATAAAATGCTAATGAAGAACTTTCAAGATAATTATGCTGTTGTGGGTTTCATACATGTTGACGAAACCCTAGTACCATTTAGAGGTAAGGTTCATTTTGAAATGTATATGCCACAAAGCATATAGTATAAAAATAGTTGCCCTTACTGTTGCTCGAAATATTTCATTTTATTTTTTCTATTTATTGCTTTATTTAACCTGATAAGATTGTGGCCATCGGGCCTTCTCTCACTCATAACCAGGGGTTCTACGTATTTTACATTGCATACATTACAATAAGCAAGTTGTACTAAAATTTAGAAGAAATAAATATTAGAATAATGGAGATGTTGAGTTGCAGATAGGCGCAACAAAAATAATACTAAACATGTAAGCTTTCGGCCAGAATGCTACACACATACATCCCACAAACGCAGCTATTGAAATAAGTAATATATCCATGTTCCTCAGTCCAGTAAGCCCAACAGAGCTCCTAAATACCATTAATTCAGTGAAGAGTAAGTATTCAACTGGTATTGATGATATTCCAGATTATATTATAAAAATAACAGCAAGACAAATACTTTCACCTTTATTGGACATATGCAATTCATCCTTATCATGTGGTGTCTTCCCTCAGCAACTGAAAATGGCAAAAGTAATACCCCTATATAAAAAAGGTGATCATCAATGTATGGGTAACTATAGGCCTGTGTCTCTATTGTCAGGGTTTTCGAAAATTATTGAAAAAGTGTTCCTTTCAAAACTAATTACATTCTTCGACAAGAATAATATTATTTCTGGATGTCAACATGGCTTCAGACCACAGAGATCAATTGAAACTGCCACTTTCAATCTGATAAACCATTTCTTAAATGCAGTGGACAACCACAGAAATATCTCAGGTTTATTCTTGGATCTAACAAAAGCTTTTGATTTGATTGATCATTCTATACTCCTGAGGAAGCTCGAATGGTATGGTGTAAGAGGTGTGCCAAATCAGTGGATCAAATCATATTTGGAATATCGTTCTCAGGTAACTGAAATTAAGCACACAGAAGGAAATGAACTGGAGGTACACGTTTCAGAACCATGTGGACTAACTCATGGTGTTCCACAGGGCTCCATTTTAGGTCCCTTTCTTTTTTTGGTCTACATTAATGATTTCCCGTCACACATTAGGGATTCTGAACCAGTACTGTTTGCAGGTGACACCAGTCTATTGATTGAAGGGAATAATGAAGAAAATCTTACTGCATCTGCAAAAGATATTACAAAAGGAGTGTCTGAATGGTTTACCAGAAACAGGCTAATAGCCAATCCCCAAAAAACTGTACTCATGAATTTCCATACTGATCAAAATAAAAATCTGGCACAACCTGTAATATGTATAGATAACCAAAACATTAGTTCTGCCAATGAAACTAAATTTCTTGGGATTCATATCCAGGAAAATCTTAAATGGAACACTCATATCACAGCCCTAAATTCAAAACTAGCGAAAATGAGCTATGTGGTAAGAATTCTCTGCAACAGTACTAGTGCAGAAACAGTTAGGGCTGTATACTTTGCTCGTGTACATTCAATACTGAAGTACAGTATAATTTTCTGGGGAAATGTACATCAGGCCATAACAGTTTCAGGAAACAAAAGGCAATTATAAGAATAATGAAACAAGTGATCAGCAGAAAATCATGCAAACCTTTCTTTAAAGATCTAAAGATCCTACCCCTTCCCTGCATTTACATACTGGAAATAGTCAGGCATGTCAAAAACGCATACTGAGAAAAGAAAACGTTTTTCCTCAAAACAAAAGTGTCCATGATTACAGTACCAGGTCAGACAGTGACATACATGTCAATCATTGTAACACCACATTATGCCAAAAAGGTGTATATCATGCAGGAACAAAACTTTACAACAGATTACCAAGACATATAAAATCTCTTACTGAACTACAAAGCTTTAAAAAGTCTGTGACATCCTACCTTCTGAAAAACTGCTACTATTCAGTCTCACAGTATCTTATGCAAGAAAAAATGTAATTTGTATCTTTAATTGTAGAAATAAGTTATAAATATACAGTATTTCAAAAATTTGTAATTATTAACTGTATAGATCCAATTTGTCATAAAAATTTATAAAATTTATGTTTGATATTTGAAAATCCAATAGCTAAAAAGGTTTTCTGTCCAATATCCTGTGTACAATATATGTACTTAAAAAAGAGATTTATATGGACAAATAAATAAATAAATGTGATCCTGCGTATATGAGCTACGTGCGCGCGCACGTGTGTGTGTGTGTGTGTGTGTGTGTGTGTGTGTGTGTGTGTGTTCTGACTATTTCAGAAGAAGGCATTTTTGCCAAAAGTGCACATGTTTAGTAGTCTTTCTGTTGTGCCTGTCTGCGACTCAACATCTCTGCCATATGGTGAGTACACTCTATCCTTTCCACAATATTGTCACTATTCCATTTTGGATTTTCCATTGTTTGAAAAATTACCATACTACAGATAAGAAAAACATACACACAGTTTATATCTGTATATGGTAAATACAAAAATAATTAGAGGTTGCAATAAGGTAGGTTTTTAATTATGACTGCTAGTAGCAATGGCCATGGAGAAAGGAATGGACAAGGAAGGGAAAGATGAACGTGATAACACACAGTTAAATAATATAAGAGAGGAAAAGGTAGCATGACTTCCAGGGAAAGGAAAAAAGAAAGAGGCGAGGCATAAATGGGTGAAGATAGGAGCACTGGCTTTACTTTTTGACAGAGGGGAAGCTGACCATATATGATAATTTTGGCGCAAGGCTATGAGGATGACAGGAAGAATTTCTTTAAATTTTCTTAAGATTAGCAGGATGTCGAATGGCACAAAGAATGCTGGGTATCTTGTTCCAGAGGTGGACAGCAGAGGCAATAGAGGAGTTTGGCAATGTTTTTGTTTTATGAATCGGAACAGTATATTAGGTGCGAGTAGGTGACGACTTGTGTTTATATTATGATAGCACAAAAGGTGTTTAATTTGTGAAGCTTGGGGTGCTTGTGTACTGAGGACGTGAAAAAGTAGACATGGTGTATGGTAGTTCCATAATACATCTGGTTGGGACCACCCTTATTGGGGGACATGGTCGTTTCGATAAATGTTGCAGATGCAATGCACACAAGCATTAATGGCTAGATCTAACAATCTTGTGTTCTCACAGCTTGTACCATGCAGATACCTGTAGCCACCATGTAGCTTCCTAACAGATTCCCATGCTTATACAGGTAAAGGTGGTGATGGATTTACGTTAACTATGGAACAGAAAAAGTACAAAAAAACCACTTGGGGCATGAACAGACCAAACCAATGCTTGACAGATAGTCTCAGGAATATTACTTGTGATAACCAGTTTAATTCCATAGAAGTTGGTGCACTGAAAAGAAACAAATCTCAAGTTGCTCCAGAATCGGCAACTCATTCCTGCTAGACATGGGTTTGCAAATAAACTCAATCTATGGCAGACCTACATTCCTAAAAAATCTAGAGCCATTATTGTACCATTGTTGATGCACCATAATGAATATACAGATTCAATAAATGGAAAGCCTGCAATAATCTCAACATGCAATGCAGCAAAAGCAAGTACTGATATATTAGATATCAAATGCAGCAATTGCTGCTATGCTGAATCAATATTCACCACACACAACATGTTTGATGAGGCATCAAAGTACTCGACTGTATTGTGTCACTCAGGCGAACATACCACTATGATCAGCAACATCAGACTGTCACCACCTACATTTAACAATTCTGAAGCAGCCAAAACATTGTTGCTCTTGAGACTCTGCAAGACACCTGGACAAAATGTACATCAAGCCATCCATGTGGAACAATTAAATGTAACTTTGCAGTTGTGGTGTCTTTATAGTACCATGGTGGCCAGCCACACTACCCAACAGCCAACAGCACTACATATTGCAGGCACCCATGTTGCACACTGAGTTGGCAGATGGCTTCTGAATGACATCAACGCCTTCTGAGGTCACTCAATGCATCGAGCGTGGAGCAGTGGCAGTCATCTTCTCATCTGCAGCACATTGCCACCAAACAATGCTGGCCCCACCCAAGGTCTTCCAACACGTCGTGCACAGAGCAGTGGTGGCCATCTTACCTCCCTACCCAACAGGCCAAGACTTACTGCTATTGGACCTTCCTGACAGCACCAGATGCCAACATAGCCAGTCATCACCCCAGCTGCTCACACCACATCCCGACAGCTGACGACTACAGAAGGCACAGCACTACCCAAACACAGGATACGGCCCACAAATGACAGACCGTGCTGTGGTGCTGATTTCACAGCCTCTTCAGCACTACTCCAGACAAATGTTCCCAGCCCTGGAAATACCAAAACGCCTCACATGACCTTCGTTAGGTGTCAGAGTCCATGGCATCTACGAAGTTTGCCACACACTGTAGCTGGTGAACCAAATCAGTTTGCCTCACCCACCCATTGGCAACAACTTCAGACTCTATGTGCAAAATCATCATCCTAAACAGCACTTTTTGGTGGACTGAGGGTCAGAAATCAGTACGATCCCGAATACCACCCCACCCCCTCATCCCCCCAGACTGAACCCACGTTACACTGAACAATGTGGAGCAGTGGTTCGCATACTAGACTTGCATTAGTGAGGACAATGGTTCAAACCCATGGATAGCCATTCTGATTTAGGTTTTATGTCGTTTTTCCCTAAATCACTTCAGGCAGATGCCGGTATGGTTCCTTTGAAAGGGCACAGCCATCTTTTTTCCCCATCCTTCCCTAATCCAATGGGACCAATGACCTTGCTGTTTGATCCCCTTTCCCAAACCAACCAACCAACCAATCTACACTACAAGCAGCAAATGGAGCACTCATTGCCACTTGTGGAACGGTAACTCGCAACATTGACCTCAGCACCGGCCAATACTTTACATTGACATTTCTTCATGCCGATATCAACAAACCACTGATTAGGGGCTGAGTTTCTACGGAAATTGCATCTTTGCCTGAATTTATGAGAAGAAATACTGCTCTGTAGACCAAGTAATGCAACCATCAAGGGCACCATCAGACGACCACCGACTCCAGCCCGACCACAACATTGAGGATAGCTACCTTTCAGTGGTATGTAGGCTCCAACTGCTACTATCGGCCAGTGAGAATCAACTATAAGTGTACTTCAACACAAAGACAGAACGCCTCGCGGTACAGGTGGAAAACTCATTCCATCAGAGGCTACTGTATAAGTGTCTAACTCAGATAGCGAAGGGAGAATTACAACTCATGTCCCTTCAGTTTTCACATACCACCACCACAGAACAACTACGATCTAAGGACACAAAAACTGGAGATGTATCTCATATGGTGAAGGACCTCCACACCACAGTGCAGAAATTCTCTGTCAACCCCAGCAATGACAATGAATACTGTCATCTCGACAGATTATTGACCTAGGTGCTGCTCACCGTCGACTCCACAGACATTACCAGTGATACACACAAATGGCACTGCCACTAACAAACAGTGGATACCATCTACCGTTGCATCGATCTACTCGAGTCTCTGTGGACATCGAGTGCCGCCTCTCTCCTGCGAAATGGTCAATCGCCAAAGCCACTGTAGACGAGATGCTTAACTTCCCGCTGAAAACAGCCCTTGCGCTGTACCTTTACAGATGGCCTGCAAAAGAAGATAGTACTTTTCGAACGTCCAGGGACAACAGAACCCTCAATACTCGGACAATTCACGATTGTTATCTGGTACCCAACATCCAGGACTTACACATGCATTATCAGGTGCTATGATTTCACCGTCATTGGCTGCTGAAAGACAGACCTGCAAACACCAATGGGGACAGAAGACATTGCTAAAACTGCCATTATCACGCCCTCTGGTTTATTTGAATATTTATTCATGCCATTTCGATTAAAAAACGCGTCTCAAACACGGCAGCAATTCATCAGCGCCGCTCTACGCAAATTACCATTCTGCTTCTCTTACCTGGACCACTTGCTGATATACTCTGGTACGCTCCAACGGCATGAAGACCATGTACGACAAGTTCTTCGTGCCATAGAATGGGTAAGTGTAGTCACGAACACCAAAAAGTTCCATTTGTGTAAGCAGAGTCAAACATTTCTAGAATATTCTGTTTGGTTATCAGGGATCACGTTAACAGTAGAAAGAAAGGAACTCATAAAATTCACTCCCAGACACACCACCTACAAGGAGGCAGGCAGCTAAAATCTGGGCACCCCTCACCAATGCCCTTTCGAGAACCAACACCAAATGCAACCAGACTGTTCCATGATGGGAATAAATGTCACAGGATTTCGAGACAATCAATCACTCACTACAGAGGGCCACCACTCGTCAACAGCCCACCTGTCAAACATTGCTGACACGGTGACATCGCAATCAGTGCTGTCTTGCAGCAAACACTTAACGGCATGCACCAACCCTTGCAACTCTTCTTATGCAAATGGAAGGGACCACAAAATTTGTGGTCTACATATGACCATGGACCGCTCGCCTTCTATGAGGCAGTAAACTGTTTCAGAGAAAACGCTGAGGGCCACCCTCTCACACTTTTCACTAACCACCATCCTTGGCATGTATCATTCACAGTCCCAAATTACATGTATCATCCCACCACTTCCAGCACCTCGACCTGATATCTCAGTTCTTGACAGACATCCAGCACATAGACAGAAAGGAAAACATGGTGGCACATTACAACACTTACTTCATCTCTTAGATAACGACAACACAGGCCTACAACTCAAACAAATAAAGCTTCCTGACTCTCACATCAATGTTTGGTGTGATATTTCCCCATCCCTTTCAGAAATCAGTTTCTGACAGCCTTTGTAACCTGTCACGCTCCGTGGTTCACCCCACTATGAGGCCCATTACAGAATTTTTTGTGTGGCTGGAGGTCAAAGTAGAATGCACGAAATGGGCGAGACCACGTGCTCTGTGCCAAAACAGTATGACTCGATGACATGCATCCCTCCTACAAGGCAGCTTCACGACACCTAAAAGATGCTTCCAGCACATACACTTCGACTTAACTAGCCCCCTATCCATGTCAAAAGCCTACAAACACAGGGTGACAATATTGAACTATACGAAAAAAACGTAAATTAGTTACGAACTACAGAGTGCACACACTTTATTCAATATACAAACGTCACTACAGGTATCTAGATTTAGGTTATGACATTTCTGATATGCCTGCCATCATTGACGATCATGGGATGCAGACAAATAGCGAAATTCTGCATTTCTGTACACCTTGCTTTTAATGTAGCCCCACAAAAAGGAGTCGCATTTGTTCAAATCTGGAGAATATGGCGGCCAATCAAAGCCCATGCCAGTGGCGTCTGGGAATCCCAGATCCAGTATGCGGTCCTCAAAGTGCTCTTCCAGGATATCCGACACTCTCCAGCTTCGACAAGCATGAGCTCCGTCTTGTATGAACCACATCTCGTTGAAATCAGGGTCACTTTGGATAACTGGAATGAAATCATCTTCGAAAACCTTCACATACCGTTCAGTAGCCACTGTGCCATCAAGGTATATCACGCTGATTATTTTGTGACTGGACATTGCACACCACACAGTCACTGGCTGAGGGTGAAGAGACTTCTCGATTGTGAAATGTGGATTTTCAGTCCCCCAAATGAGCCAGTTTTGTGTATTGATGAATCCATCCTAATGAAACTGGGTTTCTTCGTTGAAGCATCCACACAGCGCATACTAATTCTCATCAAGCCCCACAGCCAATCATACAGTTTGAACATCCTAATGCAAACTGTTTAGAAGTTATGACGATTTTATTTCATAAAGTTCAATAATTTTCAGCCTGTACATCTTACCAACCATCGACTGCACAACTCTCTGGGTAGAAGCGATCCACTTAATGACATAATGGCCAAATCAACAACACGCACCTTCATTAAAAGCTGGATTTTTTTTGTTTCAGTTGCCTCCTATCAATCAAAACCGACCTGGGCCAACAATCTGAATCCACACTTTCACTGACCTGTGCAAACTATGTAGCGGGGAATAGTTCCATAGAATGACTCACCACCTTCAGAGCAATGGGTTAGTGGAAAGGTGGCAACAGACTTCGAAGGCCTTCTTAATGTGCCATGACAGAAATGGACAGGGGCTCTACTACGCACCCACGCAGCATAGGCCAACCTCAAGTCATCACTTGCAGAGGTGTTGTACAGCAGAGGCCCAACCCTCCCAGCAGATTTTCCCTTGTCACCGCCATCACTTACAACTGCAGAGCTACCCTTGTCAGTACACAACGTCCAACACCACATGAACAACTATCTCACACCCTGTCATACACCCACAGATTATGACAACATTCATCCACAAGGGGCAAAGTGAGTGCTCTCACATAATGTTACATGAAAAAATGGTCTGTACCACACTCCAGCAACCACACACCCGACCGTACAAGGTATTCCGATGGGGGTGAGCATACATTCTCAATACTGCAGAAGGACAAACCCACAACTGTATCCATCCACTGGCTTAAACCATACTGGATGCTAACAGCAGAGGAGAACACAGACCTCTCAAACCCTTTTAGGCCAACATGCCCACCCCCAAGCATTCTGAAGTAGATCTCCACCCGATATAACAACCGAGACACCAGGAATGGAGACATTTCCTCACGTCACAGACATTACTAGTGGCAAAACTCCCAGTTCCTGTTATGGCAGACCCCTCTGCCCCCACCATTTCTACAGGATTATGAATGGGAGTGAAGCACCATCTTCCCCTCCACTACAAGGCTACAAGGTGCTCTGCACTGAAACGCAGGGGGGATGGGGGGGGGGGAGGGGAGTCTGTCGCGACATCAACCACCGGTATGGATGCCAGCCAATTTATCGACCGCAGCAAATATGGACATGGTTTATCTGGAGCTTAAGTTTAGAATCTTTTTTCACTAGTTCCCACTTGTCTCTCGAACTGTGCATATTGCATGAGAGTTTCTTGTTTATTTTCAGTTTATGTTCACAGCAATAAAGTATGCAATACTTCGCCAAGGCATCTGTACATCATTCTACTTCACCCCAGCCGCTTGTTGTTCCTGCAAGTGCATCAGCTTGGAGTGTCTCCTATAATGTACTACCTTCAAGAACGTCTGAAAATACGCAACAATACTAACAAATTATGGAAACTAATCAATGCGGGTTTGGACAAAAAATCTTCTTCCAGATCGGTCTGTTCCATCGACAAAAATACGCCAGCATCTCTAAGTACATCCACAGCAAGAGGTGATAAACTAGACGTTCGAAAAATTGTTGTTGTTGGCCTTATCAAAAGAACTGTAACACCTCAATATGTTTGCAATGCTCAAATAAACATTGCAGTGCTTGTGTGATGAAATTGTGCACGTTGAAATCTAGTATGTAGCTTGTTTTATTTCGGTATATTATGAGTCTGGCTCAACAATTAGATTTCTGGTGTCAAGTCTGGATCAACAAGTTTTCTTAATCACAATGTATTGACTATTATAATATATTTCTTATGGCAGACCGTTTACGTTTTTTTGTAAAATTTCCCGACACAGTTGCGAAAGAGTTATTTCACAATATTTTATTCTTTCTTGGGACTGATATTTCGAAGGCAGCAGGGTTCCTAAACAATTTTGTGCAGTTAAAATATTGTACAAGACTGGTAAAACTTTGTTTCAGACATGGACTTTCTTTCTGAAATTGATTCAAAAGTTAAAATCTTTGTATCTCAACACTTTTTTAGTTTTAAGTTTTCAGATAAATCCTAATGTTAAACAATGACTTAGTATATGTCAGAAAACAGTTATGTTCAGACCACAGCTGGATATTCCAATTCCCTATCTGCCTTCCCCAGAACATACTGTTAAACGATGTTTCCAGCTAACTGTTAATAATAACTATTACAGGTGAAAATTATGAAACTATAGAATGTAATAGGGGTAGAGTAATTATAATTTCAGATTTTTGTCCTACATTAATTAATGAAATAGAATATTATTAGTTTCAATCCTTACCAGTTAATGAAAAAAAGGAAAATAATTCAAATATTCCAGACAAGACACACAGGTTGCCACCAGTATTGGTAATAGATGATCTCATCTAACCAGTCTCAGCTGTACACGTGATTTAGTATTATCAAAGGTGTTTGGACAGATTAGCCATCATCTGATGAAAAATCTAATAAAACCCTTGCTCATAATAATGATGCAAAACTTTTTAATCATTTTTTTTGTAAAATTTCCTGACATTGTCAGCTGGGAAAGAGTTATTTCACTATATTTATTCTCTGATGTAGAAAGGGGAAATCATATTTCTTTTTTTTGGGGGGGGGGAGAACATAGTTTTATTTCATCATCTGTTTTCCTACATTTAATTTCATGATTTTTTAATAATATATCACAGATGATAGTAAGATAAATAAAAAGAAAAATGAATTTCTTTATTCATTAGAATTGCTTGGGATATACTTTAGAGATACCATTGAAATTTATGAAAAAGTACATATTGCATTCGTGTGGATGCTTTGTACCCCAGATTCGACAATTATGCCTGTTCACTTTTCCATTAGTGTGAAAAGTGGCTTCATCATACACAGAGATCTCGCTCGGTAACTGAACTCGTCATGTTTGTGACTAGCGCTGACTATCGGCAAATTACCAAGCTACGCTATGGCGGTATACATGAAAAAAATTTCAGGGTTTCTCTTCAAAATGACATATGTACAATATCTGTACAATGTTTGGTTCGTGTGCAATAAATAATTGAAAGTGTTCCTTGACTTTATGTGCACCCTGTATATCGCGTCTTAAAATATTATAGATCCATCTGTATTACTAGAAGTTAAATGGAAATTTTTCGAGTTCCGAAGCGATTACTTCCCCATAACTTCCTTCTCTATGGAGTTAATCTATATTCATAAAAAGATTTTGGCTAGTTCATGAAATTTTTTGTGAATTATCTGGTATATTTCTTCAGTGGAGGTGTCAAAAACTGTAGCCTATGCAGCAAACAAACTTGCCTCCTTATCTCGGTTCCTGTAGACCAGTAACTGTACATTCCATAGTGCTGGACTTTTGTCGCACAAACTAATTAAATCCGCAACGTCGTCTTGTGTCCATTTCGTGGCCGCTTTCTTCATAATGCTTTTGTCGACGTGTCGCTGATATTCACTTCACCACGGACGCAGCAAGGATTTTGTCAAAAGGGGGGGAGGGGGGCGATTTGTTAAACAGAACATTAAAAGGACTCACGTTTTTCATGGCTTCGGAAAATTTCCATAAGAAACGATAAACCATTTCATTCGATAATGATCTAGGATTTTCATCAAGCGGAGATATAATCTCGTCACTTAGGAATGATGTATTTTGGCGAACCACTAAGTCATGCTCCAATCTCCTTTCAGCTACCAAAATCATTTTACACTCTTCCTCTCTCGGTCTGGATTTGAGCTGAGGAAGTGGTCAGGAATGGACGAGCGCTAATATTTTGCGACATCGTGACTGTTACCGACAGGACTTATGAAATAAAGGTATTTCTGTTCGACAGGGAAGTTAGAACAGTTTTTGGTGACGGAAATACAAAGAATCTGGAATTATTCAACATTGCACTTCCCCAAATTTTCTCGTTTAAGTACGCATCTGCCACTTCATGCAATGTAAGAAAGATCATTTTCTGCATCAAACAATGTTCCAGCAAACAAATGCGTGTGCGTAAATGAAGAGAAGTTGTATTCTTGTTTATTTATTACATGGCTTTTAGTACTGGGACTCCCCGAAAGGATGCTCGGCTCGCCTTCAGTGCAGCTGTTTACATTTAATCAGGGGGTCTGCATCTTTAAGGGAAGGAATATTTGTAGAAGGATTTGGCTGTGGCCTACAGTAAGGGACTAACGCCGGTATTTGATTAAATTGAAAATGGGAGACCACACAAAACTATTTTCAAGGTTGCCGGCGGATGGATTCAAACCACCTCGTCTCCCGAATCCAGGGCTTGATAACTCAGCGGCTTATCGTGCAGAACTATTCCAAGCTGGTCGAGAATTTGGAAAAACTAGTTCTTTCACGCCGTTTTAAAATAAAATGAAGTGCATCACAACAAGAGGCTGATTTTCTAACATTGAATTTTTTTCCTTTAATCTTGCATGTTTAGTCATCTGTCAGTGCATCAATGCATGCTTATTTTAAGATTTAATTGTGCGCGGAATTACTGGCTTCAGGTATTATAGTATTGAAAGAGCGTAAATAGATTTTGGACGAAAGGGGGAGGGAGGGATGCAGGGCGCAGTCGTCTCGAACGAATTCAAGCAGCCTGCTGAAAAAGTCTTTTAGAAACGAACGAATGTGGTGTCATCACATACCGTTCCCTCCCTCCGCAAGCCCCTCCCCATCGTAATATTCAGTACCGCCCAGGGGACCAGACTGGGTAATATTTTGTCATTTGGGCTGCTAAAGGTGGAATATTGAGCAAATTTTGTAAAGAAACGCAACTGTCTCCATTTGGGTGATATTTCTGTTGAACAACGCGCTTTTTGGGTGACACAGAGAAATCCAAGTGTATTTTTATGTACTGATTTTAATTTAATGTTATTTTTATGATATTTATTGCTCCGCTGCATTGTGAAATACTGAAATATTGCAAACCCTAAAGAACTATCAGTCTCGAAATAACGATTCCAGTGCTAACATTTAATTGCTATAGATAGGTAATTAGGCTACTATATTAGTGCGTGTATATTTTTAACTTATGATAACACTAGGTGAGTAATCAAATTCGGTTTCCTCTTCTTTCTTGTTGCAAACTTACCCATAACTAGGAACCATTGCAACAACACATAGCCCAAAAACAACAAACGGTTGCGCATGTATTTAATTCAACTGCAAGTAAGAACTGAACTGATCAACTAAACAACAACTGAGCTCAAGGAAGACCAACAACTGGGCTTGTTTGGCCGAAAATGCTATGGATATATAGATAGTTTAAGTCTATCGTTGGCCTTGTTGACTATCGATAGTGCGTATCCCCTTTTCATCGCATGACTGGAAATCAAAATATCTTTCAATTTTACTAGACGGCAACTAGTTCGTGTGTAATTTCATTTAGGTGATAGGTGGGGCGGGGTTCTGGAACCCCCCTGCCCCCCCCCCCTTTGGCTACATTCTTGACTTCACCATGTGTACCCATCGCTACAGCAGTCTCAACTGCCCCGACAATGCCGGTACACGTTTATACAGGTAGAGCAGTTAGCTGCAGAGTTTGCGTGGCATAATAGATAACGCGCTAATCTCTCGTTCTTATTAACATTGGATCGAGTCGTCTCCGTTTTTTGCATTTATTAATTCGATATAATATAGTTACGATGTTTTTATAAGTTCTTCGCTGCGTTACACTGTTTAAGACTAAAACTTTCGAAACAGGCTAACTCCTGTCGCTGCTCGTGTTGAACGTGAAACGGCCGACTTGGCTTAGGGTCATCTCACGGACACAAATTGTGGCTCAAAGCACGCAGTTTGGTGACTACTTTCATTTAACGTGTGCACAAGTTGGGCAAAATATACTACGGATATGTGGTAGCGTAGAAAAGCTCCACCGACAACGCCGGTATAGTTTTTCTTGTCTGAGAGCTAAGGCGATCAGTTCGAGAGATGGAAGTTGGCGTCTACTAGCTCGCACAGAGCGGTTGTCTGCCACCTCGCCCCTTTCACGGATACTGCGTGCGAGCTCACCCTCGCCGCCGTCTACTCGGCACATATTAATCGCAAAAGCTCTAAGACAGCGAAGAACTCTCACGAGTATACCTAGCTTAAGAAGACGAAATTACAGCTTTCAAGACTAAATAGTAACATACACTCCTGGAAATTGAAATAAGAACACCGTGAATTCATTGTCCCAGGAAGGGGAAACTTTATTGACACATTCCTGGGGTCAGATAATCACATGATCACACTGACAGAACCACAGGCACATAGACACAGGCAACAGAGCATGCACAATGTCGGCACTAGTACAGTGTATATCCACCTTTCGCAGCAATGCAGGCTGCTATTCTCCCATGGAGACGATCGTAGAGATGCTGGATGTAGTCCTGTGGAACGGCTTGCCATGCCATTTCCAGCTGGCGCCTCAGTTGGACCAGCGTTCGTGCTGGACGTGCAGACCGCGTGAGACGACGCTTCATCCAGTCCCAAACATGCTCAATGGGGGACAGATCCGGAGATCTTGCTGGCCAGGATAGTTGACTTACACCTTCTAGAGCACGTTGGGTGGCACGGGATACATGCGGACGTGCATTGTCCTGTTGGAACAGCAAGTTCCCTTGCCGGTCTAGGAATGGTAGAACGATGGGTTCGATGACGGTTTGGATGTACCGTGCACTGTTCAGTGTCCCCTCGACGATCACCAGTGGTGTACGGCCAGTGTAGGAGATCGCTCCCCACACCATGATGCCGGGTGTTGGCCCTGTGTGCCTCGGTCGTATGCAGTCCTGATTGTGGCGCTCACCTGCACGGCGCCAAACACGCATACGACCATCATTGGCACCAAGGCAGAAGCGACTCTCATCGCTGAAGACGACACGTCTCCATTCGTCCCTCCATTCACGTCTGTCGCGACACCACTGGAGGCGGGCTGCACGATGTTGGGGCGTGAGCGGAAGACGGCCTAACGGTGTGCCGGACCGTAGCCCAGCTTCATGAGACGGTTGCGAATGGTCCTCGCCGATACCCCAGGAGCAACAGTGTACCTAATTTGCTGGGATGTGGCGGTGCGGTCCCCTACGGCACTGCGTAGGATCCTACGGTCTTGGCGTGCATCCGTGCGTCGCTGCGGTCCGGTCCCAGGTCGACGGGCACGTGCACCTTCCGCCGACCACTGGCGACAACATCGATGTACTGTGGAGACCTCACGCCCCACGTGTTGAGTAATTCGGCGGTACGTCCACCCGGCCTCCCGCATGCCCACTATACGCCCTCGCTCAAAGTCCGTCAACTGCACATACGGTTCACGTCCACGCTGTCGCGGCATGCTACCAGTGTTAAAGACTGTGATGGAGCTCCGTATGCCACGGCAAACTGGCTGACACTGACGGCGGCGGTGCACAAATGCTGCGCAGCTAGCGCCATTCGACGGCCAACACCGCGGTTCCTGGTGTGTCCGCTGTGCCGTGCGTGTGATTATTGCTTGTACAGCCCTCTCGCAGTGTCCGGAGCAAGTATGGTGGGTCTGACACACCGGTGTCAATGTGTTCTTTTTTCCATTTCCAGGAGTGTATATTAGTAAACAGTGCTGCACAGCTTCAATGTATTTAAAGAGCACCATCACGAAACCATCAAGAGCCGTCGTATTTGTGTTTATTTATCAACAACCAGTTTCAGTCAAGCGACCAGCTTCAAGTCACGGACACCACTACAGCAGGTTGAACGAAAATTTCTTAATTATTATCCGTTGTGCATCTCTCACTATATAGAGGTGGACACACAATTATTATGTACAGTATGAGCACAAATGAACTTTGCTCTTTCAAAATATCTTACAACGAAACGTTATAACAAAGAGGGAGTTGCAACTGCTATTCGACGAGCATTTCGCGCACTCTTCCATCTGGGACCACGTGGTACAAACACTTTGAAGACAACGGCTGCATTTGCAGAGGCAGAAGTCCTGGTCGACCTCAAGTGCCGGAGCAAAATGGTGACCGCTTTTGAGCAGTGCCGGCCGGAGTGGCCGAGCGGTTAAAGGCGCTACAGTCTGGAACCGCACGACCGCTACGGCGGCAGGTTCGAATCCTGCCTCGGGCATGGATGTGTGTGATGTCCTTAGGTTAGTTAGGTTTAAGTAGTTCTAAGTTCTAGGGGACCGATGACCTTAGAAGTTAAGTCCCATAGTGCTCAGAGACATTTTGAGCAGTATTCCAGCAAAGCCCACAGAAATCGACGCATTGACCAAGTCGTGAGCTTCAGATACCAGACAACTATTTCCAAAATCCTGCGTAAATTCTTGCAGATGAAACTGTACAGATCGCGACTGGGACGGGAAATTATGTTGCACCATCTGACTTCTGTTCCGAAGTGTTGGCAGGGACGAACAAACTATAACACAAGTGAAAGAGGTTAACTGTTAGTGGCAACGTTTCACACTAATGGTAAAGTTAATCGGCACGATGTTCGTTTCTGAGAAACAGAGAAACCTCATTTCTCCACCGAACATGAATGATATTCACCAACGTTTGATGTGTTCTACACGGTGTTGAGGGAGAAGATTCACAGCCGCTTGTTACTCATAGAGAAATCGACCACAGGCGTTTACTACCTCAACATGCTTTCATTGTGCCTCTTCCATCAGGTGCAAGAGTTTGCAACTTCATTTTGCAACAAGATGGCGTACCTCCTTACTTTCACTTGGCTGTACGGTAAAAGCTCAACATGCATCTGCCTGGACGATGGCTCGCCCATGCAGGTGCTTATGGTGATGGCATGGTGCAGACGGCCAACACGATCGCCCCACTTAACCCCTTGTGATTTTGTAAGAGGTTATGTGAGAGACAAAGTGTTTGCCCCACATGTGCCACAACCGTCACCAGAACTACGGCAGCAAATCACAGCTGTGATAGAGTCCACCACCAACAACATGTTGCACAAAGTTTGAGAGGAGTATGAATATCATTTTCACGTTTGCCATTTGACTCAAGGACCACATATCGAATCCCTACGATCAATAAGAAAACAGAAAAAAAACAAGAATCTTCCAGATATACTCTATTAATGGGATCAGGTTTGAGGTGAATAAGTTGTAACATTTCGTTTGTGCGGATTTCTGGAAATGTAAAGTTCTTTTGTGTTCATCCAGTACTTGGTGACAAGGATTCTTCTTTAACCTGATGTAATGGTATCCAAGATATGTAGATGGTCGATTACCAAAACTGTTTGGCAATAAATAAATACACATTACAGTAACTTTTCGTTGTTTCGTATCCCGAAGAAAGCAGGCGAATGTTCGCTATATGTACGTAGTTGTTTGCGAAAATTACAATATACGAGTAATACACTCCTGGAAATTGAAATAAGAACACCGTGAATTCTTTGTCCCAGGAAGGGGAAACTTTATTGACACATTCCTGGGGTCAGATACATCACATGATCACACTGACAGAACCACAGGCACATAGACACAGGCAACAGAGCATGCACAATGTCGGCACTAGTACAGTGTATATCCACCTTTCGCAGCAATGCAGGCTGCTATTCTCCCATGGAGACGATCGTAGAGATGCTGGATGTAGTCCTGTGGAACGGCTTGCCATGCCATTTCCACCTGGCGCCTCAGTTGGACCAGCGTTCGTGCTGGACGTGCAGACCGCGTGAGACGACGCTTCATCCAGCCCCAAACATGCTCAATGGGGGACAGATCCGGAGATCTTGCTGGCCAGGGTAGTTGACTTACACCTTCTAGAGCACGTTGGGTGGCACGGGATACATGCGGACGTGCATTGTCCTGTTGGAACAGCAAGTTCCCTTGCCGGTCTAGGAATGGTAGAACGATGGGTTCGATGACGGTTTGGATGTACCGTGCACTATTCAGTGTCCCCTCGACGATCACCAGTGGTGTACGGCCAGTGTAGGAGATCGCTCCCCACACCATGATGCCGGGTGTTGGCCCTGTGTGCCTCGGTCGTATGCAGTCCTGATTGTGGCGCTCACCTGCACGGCGCCAAACACGCATACGACCATCATTGGCACCAAGGCAGAAGCGACTCTCATCGCTGAAGACGACACGTCTCCATTCGTCCCTCCATTCACGCCTGTCGCGACACCACTGGAGGCAGGCTGCACGATGTTGGGGCGTGAGCGGAAGACGGCCTAACGGTGTGCCGGACCGTAGCCCAGCTTCATGGAGACGGTTGCGAATGGTCCTCGCCGATACCCCAGGAGCAACAGTGTCCCTAATTTGCTGGGAAGTGGCGGTGCGGTCCCCTACGGCACTGCGTAGGATCCTACGGTCTTGGCGTGCATCCGTGCGTCGCTGCGGTCCGGTCCCAGGTCGACGGGCACGTGCACCTTCTGCCGACCACTGGCGACAACATCGATGTACTGTGGAGACCTCACGCCCCACGTGTTGAGCAATTCGGCGGTACGTCCACCCGGCCTCCCGCATGCCCACTATACGCCCTCGCTCAAAGTCCGTCAACTGCACATACGGTTCACGTCCACGCTGTCGCGGCATGCTACCAGTGTTAAAGACTGCGATGGAGCTCCGTATGCCACGGCAAACTGGCTGACACTGACGGCGGCGGTGCACAAATGCTGCGCAGCTAGCGCCATTCGACGGCCAACACCGCGGTTCCTGGTGTGTCCGCTGTGCCGTGCGTGTGATCATTGCTTGTACAGCCCTCTCGCAGTGTCCGGAGCAAGTATGGTGGGTCTGACACACCGGTGTCAATGTGTTCTTTTTTCCATTTCCAGGAGTGTATATCTGTGACACTGTCACCCGTATTCCACGATAACACGAAACGAGCTGCACTTCTTTGAACTGTTTCGATGGTCTCGTAACGATCCCACACCGCGCAGCAATACCTCAGCAGGAGGCGGAGGTTAGGTTAGGTTAGTGTTGTTTAACGTCCCGTCGACAACGAGGTCATTAGAGACGGAGCGCAAGCTCGGGTTAGGGAAGGATGGGGAAGGAAATCGGCCGTGCCCTTTCAAAGGAACCATCCCGGCATTTGCCTGAAACGATTTAGGGAAATCACGGAAAACCTAAATCAGCCGGCCGCGGTGGTCTAGTGGTTCTAGGCGCGCAGTCCGGAACCGCGGGACTGCTACGGTCGCAGGTTCGAATCCTGCCTCGGGCATGGATGTGTGTGATGTCCTTAGGTTAGTTAGGTTTAATTAGTTCTAAGTTCTAGGGGACTGATGACCACAGAAGTTAAGTCCCATAGTGCTCAGAGCCATTTGAACCATTTTGAACCTAAATCAGGATGGCTGGAGACGGGATTGAACCGTCGTCCTCCCGAATGCGAGTCCAGTGTGCTAACCACTGCGCCACCTCGCTCCAGGCGGCGGACAAGCGCAGTGTAGGCAGTCTCTTTAGTGCATGTGTTGCGTCTTGTACCAAGGGAAACTCCCCATCACACCTCCCTCAGATTTAGTGGTAAGATAGCCTAGTGGATAGCCCGTCAAAAACTGAACACAGATCAAGCATAGAAATCGAAAGGAGGTGTACTGAACTGTGACAAAAAAGCAAAATAGAAACAGTAAACGGTCCAAGAAAAGAAGTGCAATAAAGAGCAAGTCTAATCTGCAACGGTGTCATGGGTTAAGTGGTCATGGTGTTCGACTGCGAAGTGGGTGATTCATGTCCAAAATTTTTCGTGCCCTTTTTTTTCACAACAATATGAGCTGTCCCGATCACTGAAATGTTTGTTCTCTTTATATAGTCTTGGTAGTTGCATTACTGTACATTGGTTATAGAATATGAGTCATATGGTAAGGATACGTTACCGTCGCAAGTAAATGTGATGAATAGTGACAGAAGGCAGATACCACATAGACGTCTCACGGAAATGAAACCAACAAATAAACGGGTATGAACTACGTCACAACAAAGGAATGCGAGTCAAGACTTCCAAAGAGGAAAGCAACTTCAATATATGTTTTGGCAGAGCACAGAAAAACTGTGTGATAGTGAAACTGTTGCATTCATTTGTTGCAGCTTATGTGACAAACTACACACACCAAAAAAAGTTTTGCATCACCCCGGTTCCCACAACTCCTGTAGATAGACGTTGACTATGGATATTGTGCCACAAACACAGTCCATTTGACTGATCAGGGATGTCACTACAACCGCCCAGAGATGTAAACAACCACGCATGAGCAGCGCCTATTAGACGGAGGGGGTCCGACAACCGATCAGTTCCAGTCATTCCACCACGAAGGAGTAACACAGCTCGTGTTTTCTGTAGTTCAGCCATGCCTAGACGGTCAATACCGCGGTTCGATCGCGTCCGCATTGTTACTTTGTGCCAGGAAGGGCTCTCAACAAGGGAAGTGTCCAGGCGTCTCTAAGTGAACCAAAGCGATGTTGTTCGGACATGGAGGAGATAAAGAGAGACAGGAACTATCGATGACATGCCTCGCTCAGGTCGTCCAAGAGTTACTACTGCAGTGGATGACCCTACCTACGGATTAGGCTCGGAGGAGCCCTGACAGCAATTCCACCATGTTGAATAATGCTTTTCGTGCAGCCACAGGACGTCGTGTTACGACTCAAACTGTGTGCAATAGTCTGCATGATCAGCAAATTCACTCCCGACGTCCATGGCGAGGTCAATCTTTGCAACCACGACACCATGCAACCCAGTACAGATGGGCCCAACAACATGCCACATGGACCGCTCAGCATTGGCCTCACATTCTCTTCACCGATGAGTGTCGCATATGCCTTCTACCAGACAACCGTCGGAGATATCTTTGGAGGCAACCTAGTCAGGCTGAACGCCTTAGTCACACTGTCCAGCGAGTGCAGCAAGGTGGAGGTTCCCTGCTGTTTTGCGGTGGCATTATGTAGGACCAACGTACGCCGCTGGTGGTCATGGAAGGCGCCGTAACGGCTATACGATACGTGAATGCCATCCTCCAACCGATAGTGCAACCAAATCGGCAACATATTGGCGAGACATTCATCTTCATGGACGAAAATTCGTGTCCTACCCATCGTGCACATCTTGTGAATGACTTCCTTCAGGATAACGACATCACTCGGCTAGAGTGGCCAGCATGTTCTTCAGACATGACCCCTATCGAATACACCAGGGATGGACTGAAAAGGGCTGTTTATGGATGACGTGACCCACCAACCACTCTGAGGGATCTACGTCGAATCGCCGTTGAGGAGTGGGACACTTGGGACCAACAGTTCCTTGATGAACTTGTGCATAGTATGCCACGACGAATACAGTCATGCATCAATGCAAGAGGACGTGCTACTGGGTATTAGAGGTGCCGGTGTATACAGCAGTCTGGACCACCGCCTCTGAAGGTCTCGCTGTATGGTGGTACAACATGCAATGTCTGGTTTTCATGAGCAATAAAAAGGGAAGAAATGATGTTTATGTTAATCTCTATCCCAATTTTCTGTACATGTTCCGGAACTCTCGGAACCGAGGCGATGCGAAACTTTTTTAATGCGTGTATTATGTTTTCATCATTTACTTGCGAGTGATTCACATTCATACGAACACCTGTATCGGGAAAGGAGGCGTATCCCACTCATTCACCGAGCGAGATGGCGCAGTGGTTAGCACACTGGACTCGCTTTCGGAAGGACGACGGTTCAATCCCGCGTCCGGCAATTCTGATTTTGGTTTACTGTGATTTCCCTAAATCTCTTCAGGCAAGTGCCGGGATGGTTCCTTTGAAAAGGGCACGGCCGACTTCGTTCCCTAATCCGATGAGACCGATGACCTCGCAGTTTGGTCTCCTCCCCCAACACAACCCAACCCACTCACTCACTCATCAGTCGCACAAATTAGGTGCTTCGATAAGAGATCCGTATCATATTACACTCGTATTGTTACTAATGCCGTGTATGACACACCAGACTTGTTTTCTGGTGGAGGATTTGGTTGACTTGTCACCTTGACATCAAGCGTTTGCGGTTTTCATTCGAAAGCCATTTCCTTTCGGGTGCTAATCGACTAATTGTGCAGAATACACTGCCATTATAGGCCACTACCTTATACCTCGCTGTTGCAGATGGACGTTACACTACGCCACAGACACAAATTTGAGTAATGCGAACAGTGAAAAAGAAAGAAAAAGAAAGTTGCCACGAGGGCACACAGATCGCCCGCCTGGTAGTGCAACATCGTAACGACTTAACCACAACGCCATTGCGTTGCAATTTGTTCTACACTGCGCTTCTTCTCCACGGACCGTCCACTGTTTCTATTTTGCTTTTTTGTCACAGTCCAGTACACCTTCTTCCCGCTTCCATGTTTGATCTGTGCTCAGTTTTCGACGGGCCGCCCGCTGGGCCCTCTTAATGGTTAATCTGAGGGGTGCCCGGTGGGGAGTTTCCCTTGTAAGTGTTCTGCCAATAAAACGCAGCCTTTGGTTCACCTTACCAACATTAGCTACGTAACTTTGCAGTTTAAGTTGTTCGTAATTGTAATCCCTAGGTATTTAGTTCAATTAGCGCCCCTTAGATTTGCATGGTTTATTGTGTAACCGAAATTTAATGCATTCCTCTTCGTACTCATGTGGACTCAGTTGCCACTTTTCACAACATACGTATATCTTCTGATGTAAATTGTTTATATGATTAGGAACATAAGAGGATGTATAACACTCCCTTGCAAAACGAAACTGTAAACTGTGACCTTTCTAACAGGAAATCACGAATCCAGTCGCACAACTGAGACGATATACTCAATCAGCACGCAATGTGATTGGACGTCTCTCGTGAGAAACGGTATCACAGGCTGTCTGCAATCTAGAAATACGGAATCAACTTGAGATCGACTGTCGATAGCACTCGTTCCTGCATGTGAATAAGAAGTGTGGTGTCACCGCCAGACACCACACTTGCTAGGTGGTAGCTTTTAAATCGGCCGCGGTCCGCTAGTATACGTCGGACCCGCGTGTCGCCACTGTCAGTAATTGCAGACCGAGCGCCACCACACGGCAGGTCTAGAGAGACGTACTAGCACTCAGCCCCAGTTGTACAGCCGACGTTGCTAGCCATGGTTCACTGAGAATTACGCTCTCATTTGCCGAGACGATAGTTAGCATAACCTTCAGCTACATTTGCTACGACCTAGCAAGGCGCCATTACCAGTATAGATATTGAGATTCTATTAATGTATCATCAAGAGCGATGTTCTACATATGTGGATTAAAGTTAAGTATTCCAGAAGCTACGTACTTTTCTTTATAGCATTCATTACGTATCCTGTTTCAGACCTCACGCCAGCCTGCGTGAGTTTAAGCGCGTGCCTTTCGGCTTCCTCTCATGGTGTCTAGGCTGTCTTGTCTAGACACAACAAGAAGCTAGTTGCGTGGCACAAGAACAGCACTTACGAGTCCGTGCTGACTATGTGTCAATAGTTAGTTCCCTTCAAGGTGAATCACAATGTTAGAGTACATTACATGTACCAAACCCCTGATACAAATCAACGTCAGTAATATTGGTCTGTAATTCAGCGAATTATTCGTATTTCCTTTCTCGAGTATTAAGTTATCTGTGCAACTTTTCGGTCTTTAGGTCCTGATCTTTCACTGAGAGAGCAGTTGTGTATGATTTCTATATAGGGAGCTATTAGATCAGCATACTCTGAAAGGAACCTAATTGGTAATCAGTATAGACTAGAAGACTTGCATTTATTGAGTCATTCGAGTCTCTTCGTTACATCTAGTACATTCACTTGGGTATAGTACTCGTGTTTGCTGTAGTTCTTGATTCGAATTCTGGAAAATTTACTTCGTCTTCTTTGGTAAAGGCATTTCAGAAAACCGTATTTAGTAAGTCCGCTTTAGTGGGTCTCACACTGGCAACATTTCGATCACTACCGCGCAGTGAAGGTATTACTGCTGGCGTGTTTTACATGCGACCATTATCTCTCTGGATTTTCTAACAGATTTCGAGACAGAGTTTCGTTGTGGAAACTATTAAAAGCAAGAAATTATTTTAAAAAATGGTTCAAATGGCTCTGAGCACTATGGGACTTAACTGCTGTGGTCATCAGTCCCCTAGAACTTAGAACTACTTAAACCTAACTAACCTAAGGACATCACACACATCCATGTCCGAGGCAGGATTCGAACCTGCGACCGTAGCAGTCGCACGAAATTATTAAAAGCAACTGGCACTGAAATCTGCGCTAAATTTAGAGCTTGTGTAAAGCTTTCCTAGTCTCGAGGACTTTGCGTTCCCTTAAATATACACTCCTGGAAATTGAAATAAGAACACTGTGAATTCATTGTCACAGGAAGGGGAAACTTTATTGACACATTCCTGGGGTCAGATACATCACATGATCACACTGACAGAACCACAGGCACATAGACACAGGCAACAGAACATGCACAATGTCGGCACTAGTACAGTGTATATCCACCTTTCGCAGCAATGCAGGCTGCTATTCTCCCATGGAGACGATCGTAGAGATGCTGGATGTAGTCCTGTGGAACGGCTTGCCATGCCATTTCCACCTGGCGCCTCAGTTGGGCCAGCGTTCGTGCTGGACGTGCAGACCGCGTGAGACGACGCTTCATCCAGTCCCAAACATGCTTAATGGGGGACAGATCCGGAGATCTTGCTGGCCAGGGTAGTTGACTTACACCTTCTAGAGCACGTTGGGTGGCGCGGGATACATGCGGACGTGCATTGTCCTGTTGGAACAGCAAGTTCCCTTGCCGGTCTAGGAATGGTAGAACGATGGGTTCGATGACGGTTTGGATGTACCGTGCACTATTCAGTGTCCCCTCGACGATCACCAGTGGTGTACGGCCAGTGTAGGAGATCGCTCCCCACACCATGATGCCGGGTGTTGGCCCTGTGTGCCTCGGTCGTATGCAGTCCTGATTGTGGCGCTCACCTGCACGGCGCCAAACACGCATACGACCATCATTGGCACCAAGGCAGAAGCGACTCTCATCGCTGAAGAAGACACGTCTCCATTCGTCCCTCCATTCACGCCTGCCGCGACACCACTGGAGGCGGGCTGCACGATGTTGGGGCGTGAGCGGAAGACGGCCTAACGGTGTGCGGGACCGTAGCCCAGCTTCATGGAGACGGTTGCGAATGGTCCTCGCCGATACCCCAGGAGCAACAGTGTCCCTAATTTGCTGGGAAGTGGCGGTGCGGTCCCCTACGGCACTGCGTAGGATCCTACGGTCTTGGCGTGCATCCGTGCGTCGCTGCGGTCCGGTCCCAGGTCGACGGGCACGTGCACCTTTCGCCGACCACTGGCGACAACATCGATGTACTGTGGAGACCTCACGCCCCACGTGTTGAGCAATTCGGCGGTACGTCCACCCGGCCTCCCGCATGCCCACTATACGCCCTCGCTCAAAGTCCGTCAACTGCACATACGGTTCACGTCCACGCTGTCGCGGTATGCTACCAGTGTTAAAGACTGCGATGGAGCTCCGTATGCCACGGCAAACTGGCTGACACTGACGGCGGCGGTGCACAAATGCTGCGCAGCTAGCGCCATTCGACGGCCAACACCGCGGTTCCTGGTGTGTCCGCTGTGCCGTGCGTGTGATCATTGCTTGTACAGCCCTCTCGCAGTGTCCGGAGCAAGTATGGTGGGTCTGACACACCGGTGTCAATGTGTTCTTTTTTCCATTTCCAGGAGTGTATTTCGTTGCTTCCACATCAGTGCTCTGACCCGTTTTGTGTTCCGTAGGCGTCAGTTTCGTCTCTTATTAATTGATGTGGTATAAATCTCTCAGTTGCTATAGATACAGTTTGTTCGAATTTAAACCATATCTTGTCTCCACTTATATACACTGCTGGCCACCGTAAAAGCAACACCCTGAAGGAAGCATGCAAATCAAGAGAAATTAACACCATGAGTTTGCAGCGATGAGATATGCAACTGATTAGAATTTCAGTGCAGACGCACATCACGCGCGCCTGTGGCGCCACCTCATAGCGCCATTTAACGCTTGGCGATTTCGACGAGTGTACGTTCGGCACGTGTGTTTGCCTTGTGGTTGTTTCACAAGACTATCAGTTATGCCTCGTAGAAAACAGCGAACATCTTTTGATCAAGTATCCGAGTTCGACAGAGGAAGGATAGTAGCTTACCGAGATTGTGGATTATCATACAGAGAAATCGCTAGTCGTGTTGGACGAAACCAAACTGTAATGCGGATATGTGACCGTTGGATGCAGGAGGGTACGACGGACCGACGTGGTCGATCGCATTCACCTCGGTGCACCACTGCACGTGCTGATAGGCAAATTGTGCGCATGGCAGTGACGGATCGCTCAGTGACATCCCGAACCGTAGCACAGCACATTGCGTCTGTAACACATCATCCAGTGTCTGCGCGTACCATTCGACGCCGTTTACAGCAGAGTGGTCTGTCCACAAGACGTCCATTGCTTCGTCTACCATTGACGCAGAACCACAGACGTCTCCGTCGCCAATGGTGTGATGACAGACGGATGTGGACGGCAGAATGGAATGACGTTGTCTTTACTGACGAGGCACGCTTCTGTCTGCAGCACCACGATGGTCGGATTCGAGTGTGGAGACACCGTGGAGAGAGGATGCACCGCCACACTGGTCTTGCACCGGGTATTATGGTATGGGGCGGTATTGGATATTACTCTCACACGCCTCTAGTACGCATTGCCGGTACTTTAAATAGCCGGCGCTACATATCCGAGGTGCTGGAGCCAGTTGTCCTTCCTTACCTTCAGGGCTCGGCCACAGCCATATTTCAACAGGATAATGCGCGACCACACGTGGCACGCATTGTCCAAAGGTTCTTCGTCAATAACCAGAATGAATTGCTTCCCTGGCCGGCTCGCTCTCCGGATCTTTCGCCGATAGAAAACATGTGGTCCATGGTTGCTCAACGAGTGACCCAGATTACATCCCCAGCTGCCACACCAGATGATCTTTGGCAACGTGTGGAAGCTGCTTGGGCTGCTGTACCCCAGGAACACATCCAACTCAATGCCGAGACGTGTGGCAGCGGTGATCTCCAACAATGGCGGCTACTCTGGCTACTGATTCTGGCAGGAACCACATGTCACAGACGTCTGTAAACGTAATCATTTGATACTCGGTCAACATGTTATCTACAAAATAAATTTTGTTGTGCTACCTCTTGTCTTTCTTGGTGTTGCATTTACGGTGGCCAGCAGTGTAGTTAGTTGAGAAGGGGTGGAGAGTGTCTCTCAGGAAGCCTTTTTTTTAGGAGGATAACACATCTAACTTAAGTGAAATGTCTGTGATGCAATGGGAGCTGCAATGAGACGCTTCAAATAAGTCTCACTGTAACTCAAACAATTCTCTTTGTCGAATCTAGGCTGGGGACAGGGCGCAGTGTGAATTGACAGTGCAGCAAGGTTCAAAATTGCTACTCACTAGCGAGTACGTACCTGTGTGATCCTGAAGACCAGCAGGGATAGGCCGGTGAGCACGAGCAGCAGGGCCTCGGCGATGAACAGCTGGTGCGTGGCCACCGCCACACGCGAAGCCTCTCGCAGAGCGCACAGCACGCCCTGCAGTCGCACGACGGCTCTGGCGGTGTCTCGGCGCGTCTGCTGCCTGCGGGACACCGGCGCGACACGGGGGCTGTCGGCGCCCTCGTAGCTGTCCCACACCTGCAGCTGCATTCTCTGCAGACACTTGTTCACCTCCCGAAGCTTCAGCCATACGAGAGTGACGAGGTTGACGAATCTCAGGGCGCACGCCATTATCCTCATCTCTTGGAGGGTGGACGGTCCAAACTTCAGCATCGCGTGCCAGTCTGACAGCGAGTACAGGTATGTGTTCGTGAAACCGACCAGTAGCACCAGCACCGTTTCCACCCAGACGAGGCGCCGTGCCTTTACAGCTGCCTTGTGATCGTCTGTCACGCCTAGCTGATCGTCACAGTATCGCAGTATGTGCACCAACTTGGCATACTGTCGCAGATTTCCAGACATATCAGAACAGATCGTCGTAACACTGGTGAAATAGAAAGCAGTACTCATTAGTGCCTCAATAAAACTGGAGACCTTGAAGTGTTGCAGGAAGGTGATGCAATTATTGTACGTCATTTTCAGAAAAGTCGACAGCTCCGCACAGAGCCAGAAAAAAGGGACCAGCTTGTGCCGACAACGGCGGTGCAACCTCTGCTTCTTCGTGTCGATGGCGAATGGTTCGAGTCCCAGCAGCATGCAAAAGACGTGGAGAGGCCCCGCCGCACGTAGTACCTCTGTAACATTCACGGCGCTGCATTCCTTATTCTGGTATTTCATCCTCCCGACAATCGACTGGATCTCTCAGTGCTGTGTAATTCGTACAAGTGTTATCTGCAACAATACAGATATAGCACTAATAAACATACGAGGAATAGTATTTTTCAAAGTTGTCTCTTTTCAGTTTACTCTGTAGTGTGACGCATCTCACCGGACTGCACTTAACCCCTGCTCGTCTTGGAAAGCGAGCTAGGACTACACCTCTACTTTCCAGATAATACCGAGAGTGAAGTGGGCTGCACCGTGACTTTGATGAAATTCGGTTTGCTCATCAGACACCTGAAAAAACGGGAGAAAAACTGTGTCACATCACGCTGAAGGTCCTCTTGTCTGCCACTATAGTTCGAGACACGGACGATGGCGGTCGAGTTTAGGCTTGTTGTACGCACCTATGTCACGCATTCTCCGACAGCCAATGAGCGTTCAGTAGTGTTCCGAGCGCTCTCCCTCGAATGCCGTACCTAATGTGAGCATTAAACGTGATCGTAGCGAATTGTTCAGTGAATTTTTATTCCATTTGTCGCGAGTTGTCATCGCTGATGGTGGTGATAAGTGATACATTCCGCATAAGCAAGGGAGAGAGACAATTTTCAGCATATAGGCCTAGCTTTCTTCAAGCGGAATGCATGCGCATGCCGTTATCACAATTGTCGCAATTCAATCGTCGTCCGAGCCTCGACATGCGTGAACCGCACCGTTCGTGAATTGGACTACAGCTATTGCAGAAATTGCCTTGAGCTGGTCATAATAAATGAAGATGAGACATGTGGTAGAGAAATTATACTCTGCACTATACACCCACTCACACATTGTGCATAACAGTCAGCAAATAGTCAGTTCTACGGGTGAAAAATTCTCCTCCGTTTGTTATACACTCCATATCTCACAATGTGACATTCGCTTTTTTCTGAGCTTGAAGAAAGACTGTTGCAATTGATGATATGATGCGACAGGAAGTATTAAAGAAGTTTAACAAAGACGTTACAAACTTCTGTATTGTTGGAATAAAGCGTTTCTACCTAGGATCACAAATTTTATGAAGACAGAGTGCGATTGTGCGAATAAATAATTATTTCAGTTGTTCTGTCCTCGATTACTTCAAGACAGAAGTACGTTCAGAAATTTCTGTTGTTTAATTATTTTTGTTTGATTATTAAAATGAAAAGTATTACTGGTACTTTAAACATAGACTAATCTATAATGATGATTCAGAGCGTGGTTTCAAACGTGACTGTTTGGAGTATCTGAAAAAGTGTATTTCCTCTTTGGTTTGGACTTCATGTTGAAGCTATACGAGTTGAAGGGTCAGAGGAAGCGACCTCCAATATGACCGTACTTAGTGCAGCATCGGGATTGTCACTTAAATTCGATGAAGAACTTACCGCACTTTCTCTCTAAACCATACAGTGTCGAAAAAGAAAACAGAATCAACTCGAGCTTGGTAGTGGTGGTGCAGAAGCTAAACGCATAAGGAGTAAGTAAAAACTGTGCCCACACAAACATCTAAAACCTTAGCTGACGTACGAAACTGATATCATACAAAGATTTAAACTCTTAGTTAGCAAAGTTATGAAAAGTTATGAAAAGGAAAGTTGCTACTCGCCATATAACGGAGATGCTGAGTCGCAGATAGGCACAACAAAAAGACTGTCGCAATTTTTTTTGTTTTGCCTATCTCTGACTCAGCACCTCTGCTATGTGGTGAGTAGCAACTTTCCTTTACATAATGTTGTTACATTAGATCCTAAACTGTTACTTAGCTCAGAAACGTTTGTGTGAGTACGAAACTTTTGTCGGCAGTACAGAAGACATATAAGAGAATAATAGAACATGATAATTAGATAAACATGACCAACAGGAGAGAAAAATTTAGAAGCAGGGTGTAAAATGAAACTGCCAAGAACGGTAACAGTAATATCATATGGTGGCAGATTTTTAATTTTTTCGAGAAACAAAGAAAAACATTTTTAGATACAAATCGTTTTATTGTCTCTCAAAATATTTCTTCATAAAATTTATACACGTTTGTATTTGTTTGCTTTAATTCTGGAAATATTATTTTCCACTCTCATTTTGGTACCTCAGATACATCGTTTTTGAAGGATTCCACAGGTTTTTGCAGTGGCGAAACTTTCAGTCCAAGCTTTTTTTTTTACATAAGGAAACAAAAAGAAGTCCTTAGAAGATAAATCAGGTGAACACTGACAATGATACACTAACTCCATATCTTTTACCGTCAGATACTACGTCCTGTGTGACAGCTGACTCCGTTTTGAGGAAAATGATGTAACTTTTCGGTTGATTTTCGTTTTTACACAAATGTGAACTGACCGCTTTTATTAGCTTAGGTTCCTCTGTTGAAGTACCCAAACAATTAACTGAGGCTTAGTTGCCGGCTCATACAAATACGATACATCCAAGCTTCCTCTCCTGTTAGGATGTTGTATTCGAATTTTACATTTCCTCGGCCGATTTTCTTAGGACTTCTTTACACCATTTAACCCGAGCCAGTTTTTAAACTTGGTGAATATACCTTTTTTGACAACTAAATATTTGTGCACTTTTCCATATACCTTGGAATGCTTCTGTCTCATGGTAAGCCGCTGATCCTCGTCAATCACTTTCTGAAAGAAAAGCGATGTTTTTTGGAACAATAAAAAGTTTTGTCGACCTCTACGAAATTCGTCGCTGAGGGAAGGACGACAACAATGAAATTCTGCGAAGCAATTGTAAACAGTCTTTTCTGAAGGTAATTGCTTACTAAATTATTTTATATTTATTTATGAATAACGAAACT
The DNA here is from genome assembly GCF_023864275.1 of Schistocerca cancellata. Taxonomy (NCBI): domain Eukaryota; kingdom Metazoa; phylum Arthropoda; class Insecta; order Orthoptera; family Acrididae; genus Schistocerca; species Schistocerca cancellata. Next base: position 589,798,466 of record NC_064632.1, on the reverse strand, counting down.
GTTGAATAAAGTGATTCGGGCATTGTTGCTGAATTGGCTTGTATGAAAATCGTAAATAATCATCCAGCGAAAAGTCCCTTTATTTTACAACCTGTATCTTTAAATGCTCGCTATAAACAAACTGCTTGGTCTATTTACAAGCTATCATTGACCTAACAACATAACAAATGATAAATTTTAAAATAATACTAATGCAGACCTCATTCGCGCCATCTGATAGTCACATGCAAAAACTTATGAGGTGAACCTCAGACTTAATTGTAACAAGAAATACTGTACTTCGATAACTCAATGAAAGAGAACATTGTTGAAAGATTAAAACTGGAAGGAGAACTCAGAATCATCATTCATTACGAACACAAGGCAGGAGAAATGAGAAAACTGTAGGGTGATTTTACTTTAGTATGATATTGATAAAAATCTTCACACAGTAAAGGTTGCATGTTGTTAACTATGTTACGGTATACTGAATGTAACTTCTTGTTTTGCGCTTAAGTCGCTTGAAACATGTGTGTTTGTCTTATGTTTTTCTTTCTTCAGTTTTAGAAGTAGGAGGACAATATGCAAATCGTACAGTTACATTTACTTTGCTTTAAAATACGTCAGTAACTGAACCTTCCCTTATGAGAAGCTAGAAAGCTCTCCTGCGTTTTATGTTTAGCTCACTTGAAATATAAGTGTTTTTCTTCTGTTTTTCTTTCCTTAGTTTTAGAAGTAAGAAGATAATATGCTAATCAACGTTCAGTTATATTTGCTGTGCTTTAAGGTACTCCAGTAACTGAACATTCCCTCACGAGAAGCTAAAAATTTCTCTTGAAGTCTCTCGCAGAGATGAGTCCAATCCTGTTTAGGATTCATGGATGTTTTATATAAAACTAACGCACTTAATGGCCGTTTTAGTTTCCTCTTAAGGCAGTTCTATCAGTTAGTAAGCGTTTAATGTAGTACTTTGCAGACTTTCTGACCCATGAATGGGGTAAGTGTTCAATATCAGAAAATGACTGAAACCGATTCTGTGACTTTTACGAGTGCCTAACCTAGAGCGAATTTTATATCATCATCTGTGTGTTTTAATAGTTTGGTTGCTTGAGTTTCTGCGTGTTAATTAAATATCTAATAGCCACAGTTCTCCCGTTTTCGTTTGCGTCGGAAAGTAAACCGATTTTGTGACATATTACAAGGTCCTAATCAGGGGCGAATTATTTAGCTTCACCTGAGTGCTTCAGTAGTTAGGTTTGTGAATATCTGCGTATTAATCTAATTTATTAGACACAGCACCTGCGTTTTCGGCAGGGTCTACTGCAGAGTTGCGCAGTACGTGCCGATAGTTCATTTATCCGCATGGTCTTTAGTATGGACAGGGACTGCGACTGTTGTGTGCGAATGTGAGCCGAGTTGGTGACACTTCGCTCTCAGCCCCAGGCTGCGACAGCTTAGGTTACACAACTTGAGGCTGCAGTGGATGGGCACCAATGTTGTGGGCCAGCCGTAGGGATCCAACGGACGTCCAGCACATTCGAGTCCTCCGATCGGTCCTCACCAGTGGCCAGCCCAACTACTGCTCGCACTGAGGTTGACCCCTCACCTGTGGTCGAATGGGAGGTCGCCCCAGGGCGTAGCAGGCGGTGGAAGACTTCCCAGGCGGCCGCACCTAAGGCCTCACCGGTTGTCTGATAAACAGGTTCCAGGTGTTGTCTGTGTCTGCCACTGTTGCCAGATGCCGTCATCTGTCCCGTTTCAGAGAAAAACCTCTCAGCCTGCAATATCTGGACAATCACAGAGGGTGGGATTATTGATAGTTGGGAGCTCCAATGTTAGGCGGATTATGGGGCTCCTTAAGGACATGACAGCCAAGAATGGAAAGAAAACCAATGCGTACTCCGTGTGCATAATGGGTGGAGTCATTCCAGACGTGGAACGGGTCCTCCTGGATGCCATGAAGAGCACAGAGTAGAGGCCAACTACAGGTGGCGGCTCATATTGGTACCAATGATGTGTCTCACTTTGGATCAGAAGAGATTCTCTCTGGTTTTGAACAGCTAACGGAAGTGGTAAAGGCTGCCAGTCTTGCATGCAAGATGAAAGCAGAGCTGACCATTTGCAGCATAGTCGACAGGACCGATTGCGGACTTCTGGTACAGAGCCAAGTGGAGGATCTGAATCAGAGGGTCAGATGGTTCTGAAACCGTGTAGGCTGCAGATTCTCGACTTGCGCCAATCGGTTTTTGGGTATCGGGTTCTGCTGAATAGGTCAAGAGTCCACTATATGCAGGAGGCGGCTACATGGGTAGCAGGGGCTGTGTAGCGTAGACTGGGCGTTTTTTTTAGGTTAGAGGGTCTTGGGAAAATACAATAAGGACTTCAGTCACAAAGTGTGCAGGCCAAAGAGAGGCAGAACGTAGATACAGGAAACATCGGTATAACAATTGTAAATTGTCGTAGCTGTATTGGGAAAGTACCAGAGCCCCAAGCGCTAATAGAAAGCACTGATGCTCAGATCCTTACAGGCACTGAAAACTGGAGATAAGCTCAGCAGAATTTTTTCCAAAGAGCCTAACGATGTTCCAGAAGGATAGGATAAACAGGGTTGACGGTGGCGTGTTTGTTGCTGTTAGAGGTAGTTTATCTGTTAAGCCGTGACAGCGGCTACCAGCTGGACAGTGCATGGAATCCCATCATCTCCACGATTTGCTCAAATCGAAGACGACAGATTGCGTCGACCGCCGTGGCAAACAGCAACGCAGAGGACGACAGAGTTCCGCTATTCCACCAGCGAGGGCGCTGCCGGCGGGCAGTGTGGTTCAAGTTTTTTCGACGCATGCGCAGAATTGTTACAGTACGCTATATATTGCGGAATGGACGACGTTTCCGCCAGTCTGCGACGGCTCACCTGAAGATGACTGGCAGGTGCCCAGTTGAAATATCGTGCGAAGTATTGAACGACGACCGGCTGCAAGCCCGAAATTTGTTTGAATAGTTTATCTTGTCGCAAAATTTAAGTAGATAGTTCCTGTGAGTTAGTATGGGTACTGGCCATTGTTGGCAACTGGAATAAAATAATAAATGGATCCTTTTACCGACCTGCCAATTCAGGTTGTAAGTAGGCTGTTTAGGTTTTTTTATTGGCAACGCCACATAGCGCTCTGTATGAAAATCACTGGCTGTGCTGTGTGCAGTGTGTGGCTGATTTGCATTGTTGTTTGCTATTGTAGTTTTGGGCAGCTGGATGTTAACAGCGCGTAGCGTTGCGCAGTTGGAGGTGAGCCGCCAGCAGTGGTGTATGTGGGGAGAGAAATGGCGGCGTTTAGAGAGCGGATGATCTGGACAGAGACAGTAAATTTGTAAGACTGGATGTCATGAACTGCTATATATATTTGACTTTTGAACACTATTAAGGTAAATACATTGTTTGTTCTCTATCAAAATCTTTCATTTGCTTACTATGGCTATCAGTAGTTAGGGCCCTCAATAGTTTGATTCTTTTATTTAGCTGGCTCGCTGTATTGCAGTAGTGTAAGTAACGAAGATTTTTGTGAGGTAAGTGATTCATGAAAGGTAGAGGTTACTGTTAGTCAGGGCCATTCAGTTGTAGGGATTTATGAAAGTCAGATTCCGTTGCGCTAAAAATATTGTGTGTCAGTTTAGTGTTGATCAGAATAGGTAAAGAGCGAAATGTCTGAGTACGTTCAGTTCTGCTCAGCTGTTTGAAAATCAAATAATGTAAGAGGTTTATCAGCACAGTAATTCATTAATTTTTCTAAGAGGACGTTTCAAGGTGATACTGTTGGTGAAAGATTCAAAGAATAATTGAGTTTTTATTTCAAACAAAGTACCCAACAGTAGTAGGGAGATGGGGGTATCAGATCAATTTTGATATCAAATTGATATGCAACTTAAATAAATTGATCAATTAATCACCCCCACCCCTGCCCCTGACCATGCCCAGCCCACACCCAGATGATGTCACAGGTCTTCCCAGCTGCAAGTGTGCCCCAGCCCCCTCCTCCCCCTTCCCCCTCCCACACCCCCAGCCCTCCCTATCCACCTACCCTACTGGTGGGAACTTCAAATTTGGGTGGGAATTTCGAATTTCGGTGGGAATTTCTTTGTCCCAGGACTGTGCTGACATCCCAACCCCCACCCCTACCTGGGAATTGGCGGGAAAAACACAGCCTGTGCTGGATAGGATGGACATATGTCTTTATTTAAACAATTTGAGACAGTGCCTCCATCTGATGTGTTCACTCTGAGGTCCGGAGTCCAACTGATCAACACAGCACTGCCACCAGAAGACGCCATCCTCCCTCCCGTGACGTAATCCAAGATGACGGTCTGCAGGGGAAAAATGATGGGCAAAGGACTCAGCCTGTTTTGGGCTGATGGAGAGAGGAAGGAGTGTTCTTAATTTATTGTTGGACCAATTTATTTAGGGACAGATTTCACATAGTTTATTTATTACGCTGATACAAAAAACACAACCTGACATGCTTGAGGTCGCAGTAAATAGTGTACAGATCTCCAAAATACTCGTAAATAATGCAATACAATCATGTGCAGAGATGCAAACAACCCGTAAATTACAGGAATAATGCAGCACACAGCATACAGACATGCAAACTACTCGTACATGACTGAAATAATGCCTGTGTAACACTATGCAAACACACTCACAATGCTTAAACACCCGAAAATAATGCAGTGCACAAAGACTCAGTGCACGTAAAAAACACAATGCATCAGCGACTCGAACCCTGGTCCTCCTGGGGGGGGGGGGGGAAGAGGAGGGGGGGGGGGAGAGCCCAAGTGTACCTCCAAACACAATTAAACCACCAGAGGCACTTGGAATTGACGGGAGATTAAAAATGGCGGTACCCTTCCTGGGACTCGAACCGTGGTGCTCCTGGATGGAAAGCCCAAGTGCGCCCCCTAACACATGGAAACTGTCCACGTGCGGGAGAGGAAGGTTAGGTTACTGTACTTTATTTATTTTGATCCGGAAACTGGCGCAAATATCGATCTTAATTACGTGATTGATCACAAAGATCGGTCCTAATTACACAACTATATGCATAGTGCTGCCCAAGGATGGCAAAAAAGCACAATACGCCACAAAAACTGACAGTATCATACAACTGGTGGTATCCTGCTGGGAAAAAATCTCGCAATACCATTCGAAACCAGCGACAGAAACACTCAAACTCTACCCTACACCCATAAGCTGGTGGGAAAGAGGCTGGGGTGTTAGGTACTATCTTTATTCTTTTTGGCAGGAAATATGTTCAACTGACGAGATGCTAGTGTTGGACAGAGAGGAGCTTAAAAAGTAAATTACCTGTAAGTATACAGCATCTACCGCTGTTTCACATCAGAGTTCGCTACAGACGCCTACTAAAACTCAGCCTACAATGCAGCTAACCGAAGCCAATACACACAATCACAGCTGATGGAAAAAATGTGTCAGAGTTCTAATTACACTTCGAAATTTTCATGAAGAAACCAGCACTTGTAGTGAATGGGTCATAATGCAACACATGTACTGGGGAAAATGACTGCAGAGGGGTGGTAGTTGAACGTGCATTCTCGTCTATGTACAATCACAAACTGCCGAAAATCGAGACCCTCTCCCCTCCCGCCCTCCAAGCACCTACGCGATGGATGGATAGAGGGAGGGAGCTACTCCGCCAACAGCCTCACGGCATGTGACGGCCGCTGTCTGCCTTGAGGCGATGGTCCTCCACCAACACAAAAGCAGTTATATTTAACTATATAATAGGAGATAAAAGAATGGCTGTCCTGAATGGATCTTGGTCATCTAAAGTGTAGTGAAACAGCCGCCCCTAATGCTCGGGGGCGCACCTGCGGCGACGAGCTGTCACAGACTAGGCAGGTCCCCAACACCTGCAATAGGCCCCTCGTTCTGCGATGGAAAACACTTTTGTTTAGCGTCACGTAGGACGCTTCGGATGGGACCGAGGGAGAGCCGCGGTCTTCTAGGGAAGTTGTCCAGTTTTCTGTGCTGGACTATTTAACATTAACTCGACTCCTATAAGAAAGCAACTATAAAAAAAGGGAAGAAAACATTTGCGACGATGATAAATACCCTCTGTCCACGAAAATAGACAAAGTCCATTTTCATTTAGTTTTATGAGCCAAATCGGTATACTTTTTACGTTAGACTGCTGTAGCTCCGCATTATTTTGTAACGTCTAGCGAAGTGTACTACCACCTATCACAAATGATCAGTAGAGACATACTCACCCTGCGTAAAATAAGGGAAAAAAACCTTCGCCTTGTTTGACGCGCAAACTATCGATGACTGCCGAATGTCCTCCTTTTTTCGAAACTAAATTGATCATGGGAGTGACTTTGCATGGTGAATAATTTTTGTTTTTGTTTTTTCTCTGTAGTCGGATTACACTCACCAGGTAGGTCAAATGTGAATCCATGGAGGGAACACGATGTTCTTTTCGAGGAACACTACTGAGAAATGCCGTCTGAAGCTGACCACAGTTGGATTCTACAGCCCACAACATATATTTCGCTATTAAAAGCGCGATTGTAGTGGCTACGTTACTGTCAACTTCATAAAAAGCGGTCTTGAGTCTACAGGTACACACATGAGCCCTGATAGTGTAATGCTTTGTGGTATAAATGGTGTCTGCGATTTGGAATCAAGTCTATCCATTCAACCACTTGCGTTGGATCCTGTAGAGACATCTTTTAATGAATACAGCTACTGGTGGAATCATATTTGTGGCACTCTCATATCTCGAAATGAGTCACTTTTTGTCTCTCAAGTTGCATTCATGTCTATCACCTAAAAATGTGTGGCGATGCTATTAAATATACAGATATTGGTTCACTGGAGTACGTGGTTCATGATCGAAGTTGCTTCCAGGGACCAGTGTAAAATTTAATCACCTATACTATAGGATGACGTATCCAACAGAATATAAATCACACGAGGGGGTTCCTGTATTGCTCCTTCGTAAGCAGTTTAATACATTGTTTTTCTCGGTTGTAACACATCCTATCACTGTACACTGCCATAAACTTTGTTTTTTCTACCATGACATGGAGACCCATGTTAGCCGCTGCTAAAGCAACATTAACGCACTTCGAACCTCTGGCTCTTACAGAAAACTGAACATCACATGGCATAAATTGTACAGCTACCACACCACAGGCTGGTAGAAATGAAGCACAGATGCGATGTTTCTCATTGACAAAAATGTGGAAGACATCGCAACTTATGGAAACTGGAAGATTCTGTGGTGTTTCGTGCTGGGAAAATTAGGAAGGCTCAACATCAAAGCAGGTCCACGTTCCTCGGAATCAATTCACATCTGTCATTCAAATATTCTATCATTGTTATTCTGTACCATCCAGCAGAGAAAAATTACGAACTATCTGCGTGCCGGCAACGAGCACATGTAACGATCCTATTAAATATACAGGTATTGATCCATTGTACAGACCAGTGTAAAGTTGCATCGCCTGTACTGTAGGAAGATGACCATACCCCACAAACTATACAATAAGTCACAAGAGACGCTCCCTGTGACCCTGTGTTGTTGTATGAAACATTGCTTTTTCTGCAGGTGTTGGGGACCTGCCTAGTCTGTGACAGCTCGTCGCCGCAGGTGCGCCCCCTAACCATTAGGGGCGGCTGTTTCACTACACTTTAGATGACCAAGATCCATTCAGGACAGCCATTCTTTTATCTCCTATTATATAGTTAAATATAACTGCTTTTGTGTTGGTGAAGGACCATCGCCTCAAGGCAGACAGCGGCCGTCACATGCCGTGAGGCTGTTGGCGGAGTAGCTCCCTCCCTCTATCCATCCATCGCGTAGGTGCTTGGAGGGCGGGAGGGGAGAGGGTCTCGATTTTCGGCAGTTTGTGATTGTACATAGACGAGAATGCACGTTCAACTACCACCCCCTCTGCAGTCTTTTAGGACGACGATTTTCCCCAGTACATGTGTTGCATTATGACCCATTCACTAAAAGTGCTGGTTTCTTCATGAAAATTTCGAAGTATAATTAGAACTCTGACACATTTTTTCCATCAGCTGTGATTGCGTGTATTGGCTTCGGTTAGCTGCATTGTAGGCTGAGTTTTAGTAAGAGTCTGTAGCGAACTCTGATGTGAAACAGCGGTAGATGCTGTATACTTACAGGTAATTTACTTTTTAAGCTCCTCTCTGTCCAACACTAGCATCTCGTCAGTTGAACATATTTCCTGCCAAAAAGAATAAAGATGTACCTAACACCCCAGCCCTTTTCCCACCAGCTTATAGGTGTAGGGTAGAGTTTGAGTGTTTCTGTCGCTGGTTTCGAGTGGTATTGCGAGATTTTTTCTCAGCAGGATAACACCAATTGTATGGTACTGTCAGTTTTTGTGGCGTATTGTGCTTTTTTGCCATGCTTGGGCAGCACTATGCATATAGTTGTGTAATTAGGACCGATCTTTGTGATCAATTACGTAATTAAGATCGATATTTGCGTCAGTTTCCGGACCAAAATAAATAAAGTACAGTAACCTAACCTTCCTCTCCCGCACGTGGACAGTTTCCATGTGTTAGGGGGCGCACTTGGGCTTTCCATCCAGGAGCACCACGGGTCGAGTCCCAGGAAGGGTACCGCCATTTTTAATTTCCCGTCAATTCCAAGTGCCTCTGGTGGTTTAATTGTGTTTGGAGGTACACTTGGGCTCTCCCCCCCCCTCCTCTTCCCCCCCCCCCCCCAGGAGGACCAGGGTTCGAGTCGCTGATGCATTGTGTTTTTTACGTGCACTGAGTCTTTGTGCACTGCATTATTTTCGGGTGTTTAAGCATTGTGAGTGTGTTTGCATAGTGTTACACAGACATTATTTCAGTCATCTACGAGTAGTTTGCATGTCTGTATGCTGTGTGCTGCATTATTCCTGTAATTTACGGGTTGTTTGCATCTCTGCACATGATTGTACTGCATTATTTACGAGTATTTTGGAGATCTGTAGACTGTTTACTGCGACCTCAAGCATGTCAGGTTGAGTGTTTTGTATCAGCGTAATAAATAAACTATGTGAAATCTGTCCCTAAATAAATTGGTCCAACAATAAATAAAGAACACTCCTTCCTCTCTCCATCAGCCCAAAATAGGCTGAGTCCTTTTCCCATCATTTTTCCCCTGCAGACCGTCATCTTGGATTACGTCACGGGAGGGAGGATGGCGTCTTCTGGTGGCAGTGCTGTGTTGATCTGTTGGACTCTGGACCTCAGGGTGAACACATCAGATGGAGGCACTGTCTCAGATTGTTTAAATAAAGACATACGTCCATCCTATCCAGCACAGGCTGTGTCCCTTTCCCGCCTATTCCCAGGTAGGGGTCGGGGTTGGGATGTCAGCACAGTCCTGGGACAAAGAAATTCCCACCGAAATTCGAAATTCCCACCCAAATTTGAAGTTCCCACCAGTAGGGTAGGTGGACGGTATGGGAGGGGGGAGGGGGACAGAGGGATAGGTGGCTGGAGCATACATGCAGCTGGGGAAAGATGCGACGTCATCCAGCGGTGGGTGTGTTCGTGGTGGGGGTGATAAATTGATCAATTTAATTACGTTGCATATTAATTTGATATCAAAATTGCACTGATACCCCCATCTCCCTACTACTCCCAATTCAAAGGATTATAGTTGGTGTTGATTTTAATTTACCTTCGATATGTTGGCGAAAATACATGTTTAATTCCAGAGGTCCGCATAAAACGTCATCCGAAATTGTGCTAAACGCATTCTCTGAAAATTATTTCGAGCCGTTAGTTCATGAGCCCTCGCGAAGAGTAAATGGTTGCGAAAACACACTTGACTTCTTATCAACAAACAATCCTGAGTTAAAAACGAGCATCGAAACGGATACAGGGATTAGTGAACACACGGTTGTCGTAGCGAGATTGAATATTGTAACCCCCAAATCCTCCAAAAATAACGACAAATATACATATTCAAAAATGCAGATAAAAATCCACTTGACGCCTTCTTAAGAGACTATCTCCACTTCTTCCAAATTAATAATATAAGTGTAGACCAGATGTGACTTGAATTCAAAGATGTAGTATAGGCAGCAATTGAGAGATTTATACCAAATAAATTAACAAACGACGGAGCTGATCCTTCCTTCTTGGTACACAAAACGGGTCAAAACATTGTTGCAGAAACAACGAAACAAACATGCCAAATATAAACAGACGCAAAATCCTCAAGATTGGCGATCTTTTACAGAAGCTCGAAATTTAGTGCGGAATTCAATGCGAGATGCTTATAACAGTTTCCACAACGAAACTTTGTCTCGCTACCTGTCAGAAAATCCAGAGAGATTCTGGTCATATGTGAAGTATGTTAGCAGCAAGATACAATTAACGCCAATGCGCAACAGCAATGGAGATACTATCGAAGACTGTGCTGCCAAAGCAGGGTTACTAAACACAGTCTTCCGAAATGCCTTCACAAAAGAAGTTAATATTCCAGAATTCTAATCAAGAAAAGCTGCCAACATGAGTAACGAAGAAGTAAATATTCTCGGAGTAGTGGAGCAACTTAAATAACTTAATAAAAGCAAGTCTGGTCCAGACTGTATGCCAATTAGATTCCTTTCAGACTATGCTGATGCATTAGCTCCATACTTAACAATCATATACAACCGTTCGCTCGACGAAAGATCCGTACCCAAAGACTGGAAAGTTGCACAGGTCACACCAATACTCAAGAAAGGTAGTAGGAGTAATCCACTAAATTTCAGGCTCATATCATTAACGTCGATATGCAGCAGGATTTTGGAACATACATTGTGTTCGATCATTGTGAATTACCTCGAAGAAAACGGTCTATTGACGCACAGTCAACATGGATTTAGAAAACGTCGTTCTTGTGAAACACAACTAACTCTTTATTCGCATGAAGTGTTGAGTTCTTTTGACAAGGGATTTCAAATTGAGTCATTATTTCTGGATTTCCGGAAGGCTTTTGACACTATACCACTCAAGCGGCTTGTAGTGAAATTGCGTGCTAATGGAACATCGTCTCAGTTACGTGACTGGATTTGTGATTTCCTGTGAGAGAGGTCACAGTCCGTAGTAATTGACGGAAAGTCATCGAGTGAACCAGAAGTGATTTCTGTCGTTCCCCAAGGTAGTGTTATACGCCCTTTGCGGTTCCTTATCGATATAGAAGATTAGAGAGATAATCTGAGCAGCCGTCTTGGGATGTTTGCAAATGAAGCTGTCGTTTATCGACTAATAAAGTCATCAGAAGATCAAAACAAATTGTCAAACGATTTAGAAAAGATATGTAAATGGTCCGAAAATTGGCAGTTGCCCTAAATAACGAAAAATGTGAGGTCATCCACATGAGTGCTAAAAGGAATCCGTTAGACTTCGGTTACACGATAAATCAGTCAATTCTAAAGGCCGTAAATTCAACTAAATACCTAGGAATTTCAATTATTGGAAGGAACACATAGAAAATGTTGTGGAGAAGGCTAACCAAAGACTGCGTTTTATTGGCAGGACACTTAGAAAACTTAACAGACCTACTAAGGAGACTGCCTACACTACGCTTGTCCGTCCTCTTTTAGAGTACTGCTGCGCGGTGCGGGATCCTTACCAGGTAGGACTGACGGAGTACATCGAAAAAGTTCAAAGAAGGGCAGCACGTTTAGTGTTATCGCGAAATATGGGAGAGAGTGTCACTGAAATGATAGAGGATTTGGGTTGGACATCATTTAAACAAAGGCGCTTTTCGTTGCGTCGGAATCTTCTCACGAAATTCCAATCACCAACTTTCTCCTCCGTATGCGAAAATATTGTGTTGACATCGACCTACATAGGGAGAAACGATCACCACGATGAAATAAGGGAAATCGGAGCTCGTACGGAAAGACATAGGTGTTCGTTCTTTCCGCGCGCTATACGAGACTGGAATAATAGAGAATTGTGAAGGTGGTTCGATGAACCCACTGCCAGGCACTTAAATGTGATTTGCAGAGTACCCATGTAGATGTAGATCTTGAGTTCTTTGGAACTTTGATTAAAACTGATCACTAAAATGAAGAAGTGTATGGAAACAAGACGTAGATTTTCTCTCTCTTCTTATACAACATAACAACCAACTGCAAGACCGTTTTGGGTAATCTATTAAAACACACTCTTATAATTTGTTCATAAGCCACAGTGAAGCAGTTTCCAAGTGGCATTTACCATAGTGAATCAACGGAAATTTACAATACCTTTAGTGCAGAGGTACATGAAGCATGGGCCACTTTCAACAAGAAATAGGCGTGTATAGTCTAGTCGTGTAACTGCAATCTTTTCTTCGTTAGATAAATGACTTTGCTAACGTCATAGACATATACTCACATTCGTGGTGGATCTGACTCCCCTCTTTAGCTCGCAGCCGACATTGCCTTTCCGCTCAGCTCGGTTCCGCTCCAGTCGGCCCATCGATTTACGCGGTTGGAGCGCTTCATTGTATTGATTCATTTCCTGTCATCTCACTAGACAGACAGAGCAATTATCAGTTAACAAATTATATGTCAGACATCGGAAACTCGCCATATTCATTCAGTATCATGTGTCTATTGAAATACCAGCTGTTACAAATCATAAGAAAATCGTATCATCGAAAATATATTACAGTACATTGCATTTCTCCGTACTTTAGGACAACGCACATAACCTTCACATAGCCATGCGAAACTGTCAGTAAATCCGTTCTTTGGGACCTTGTTCGACTCGTCCGTCGCATTGGCTTGAATGTCGGTTATCCCGTATGAATTTCTACACTTTGCCTTTCTGTGATTGGTTCCTACGGCTATCACCAGATCTCATCAACCTTGATGACTTTTCTTGTAAGGAACTGTCTGTATTTTTGCATTTCAATAAAGCTGTGCCACTTGTCCACGCATCGTTGTTATTGTTCGGGAATCAAGGTGTGCGGGCCCAACTTTACACACACTTTTCTCTTCTTTAAAACATTCTCGAGAATTTCTTGAACACTTGATTTACAAAGGTTGCACCATTGCGATTTGTAATTTTCTGCGCTGATGTTGCTTATGTGCATGTTTACCAGCAGGTTCTAAAACTCCACGCATAAAAAAGGCTTTTGTTTCCTGGGCTCATACCTCGTGTTCTGTAGGTGATAGAAAGGAGGGAGAAGTGTTTTGGATAGACACTAGGCTAGGGACCATTTGTGTATCTAACATAAGGATCGTCTTAGTGTCACTTGCCTGCAGTAGTGTCAAAGTATTAACATTACACACTTTCTCTAGCTTAGGCCAATCGAACAAATTGGTTGGTTCTCTTTGCGTTCGATGTGGTCTACGGTGGTTCTTATGGGATCTATGGACGCACCATTAGTTCATGGGCGGTTCCATAGAAAACCTGAAAAAAAGCGTTTTTCCACAGTTTTCTTATAGCAAAATCAAGCCACGGATTCCAAGACAGTTACACACAGCAAAAGATTCAGATTATATTCAGATTATATTCAGATTATATTCCTAAGATCCATATCTGAGACAACTTTGAAAATGTTTTTGATATCTTTAGCCGTTTCCGAGATACAGAGGTTAAAATTTGCCCTATTTGTACACGTAAAATAAGCACGTGAAATCGGGTATGAGGCGAAATCTAAGTAGTAAATGACTGCAAAAAATTGATCCCATTTTAACGGTGTGTTATCTAGCCATTTATCTAGAAGTGTCATCTTTTCGTTTCCAAAAATCTGTATCAGTTATAGAGAAACAGCCCATAAACTTGGTTTTTGGGTGCCAAAAGCGCACAGCGCATTGCAAGACGGCTATGGTCGTAATTTTTGGAGCATATATTCCTAAGATCCTGATAACGAATAATCTTGAAAATTTTTGGATATGTTTACCCGTTACCGAGATACTGAAGTTCAAAGTTACCCTATTTGTACGAGTAAGATAAGTACCTAAAATCCGGTGCAAATCGAATAGGTAGTTTATAACGTGACGTAGCAGGGAGAAATATGCTATAAAGTGTGTCCGTTATCCTCATAAGATTTCTGGGATCACCATGCTGTAGTACTTGGAAATTTTTTCCTCCCACATTAAATCCAATCTGGGATGTAAAATTATTTTTCCGTTATTTCAATTTCGCTTCAGTAAACTAACAAAATTTTACTGACCAACACATTCCTTTTCATGTGAGTCGCATGTCCTGCTGCAGCAGGGAGAAGAAGGGAACCAGCGGAAAAATGCTCCTATTGGAGCACAAAAAATGTGAATATGTTTCTGTTCATTTAAAAGACTGCTTGTAAAGTAGGGTACCAGATGCCTCATTCTGCCTTCCTCGGAACCTACAAAAAACTCTCAGAAAATTCTGCATGCGAACATATGCGCTTTTTTATGCTGAGAGAGAACGAGACAGTGGCAGCGGGAGATAGGAAAGTAGTACATACTGGAAGGAGATAATGGCAGTGTGAGACAAAGAATGGAACACAGTGGCAGTGGAATATCATTGACACTGATAGAACAGTGCTAGGAAAAGACTGAAGGGGGAAAAAAAAGTTCGAATGTGTGTGAAATCTTATGGGACTTCATTGCTAAGGTCATCAGTCCCTAAGCTTACACATTACTTAACCTAAATTATCCTAAGGACAAACACACACACACCCAAGCCCGAGGGAGGACTCGAACCTCCGCCGGGCCCAGCCGCACAGTCTATAGCTGCAGCGCCTGAGACCGCTCGGCTAATCCCGCGCGGCTGACTATAGGAGACAGTGCCAATGCGAAAAGAATAAGGAGAAAGATAAGAGAATGTAGTTGAGAGCCAGTGATAATGAGAGACAGTGTACGACAATGGCAAATACGAAGAGAGAGGTAGTGACAGTTAGAAGAGACAGTAGCGCTGGGAAGGAATGAATGAGATGATAACAGTAAAGAGCGAGCAAGAGGGAGACAGCGATAGTTCAAAAATGGTTCAAATGGCTCTGAGCACTATGCGACTTAACTGCTGAGGTCATCAGTCGCCTAGAACATAGAACTACTTAAACCTAACATCCATGCCCAAGGCAGGATTCGAACCTGCGACCGTAGCGGTCGCTCGGTTCCAGACTGTAGCGCCTAGAACCGCTCGGCCACTCCAGCTGGCGACAGCGATAGTGAGAGAGGACAGTAGTAGTACGACAGAACGAAGGAGACTGTAAATATGACACAAAGCAATAATGACCATGAGTTGGGCAGATTGAGTGAGCGAGAAAGTCCAACTGGGATGAGCGATTTAGAGCGATGGACTAATAGGTGTGAGCGACTTACAGTTAGGGGAGCTTGTGGGAGAGGTGAGTTGCATGTAAAAAAGAGAGCGAGTATGTTTGCATGCCAAATTTTTTGTGAAAACTTTTAAGGGTTCTAAGGAAGGTAGAACGAGGCAGCTGGCACCCCACTTTTCTAACAGTCTTTTAAATAAGCGAGGACGTATTCGCATTTTTTGTGCTCCAGTAAGAGCATTTTTCCACTGCTGTTGACACTACTACACTTGAGCAAAGCATTTTCAATTATAATTTTCACGTTGTGAATTGAATTGCTTTGAAAGCTTCTTTAGAAACAGACAGCAACATTCTTTGTGAAAATAAAATCCCATCCTGGAGGGATCAGTCCCAGGCCCACTATTGTTCTTCTTGTATTTTTCCACTTGTCGCTTCTACGCTGCTGTGCATATTATATCTCTGTCGACGATCTCCAGGTTTACTTAAGTGACAGATCTGATGACATCAACACTGTCTTTGTCCAGATGAATGACGATCTGTCCTCAGTGCTCAGACGGATGCAATATCTGAGACTTGAAGTGAATGTGAAAAAGTATTAAGTAATTTTAGTGTCGAATCAGAGCAGAATTTGTTCAGAATTCTGCGAACAATTGCTTCCTAATCTCATCAGTATCCCTTCAAAAATGGTTCAAATGGCTCTGAGCACTATGGGACTCAACTGCTGTGGTCATAAGTCCCCTAGAACTTAAAACTACTTAAACCTAACTAACCTATGGACATCACACACATCCATGCCCGAGGCAGGATTCGAACCTGCGACCGTAGCGGTCGTGCGGTTCCAGACTGCAGCGCCTTTAACCGCTCGGCCACTCCGGCCGGCTCAGTATCCCTTAACAGTGCATTAGAAAATAGTGACTAATAAGGGTTTAGGTTTGGATAACCACTTCAAACACACAGAAATATTGTTGCCATGTTGAGGAAGACTTCCGCTTGCCTCTGTTCACTTCAGAAGTTTTGGAACATGTTTCCAAGCGTAAACTTCTACAATTACTCAATCTGTCGAACCTACTCTACTGTGATGTAATGTAACACGGCGCGGGTTGTGGAAACCCCGTACAGCTAGAATTAACTGTGCCGTGCGAAGCATCACTTTTGCACCGAGAGATGGTGGATTTTGGATTGTGCGCTCTGCCTGAGGTTTCGCTCTGTCATCTCGTCCCACGTGAGCGATCCGATGCGGACTCTGTGTGCAGCGGGACTGTGCGAATATGCGAGTGATCCACCGCCAAGTGGTTACTCTGTTCTACGTGTGTAGCCCAGCCGCATTAAGCGAACTGTCACCGAAGCAACTGAGCAGACATGCCAGCTGCCATCAAACAGCTTTTGTTTTTAAGACAATATTCTGTGAAAACATTTGATTCTTTGACATCTTACAGCCTGGTATCTTTCATTGATAAAGGATGGAATTTCTTTTCGTTATTTGTCATAGTTACTGTACGGCAGCGAATTAGGTGAGACAATGCACGAAACTGTAAGAATTTGCGGACTTGTAAACACATTGTGTAGATTTTGCATATGGTTCTTTTTGGGTCATACACGATACATATGAAAGTAGGTAACATATCGAAACTGTATTTAAAGCTGAGAGCAAGATAGTGGCTCATATGGCCTACGCAACTGTCGTGCACAATACGCCCAGTTCTGCCCTTGTGCACCATGAATCATGTGGTCGTATCGCCCAGTGTATAAGGTTGAAGCATAATTTCGTTAGGGTCTTTGGAGACCTGTTCGGACGGAGTTTAGTTTTACACTTTAGCATAAATTCGTTGCGTTTTTGTTTTGCATGTTGGTATTCCAGTTCCTAAACACCGACTGTCATTTTTTATTTGTAGTTCACAGTTGCTGCCTGAGTTCACATATTGTCATTTTGTCATGTGGAGATAGTGAGTGGAGCTCTGGACACTAGAATAAGGAGAAATCGAAACATTTTGGACACAGTCTTCTGTCTGAATTCAGTAGAGAGGTGACAGCAGTGGACGCATCTAGAAACATTTGCACCGTGTAAGGTTAACGCCACTGGGCACGGAACAGCAACCGAGCGAGGTGGCGCAGTGGTTAGCACACTGGACTCGCATTCGGGAGGACGACGGTTCAATCCCGCGTCTGGCCATCCTGATTTAGGTTTCCTGTGATTTCCCTAAATCGCTTCAGGCAAATGCGGGGATGGTTGCTTTGAAAGGGCACGGCCGACTTCCTTCCCCGTCTTTCCCTAATCCGATGAGACAGATGACCTCGCAATTTGGTCTCTCCCCCCAAATCAACCCAACCAACGGAACAGCAAAAAAAAAATGGTTTCATATTTTTAAGGAGGATCGTTTTGACATTAGTGAGTCTCCACGTTCAGGAAGACCATCAGGGTTCGATGAAGATCGTTTAAACACATCAAACCTCCATGAGTCATGTCAGTATACTCGAGAACTGGCAGATACGATGAACTGTGATAGTTCCACCACCGTGCAGCACTTGCATGCAACTGGGGAAGGTTCAAAAATCGGCTTCATGGGTACCGCATACTCTAAACCAAAATCACAAAAACCATTGGGTGGCCACATGTGCACCTCTGCTTGCTCATCACTTGGCTCGTGAACAACGCTGTCCATCCTATCCTGTATGGTTACTGGTGATGAGAAATAGTGTCTTCATGCTATAAGGAAAAGAAAGGAATGGTTGTGCCCACACAAGGCAGCAACTCCCCGCAGAACGACCTGTGCGCTTCCACAAAAGACAATGTTATGCATCTGGTGGAACAGCAACGGTGTGGCGTACTACGAATTGATTCCCTGGGGTGTAACCATTATTGCTGACATTTATTGTCAACAACTGAAACGTCTAGAGGATTCACTCCAAAAACAACGACCAGGGATAATGCGTAAAGTGATGCTACTCCACGATAACGCCCGCCCGCATTGTGTTAGACTGACAAGAAGCACTGTACAGGAGTTCGGTTGGGAAGCCATTCTGCACCCACCTCATTCACCTTATCTTGTACGCTCTGACTTTCGCCTTTACTGCTCTCTTTTGAACGACCTTCAAAGATTAAAATGCGCTCCGAAAATGGCTCGACAACTTTTTTGCCTCAAAATCACGTGATTTCTACAATCGCGGAATCAAAAAGTTGTCCCATCATTGACATTGTAAATAGCGAGGGAGAATATACTACTGATGTCTAAATTCTCTGTTGCGTTTATTATACTTATGGAAAAACGCTATGAACTTATGAACCAACTAAAATATTTCATAAACGGTTCAAGATATCGAAACGATATTTCTTGGAAATGATAGCGCACAAAAAATGCATAATTTTCCATATTATCAATACCCAAAACTTTCTTATCTATCTCGCCAACGACTATACTGTGGTGTTGCACACATCAATTTTTCCGATATTTTGTGTGTTCTACTTAGTTTTAAACGAAACCTGTTTGATGTTATGTCACAAGGTGTAATAGCTAACTAGCTAACTACAAGTCCCTTTGTTTATGTACAATCTTAAGACCGCTTCGCAACTACATGTAACGATATCAGCTTCCCAACTAGTCCCTTCAGCAACGGCCGGCCGGTGTGGCCGAGCGGTTCTAGGCGCTTCAGTCTGGAACCGCGCGACCGCTACGGTCGCAGGTTCGAATCCTACCTGGGGCATGGATGTGTGTGATGTCCTTAGGTTAGTTAGGTTTAAGTAGTTCTAATTTCTAGGCGACTGATGACCTCAGAAGTTAAGTCCCAAAGTGCTCAGAGCCATTTGAACCCTTCAGCAACACTACTGAAACGGTGTTTGCTGAGAGGTGTCTGATACTCTGCTTCAGCTACTTTTGTTCTATGATGGCAAGTACGAGGTATAATTGCCAGTCACCATCATCAGAATTCACGTGTCCTGTAGACCAATAAAGTGTTCTGCATGAGCGTTGCTTCTGATCAGAGACTGATTAGCAGTTATGTAGTTAATGTATCCACTTCATTTATAACGATAGAAATGCTATATTGGTCATTCGATTGCGGAAATATTGAATATATTTTTTATTAAGTTACATGCCCAGGACAGGTAATAATTAAAATAGTATCATATGTGTTGATGCCCCTCTGATTGGGTTGCCTACAGTTGCATGACATTTGGAGACAGCAGAAAAAGTTCCCCTGTACAAAATACGTTAACAGAACGGGAGAAATGTATAATAATTACACTCCTGGAAATGGAAAAAAGAACACATTGACACCGGTGTGTCAGACTCACCATACTTGCTCCGGACACTGCGAGAGGGCTGTACAAGCAATGATCACACGCACGGCACAGCGGACACACCAGGAACCGCGGTGTTGGCCGTCGAATGGCGCTAGCTGCGCAGCATTTGTGCACCGCCGCCGTCAGTGTCAGCCAGTTTGCCGTGGCATACGGAGCTCCATCGCAGTCTTTAACACTGGTAGCATGCCGCGACAGCGTGGACGTGAACCGTATGTGCAGTTGACGGACTTTGAGCGAGGGCGTATAGTGGGCATGCGGGAGGCCGGGTGGACGTACCGCCGAATTGCTCAACACGTGGGGCGTGAGGTCTCCACAGTACATCGATGTTGTCGCCAGTGGTCGGCGGAAGGTGCACGTGCCCGTCGACCTGGGACCGGACCGCAGCGACGCACGGATGCACGCCAAGACCGTAGGATACTACGCAGTGCCGTAGGGGACCGCACCGCCACTTCCCAGCAAATTAGGGACACTGTTGCTCCTGGGGTATCGGCGAGGACCATTCGCAACCGTCTCCATGAAGCTGGGCTACGGTCCCGCACACCGTTAGGCCGTCTTCCGCTCACGCCCCAACATCGTGCAGCCCGCCTCCAGTGGTGTCGCGACAGGCGTGAATGGAGGGACGAATGGAGACGTGTCGTCTTCAGCGATGAGAGTCGCTTCTGCCTGGGTGCCAATGATGGTCGTATGCGTGTTTGGCGCCGTGCAGGTGAGCGCCACAATCAGGACTGCATACGACCGAGGCACACAGGGCCAACACCCGGCATCATGGTGTGGGGAGCGATCTCCTACACTGGCCGTACACCACTGGTGATCGTTGAGGGGACACTGAATAGTGCACGGTACATCCAAACCGTCATCGAACCCATCGTTCTACCATTCCTAGACGGGCAAGGGAACTTGCTGTTCCAACAGGACAATGCACGTCCGCATGTATCCCGTGCCACCATACGTGCTCTAGAAGGTGTAAGTCAACTACCCTGGCCAGCAAGATCTCCGGATCTGTCCCCCATTGAGCATGTTTGGGACTGGATGAAGCGTCGTCTCACGCGGTCTGCACGTCCAGCACGAACGCTGGTCCAACTGAGGCGCCAGGTGGAAATGGCATGGCAAGCCGTTCCACAGGACTACATCCAGCATCTCTACGATCGTCTCCATGGGAGGATAGCAGCCTGCATTGCTGCGAAAGGTGGATATACACTGTACTAGTGCCGACATTGTGCATGCTCTGTTGCCTGTGTCTATGTGCCTGTGGTTCTGTCAGTGTGATCATGTGATGTATCTGACCCCAAGAATGTGTCAATAAAGTTTCCCCTTCCTGGGACAATGAATTCACGGTGTTCTTATTTCAATTTCCAGGAGTGTAGTACAATGGGGTATACCCTCTGCCATTTTCTTCACAGTAGCTTGCAGGGTATAGATATAAATGTACACAACATTCTTGAACAGCAGTGATGAAAATTTCAGACAATGTAACACAAAACACAAACCACGTCCACTTTGCGCAAAAATATCGAATCAACTGAACGCGTCCACTTTGTCTGATCGGACGTCACAAAATGGCCCGCGCGTTTGCGCTCACGTAAGACAATTCAGCCACTGGCGGTCGCCAAACCGCGCCACAATCACAACGGTTCGCTCACGCAAAACCATGCCCTCTGGGGATGACCTCTAGCGGAGCGAAGCATTGAGTGGTTGATTTGTGGCCAGGAATGTAGCGTTCCAAAGAGCCGGCCAGTTTGTGCAGTCAATGGTCAACGCAGGGCATGGCCAAGCTGACGTGGACATCGCCTAACTGGAGGAGAGGTGCGTCTTTGTCCGGTGATCAGAGAAGACGACACCCACAACCAGATATGGAGGAGAGTGATTTCACTATAGCTGTGGTATATGGATCACCAGGAATGTGCTTTAATGGCCTGCAGTGTTTGATTGGCAGCTGACAAGCGGCCTTACTGAGATTATTGTACAAGAGGTACTGTGTACAGTAAAAACAGCCGATGGCTGGTGCATATGTTCTCGAAACAAAGAGTACATCACAAGTTCCGATAAAACACGGCTGGCTGTCGGGGCACAAGAGTGTGTTTTCTTGTATCGTTTCTTACCCCCACAATGAGAACATTTTCTACCATTGCACAAGAGAGTGTCCTGTATTCTGTTTGTAATCATGCTGGAGGCGTGTTCAACTATTGGTCATAGCTATAAATTTTCTGAATTTTATGTTGCTGTCCATAAATGTGGCAGCCTTGGTAGTCACCTTGTATGCAGCAGTAGTAAGTTGATTGTGAAGGTCTTTTTAGTAGCTATATCCTGTTGAGTACTGCACTGTTTATATATGATTGCCCAAATGTAACGTATTATGAGAGAGTGTGTGAATATTGTGCCCTGTGTTCTGCTATTCTCAGTTGCTGCCCTCTTGTGTGTCACAGAGGTCGAACACATTTAAGATGTATATGTATTGTTTTATTGAAAAAGCTTCTTACGAGGGTGAGTCAAATGAAAACCTTCAATATTTTTTAAAAATATTATTCATTGTGCAGAAGTGGTACAGATCTGTATCACTTTTCAACAGATTCTCCCTCACTCTCAATGCAAGTCCTCCAGCGCTTACAAAGTGCATAAATTACTTTAGAAAAAATTCTTTTGGTGGTCCGCACAACCACTCATGGACTGCATGGCGTACCTCTTCATCAGAACGGAACTTCTTTCCTCCCATTGTGTCTTTGAGTGATCCAAACATATGGAAATCACTTGGGGCAAGGTCTAGTAAGTATGGCGGTCAGCCGTCTTCAGGCTGCTGCCTCGGAGTGTAGCGGCAGTGGGGAGTCTGGTGCGTCGCAAGGTACACCCCAGGTGTTACATGCTTCACCCACTGTCCCTGCTGTCGAGACATCTTCGCGGGTACCGGGCGCGGTTGGGCCACCCTCTCCCCAAGGGGAGTGGCGGGTTCAGCGGCGTTCGCGGCGCACGAGGCGGAAGGTCAATGTGGAGGCTGGCCGTGTGGCATCGCCCGCTCTGCCTGTGAGGGGACATGTGGCTGCTCCTTCAGCAAGGTCCGAGCAGGCACACGGGGGGAGGGGTTTATTAGTTATTGGGAGCTCCAACGTTAGGCGGGTGATGGAGCCCCTTAGGGAAATAGCGAGAAGGTCGGGGAAGAAGGCCAGTGTTCACTCTGTCTGCTTGCCGGGGGGTCTCATCCGAGATGTGGAGGAGGCCCTACCGGCGGCGATAGAGAGCACTGGGTGCACCCGACTGCAAATTGTTGCTCATGTCGGCACCAATGACTCCTGCCGTCTGGGTTCAGAGGTCATCCTCAGTTCGTACAGGCGGTTGGCGGAATTGGTGAAGGCGGAAAGCCTCGCTCGCGGGGTGGAATCAGAGCTAACTATTTGTAGTATCGTTCCCAGAACCGATCGCGGTCCTCTGGTTTGGAGCCGAGTGGAAGGCTTAAACCAGAGGCTCAGACGATTCTGCGGAGATCTGGGGTGCAAATTTCTCGACCTCCGCTATCGGGTGGAGAAATGTAGGGTCCCCCTGAATAGGTCAGGGGTGCACTACACGCCGGAAGCGGCTACAAGGGTAGCGGAGTACGTGTGGAGTGCACATGGGGGTTTTTTAGGTTAGAGAATCCCCTCCCTTGGCCCGACAAGACGCCTCCTGAGACGCGGCAAGATAGGAGTAGGCAAAACGTAACAGGGAATAACAATATTAATGTGGTAATAGTAAACTGCAGGAGTGTCTATAGAAATGTCCCAGAACTGCTCTCATTAATAAACGGTCACAATGCCCACATAGTACTAGGGACGGAAAGTTGGCTGGAACCAGATGTAAACAGTAATGAAATCCTAAACTCAGATTGGAATGTATACCGCAGAGACAGGCTGAACAGTGAAGGGGGAGGCGTGTTTATAGCGGTAAGAAGTGCAATAGTATCGAAGGAAATTGACGGAGATCCGAAATGTGAAATAATTTGGGTGAAGGTCACGGTTAAAGCAGGCTCAGACATGGTAGTTGGATGTCTCTATAGGCCCCCTGGCTCAGCAGCTGTTGTGGCTGAGCACCTGAAGGATAATTTGGAAAATATTTCGAGTAGATTTCCCCACCATGTTGTAGTTCTGGGTGGAGATTTTAATTTGCCGGATATAGACTGGGAGACTCAAACGTTCATAACGGGTGGCAGGGACAAAGAATCCATTGAAATTTTTTAAAGTGCTTTATCTGAAAACTACCTTGAGCAGTTAAACAGAGAACCGACTCGTGGCGATAACATATTAGACCTTCTGGTGACAAACAGACCCGAACTATTTGAAAAAGTTAACGCAGAACAGGGAATCAGCGATCATAAAGCGGTTACGGCATCGATGATTTCAGCCGTAAATAGGAATATTAAAAAGGGTAGGAAGATTTTTCTGTTTAGAAAAAGTGACAAAAAGCAGATTTCAGAGTACCTGTTGGCTCAACACAAAAGTTTTGTCTCAAGTACAGATAGTGTTGAGGATCAGTGGACAAAGTTCAAAACCATCGTACATAATGCGTTAGATGAGTATGTGCCAAGCAAGATCGTAAGAGATGGGAAAGAGTCACCATGGTACAACAACCGAGTTAGAAAACTGCTGCGGAAGCAAAGGGAACTTCACAGCAAATATAAACATAGCCAAAGCCTTGCAGACAAACAAAAATTACACGAAGCGAAATGTAGTGTGAGGAGGGCTATGCGAGAGGCTTTCAATGAATTCGAAAGTAAAGTTCTATGTACTGACTTGGCAGAAAATCCTAAGAAATTTTGGTCTTATGTCAAAGCGGTAGGTGGATCAAAACAAAATGTCCAGACACTCTGTGACCAAAATGATACTGAAACAGACGATGACAGACTAAAGGCCGAGATACTAAATGTCTTTTTCCAAAGTTGTTTCACAGAGGAAGATTGCACTGTAGTTCCTTCTCTAGATTGTCGCACAGATGACAAAATGGTAGATATCGAAATAGACGACAGAGGGATAGAGAAACAATTAAAATCGCTCAAAAGAGGAAAGGCCTCTGGACCTGATGGGATACCAGTTCAATTTTACACAGAGTACGCGAAGGAACTTGCCCCCCTTCTTGCAGCGGTGTACCGTAGGTCTCTGGAAGAGCGTAGCGTTCCAAAGGATTGGAAAAGGGCACAGGTCATCCCCGTTTCCAAGAAGGGACGTCGAACAGATGTGGAGAACTATAGACCTATATCTCTAACGTCGATCAGTTGTAGAATTTTGGAACACGTATTGTGTTCGAGTATAATGACTTTTCTGGAGACTAGAAATCTACTCTGTAGGAATCAGCATGGTTTTCAAAAAGACGGTCATGTGAAACCCAGCTCGCGCTATTCGTCCACGAGACTCAGAGGGCCATAGACACGGGTTCACAGGTAGATGCCGTGTTTC
Organism: Schistocerca cancellata; assembly: GCF_023864275.1. Classification (NCBI taxonomy): domain Eukaryota; kingdom Metazoa; phylum Arthropoda; class Insecta; order Orthoptera; family Acrididae; genus Schistocerca; species Schistocerca cancellata. The sequence goes on along the minus strand of NC_064632.1, from coordinate 589,773,492 downwards.
TTGACTTCCGCAAGGCGTTCGATACAGTTCCCCACAGTCGTTTATTGAACAAAGTAAGAGCATATGGACTATCAGACCAATTGTGTGATTGGATTGAGGAGTTCCTAGATAACAGGACGCAGCATGTTATTCTCAATGGAGAGAAGTCTTCCGAAGTAAGAGTAATTTCAGGTGTGCCGCAGGGGAGTGTCATAGGACCGTTGCTGTTCACAATATACATAAATGACCTGGTGGATGACATCGGAAGTTCACTGAGGCTTTTTGCAGATGATGCTGTGGTGTATCGAGAGGTTGTAACAATGGAAAATTGTACTGAAATGCAGGAGGATCTGCAGCGAATTGACGCATGGTGCAGGGAATGGCAACTGAATCTCAATGTAGACAAGTGTAATGTGCTGCGGATACACAGAAAGATAGATCCTTTATCATTTAGCTACAAAATAGCAGGTCAGCAACTGGAAGCAGTTAATACCATAAATTATCTGGGAGTACGCATTAGGAGTGATTTAAAATGGAATGATCATATAATGTTGATTGTCGGTAAAGCAGATGCCAGACTGAGATTCATTGGAAGAATCCTAAGGAAATGCAATCCGAAAACAAAGGAAGTAGGTTACAGCACGCTTGTTCGCCCACTGCTTGAATACTGCTCAGCAGTGTGGGATCCGTACCAGATAGGGTTGATACAAGACATAGAGAAGATCCAACGGAGAGCAGCGCGCTTCGTTACAGGATCATTTAGTAATCGCGAAAGCGTTACGGAGATGATAGATAAACTCCAGTGGAAGACTCTGCAGGAGAGACGCTCAGTAGCTCGGTACGGGCTTTTGTCAAAGTTTCGAGAACATACCTTCACCGAAGAGTCAAGCAGTATATTGCTCCCTCCTACGTATATCTCGCGAAGAGACCATGAGGATAAAATAAGAGAGATTAGAGCCCACACAGAGGCATACCGACAATCCTTCTTTCCACGAACAATACGAGACTGGAATAGAAGGGAGAACCGATAGAGGTACTGAAGGTACCCTCCGCCACACACCGTCAGGTGGCTTGCGGAGTATGGATGTAGATGTAGATGTAGATGTAGATGGTGGATGAGGAAGACACTCAAAATGCAGGTCTGTGATTGTTGCAACTGTTGTTCAGGCAGTGTGGGGCCTTCCATTGTCATGTTGCAAAAGGACACCTGCTGACAGCAATCCAAGTCTCTTTGATTTGCCTGCAAGCCGCAGATGACTTTTTACGAGATCTGTGTACGATACACTGGTGACAGTGGTCCACCTAGACATGTAATGCTTCAAAATGTCGCCTTTTTCGTCCCAAAAGAGTGTCAGTATAACCTTCCCTGCTGATGGTTCTGTTCGAAAATTCTTTGGTTTTGGTGATGACGAATGGCGACATTCCTTGCTCGCTCTCTTCGTTTCTGGTTGGTGGAAGTGAGCCCAGGTTTCATCCCCAGTAACGATTCTTGCAAGGAAACCATCACCTTCTCGTTCAAAGCGCGGAAGAAGTTCTTCACAAGCATCAACACGTCGTTCTCTCATTTCAGGAGTCAGCTGCCGTGGCACCCATATTGCAGACACATTGTGAAACTGGAGAACATCATGCACAATGTGTGTGACTAATCTGTAAACATGCTGCAATGTTATTCAGTGTCACTCGGCGGTTTTCCTTCACTACGGCTTCAACTGCTGCAATGTTCTGTGGAGTCACACTCGCTGTGCCTGACCTGGACGAGGAGCATCTTCCACTAAAGTCACACTATTTGCGAACTTCCTATTCCATTCGTAGACTTGCTGCTGTGACAAACATGCATCACCGTACTGAACCTTCATTCGTTGATGAACTTCAATAGGTTTCACACCTTCACTACGCAACAACCGAATAACTGAACGCTGTTCTTCCCTGATGCAAGTCGCAAGTGGGGCGGCCATCATTATACTGATACTGCGACGGTATGTGTGCATCAGCACTATGCTTCCACTACAGGCCATTCTGCACCCTGTTTGTAGCACGCTTACCAACTTACAGGATAACGGGGCGAAATTTCGATTTGTTATTACAAATTTAAGATTTTCATTTGACTGACCCTCGTTTTTATTTCATTATTGTGTTCCGCCAATTTTAACAAAGTCATTAGCTCTGGGCAGGTATTGTTGATTTATTGTTTATTGTCCAACATTCTAACGATGCCTGAGTTGTATGAAAATACTAATGTTGTTAAAAATGCGTTTATGAGATAAGCCCACGCCTGCTCAGTCAAGCCAACAGAAACACCATTCCACTCAAACCCTGCACTATGTAATTACGAATGTTTATATGCATTATATCTGCAATATCTGTCTATCTGACGAAGTCCATGTTGGTACTACCTAGGATAGTTGTGGCCAGGCGAGTTACATAACTACCACTCAATACGTCTACTTCATCGGTTACTCAGCTTCCCAATGAGAACAAATACCTACCAACTCACCATAATCACAACACAACATCTCACTTATCTAGTATCGTATCTGTGCCCATCTATAAACAAAATCACTCAGGAAAACCTTGTCTTATGTTGCTGCTGTCCACCTCTGGAACAATGTACCCTCCACATTTCTATAGCTTTCTGCATGTAAGATAAAGCTGAAGCATTTCATTAAATACTCCTCGCGACGTTTCCATAAAAAATTGGCATATGTGGTCATTGCTTCTCTCTCAAACGGTAAAGCAAATGCTCGCATATTCTCCCCAATAATATCACTGCCTTACCACAACAAAAACAACTGTATCTTTGCCAGGTCAGTTTTCTGTTGAAAGCGCTCTATGCTACATGCATTGGGTATATGCTGCACAAATAAAAGTATTCATAGTAAGTGACGAGAATTGTTGTAATTACCACGCCTGCTCCCCACCACTCCATTACTTAACAACTCAAAATGTTTAAATAAGGGTCAACTTTGAAGAAGCCTTCCAATAGTCATTACAAAAGTATGAAGTAGCACGCAGTACAGTTGTGTACACTTTCATATGCACACTGCTATGAAACTAAATCTGCAGTTTACCCATAATATTCATCAGTACAGCACTTCACTTGCAGCTTGAATAAATACTTCACAGTATTAAATAAATCATATACATTTATACTTTAGGCGAAAATACGATATTCTAGCTACTATCATTTTAACTGATCAACTCACTTGCTTCCCAGAATATGAATGTATACTACGTTTTCTCTCTCCAGCAATTTTGCAACCATTTTGGGTTCCGATTTTCGTCTCTTAGAAATCAGAATAACCTGAAGTCTACTGCTGAATTACAACTATAGTTCAGTGCAACATCTAAAATCTTGACGAAAACAACAACAAACACAGACCTTCCTGCCCACAATAAATTTCGTCTTCAAAGATAATACTCAAAATGCCATATGGTAACTTCTGTCAACTACATCACTTCCCTTGTTTCACTGTCGGGGTCTGGTGAAGCACAGGATACAACCTGTCGGCTTTGACCAATGACGTCAGAATTTGCCAGAGATCATTTATTACACAGACGTAACAGTTGACAAGAGTGTTCAGAAACAAAGGAATACGAGAGGCAAAAAATATGGTTGACATATATCAAGGCCACTAGTATTTCGACCTTAGGGATATCGTGTGTTTGTATCGTAATATTTCTGTGGAAAATAAAGGGGAAAATGGATGGAAATAGCGGTAGCATAGAATACCTCATGTCACATGTATATGGGTTGTATCTCAAACATCATTTGAACTGTGTAGCTTAACTGCAGTACGGGATAAACTAATATTCCAAATTACCTCAATATCACTAAGAATGAAAATAAGTGCCGAATGAATTGTAAACAACTAATTATTTAAAAAAATGCACACGAAAAATATTTTAGGCAATATGTAGCGATCTCTTTTAAAAAAAACATTCAATTATTTTAATGTACAAAGATAGCACTTATCCACAGCACACAACTGTTTCATTATCTATGCCTAAAAGTAAAGACATTAATATCTGTGAGGAACCTATGACTTCATTGGTCAACGTCGAAAGGGTGTATGCCATGTTTTACAAGATCCCGCTGTCACTAAAGTCGTGTCCAATCAATGCCCGACAATCGCGTGAGTGGCTTGCTGGGAACAGCAGACAAAATGAATAGCGTCTCGGCGGCCATACTAAGGGCGAACTTTCAATGTATTTACGTCACCTGTGATTATTATTCGTTTTACTTTGATTTAGATCAAGGCATAGAACAAACACAACGAGTCCACACTTACCAATTTATTTTACGTACTAAACGGAATAGTATAAATTCTACTGTCCGATTCCACTTGTCGGCTTTGAGCAATGACGTCATACCTAAGGCAAAGACGCTACATGTACACAGTCTATGGAAGCAATAGATCATACTTGTAAACAAACGAATGTAGAATATGATAAAATTACAATCACATTCACACAGTTATTTAATTAGTCAAGATTTATATCGAAACGAACCTTAGAGAACGAAAATAATTAATAACAAGAATTAAAAACAAATTTTCGAGTCTGGTAAGAAGTAGTCTTGTAATTTATGAGACTAGAAAACACAAAAAAACTTTAAATTGCATTACAGTAAAGAGCATGGTGAAGTCAACTATTAGAACACAGCATTGATTTTACTGTTAATTATTAAATCTAACGGGAGAAGCCCAGGAAAGTTTGTATTTTGGATGGAGAAAACCAAAATGTATCAGAAAAATGGGACAATGAAACGTATGACAACAATTACAAAACAGTAGCATAAATTGTGGTGAAACTAACACGCTCTGTTCTAAAAGAAAAGCCAGTACATGACTAAAGAATGTTGGAATCGATAATTAGAAGTAACCTATGTAGATAAATTCCAGTTACAGATTCCAACTATTTGATGGTTAATAATTTTGGACATTTATGTAGTAAATCTGCGAACTATGTTTTTGTAGCATTTCTAGATTTCTTATCGATCTCAAAACTACTATGAAAAACTAGTATATATTGTGGGTACAGCTTCCAAATTTTTCTCTTTTTCATAGTAATACAAACAGTATGTAACACTTCAGTGCACACACTTGCTGTTAAAACGACCTAAATAATGAACCATGGAATGGTTGGAATTAATAAGTCATTTCCAGTTACCGGTTCCAGTATTTGCTGGACCCTACGTTTTGTCAGTTTTCGTTACTTGTTTGTTCGTCCTTTTAGATTTAACAATTAGTATTAAAAGTTAATGCTGCTTCATAATATTATGACTTCGTCATGCGCTATACTGTATTCGATTTAAAGATTTTCTGTGCTTTTCTTACTCACGTAAATTACGATAGTAATTTATTTCAGACATGTATACTTCTCATTTTCTGTTCTTATTTATTTTCCTTACATTTAATTCTTGTAGCTGTGCTGGTACTGCGAACGGCTGAAAGCAAGGGGAAACTACGGCCGTAATTTTTCCCGAGGGCATGCAGCTTTACTGTATGATTAAATGATGATGGCGTCCTCTTGGGTAAAATATTCCGGAGGTAAAATAGTCCCCCATTCGGATCTCCGGGCGGGGACTACTCAAGAGGATGTCGTTATCAGGAGAAAGAAAACTGGCGTTCTACGGATCGGAGCGTGGAATGTCAGATCCCTTAATCGGGCAGGTAGGTTAGAAAATTTAAAAAGGGAAATGGATAGGTTAAAGTTAGATATAGTGGGAATTAGTGAAGTTCGGTGGCAGGAGGAACAAGACTTCTGGTCAGGTGCCTACAGGGTTATAAACACAAAGTCAAATAGGGGTAATGCAGGAGTAGGTTTAATAATGAATAGGAAAATAGGAATGCGGGTAAGCTACTACAAACAGCATAGTGAACGCATTATTGTGGCCAAGATAGATACGAAGCCCACACCTACTACAGTAGTACAAGTTTATATGCCAACTAGCTCTGCAGATGACGAAGAAATTGAAGAAATGTATGATGAAATAAAAGAAATTATTCAGATTGTGAAGGGAGACGAAAATTTAATAGTCATGGGTGACTGGAATGCGAGTGTAGGAAAAGGGAGAGAAGGAAACGTAGTAGGTGAATATGGATTGGGGCTAAGAAATGAAAGAGGAAGCCGCCTGGTAGAATTCTGCACAGAGCACAACTTAATCATAGCTAACACTTGGTTTAAGAATCATGATAGATTATATAATGGTAAGACAGAGATTTAGGAACCAGGTTTTAAATTGTAAGACATTTCCAGGGGCAGATATGGACTCTGACCACAATCTACTGTAGATTAAAACTGAAGAAACTGCAAAAATGTGGGAATTTAAGGAGATGGGACCTGGATAAACTGAAAGAACCAGAGGTTGTACAGAGTTTCAGGGAGAGCATACAGGAACAATTGACAGGAATGGGGGAAAGAAATACAGTAGAAGAGGAATGGGTAGCTTTGAGGGATGAAGTAGTGAAGGCAGCAGAGGATCAAGTAGGTAAAAAGACAAGGGCTAGTAGAAATCCTTGGGTAACAGAAGAAATATTGAATTTAATTGATGAAAGGAGAAAATATAAAAATGCAGTAAATGAAGCAGGCAAAAAGGAATACAAACGTCTCAAAAATGAGATCGACAGGAAGTGCAAAATGGCTAAGCAGGGATGGCTAGAGGACAAATGTAAGGATGTAGAGGCTTATCTCACTAGGGGTAAGATAGATACTGCCTACAGGAAAATTAAAGAGACCTTTGGAGATAAGAGAACCACTTGTATGAACATCAAGAGCTCAGATGGAAACCCAGTTCTAAGCAAAGAAGGGAAAGCAGGAAGGTGGAAGGAGTATATAGAGAGTCTATACAAGGGCGATGTACTTGAGGACAATATTATGGAAATGGAAGAGGGTGTAGATGAAGATGAAATGGGAGATACGATACTGCGTGAAGAGTTTGACAGAGCACTGAAAGACCTGAGTCGAAACAAGGCCCCCGGAGTAGACAACATTCCATTGAAACTACTGACGGCCTTGGGAGAGCCAGTCCTGACAAAACTCTACCATCTGGTCAGCAAGATGTATGAGACAGGTGAAATACCCTCAGACTTCAAGAAGAATATAATAATTCCAATCCCAAAGAAAGCAGGTGTTGACAGATGTGAAAATTACCGAACAATCAGTTTAATAAGCCACAGCTGCAAAATACTAACACGAATTCTTTACAGACGAATGGAAAAACTAGTAGAAGCCGACCTCGGGGAAGATCAGTTTGGATTCCGTAGAAATACTGGAACACGTGAGGCAATACTGACCTTACGACTTATCTTAGAAAAAAGATTAAGGAAAGGCAAACCCACGTTTCTAGCATTTGTAGACTTAGAGAAAGCTTTTGACAATGTTGACTGGAATACTCTCTTTCAAATTCTAAAGGTGGCAGGGGTAAAATACAGGGAGCGAAAGGCTATTTACAATTTGTACAGAAACCAGATGGCTGTTATAAGAGTCGAGGGACATGAAAGGGAAGCAGCGGTGGGGAAAGGAGTAAGACAGGGTTGTAGCCTCTCCCCGATGTTATTCAATCTCTATATTGAGCAAGCAGTAAAGGAAACAAAAGAAAATTTCGGAGTAGGTATTAAAATCCATGGAGAAGAAATAAAAACTTTGAGGTTTGCCGATGACATTGTAATTCTGTCAGAGACAGCAAAGGACTTGGAAGAGCAGTTGAATGGAATGGATGGTATCTTGAAGGAAGGATATAAGATGAACATCAACAAGAGCAAAACGAGGATAATGGAATGTAGTGGAATTAAGTCGGGTGATGCTGAGGGAATTAGATTAGGAAATGAGACACTTAAAGTAGTAAAGGAGTTTTGCTATTTGGGGAGCAAAATAACTGATGATGGTCGAAGTAGAGAGGATATAAAATGTAGACTGGCAATGGCAAGGAAAGCGTTTCTGAAGAAGAGAAATTTGTTAACATCGAGTATAGATTTAAGTGTCAGGAAGTCATTTCTGAAAGTATTTGTATGGAGTGTAGCCATGTATGGAAGTGAAACATGGACGGTAAATAGTTTGGACAAGAAGAGAATAGAAGCTTTCGAAATGTGGTGCTACAGAAGAATGCTGAAGATTAGATGGGTAGATCACATAACTAATGAGGAAGTATTGTATAGGATTGGGGAGAAGAGAAGTTTGTGGCACAACTTGACCAGAAGAAGGGATTGGTTGGTAGGACATGTTCTGAGGCATCAAGGGATCACCAATTTAGTATTGGAGGGCAGCGTGGAGGGTAAAAATCGTAGGGGGAGACCAAGAGATGAATACACTAAGCAGATTCTGAAGGATGTAGGTTGCAGTAGGTACTGGGAGATGAAGAAGCTTGCACAGGATAGAGTAGCATGGAGAGCTGCATCAAACCAGTCTCAGGACTGAAGACCACAACAACAACAACAGGTATAATTTGTGGCTAGGTAATTAATCACATGAACTCTGTAATATCATTGTATGCTACATTTATTTGTTTACGAATATGATCAGTTGCTTTCAAAGTTTGCCTCTATGTAGCGGCTGTGCTTTAGGTATAACGTCATCGATCAAAGCCGACGAGTGGAATCGAGCACTAGAATTGACACAATAAATTTTCCATGGGTAGAAATTATGTAGTGGCCCCTTACATTTTTCGCAGTAAATATTATATATTTACTTAACATGCATCAAAATATTCGAAGAATTTAATGAAGCTTCACCACAGTCAGTGGCACAATAAGATTTTATTAAATAAATCTAGATTTTGATTATTAAATATTTGTCCTCAGTTTGTAACCAGAGGAACAAGCTGTGATTCATATGTCAAGCAGTATACCATTACAAAATTAATTTTTGTAGCAACATGTCAGGCAAAAAGACTTGGAGAATTGTGCATTTTGTAATATGCATTGTCTGTATTTCTGTTTTATGACGAAAAGTGCGTTAAATATGGCCAAGTGCTTCCCCCAACTCACGACTAAATTATCACCTTAGATCCTAACCTAGGCCTCAGATTGATCTGTAGCGTAGCCAGTCACCATAAATAAGATTTCTGTCAGGCATCCAGTACCACACTGTAGTCACAATACGAATTTTCAAATATTTACGTTTCAATTTAAACCTGACTGTCGTATTTTCACCAATATCAGAGCTATTTTACAGTACCACTAAATTAAACATTTTGATTAGCATGCTCACAGTACTATAAAAAACAGCTACTGTTAAAGGTATGCATCTCTTCTGTAATCACAAATGATATGGCCAACTCCCTAATAAGAAGATACTTGTAGCGTGTTCAGCAATTTACACTTTCTATTATCCATAAATCACAGTATCTACCTCTATGAATGCTAGACTTACAGCACTAAGCAGTCTTTATTTTCTATTAACCCTGAACAACAGAAATGCCCACCTCCCTATGAAGACTATTGAACCTTAGCCTGTGTAACAATATTTTCATTTTTAACTGCATGATATATCACACTTACCTAGATGAAAGAAAGGCCATCCACAGGAATGGAATAGCGCTTGATGGCACGACAGGAAAAAATGGCCTGCTTTTCGTAATGAATCAAAGTTCCCATAACATCAAAATTAACTCTGCTGTTATTGTCAGTTTTAACCAGACAGCTTTATTGGAGTCTGCAGTCAGAAAGTGGTAACAAATCCCTAGGAAATGCAGTAGGATGTTTGGTAAGACATTAGGATAATTTTTGTATGAATAAATAAAATACTTTTTTTTTATTTTAAACCACTTTATTATTAGGGAACAACACTGATTTATTAAGGTGCTGCCTTAGCGTTTCTTTGTGGAGCGTAAAATTGTAATTACTTGATGCAATCTAATTTTCATATAAGATGAAATTATGGCCTTGACTAGAAACACAAAATGACTTTCTGGGAATAAATTGTCTCAGGCATGGACATTTAATTCCTCAAATATATTTAGAGGCTGTAGCTTCTCTAGAACATTAATTTGCACCATAGGTTTAACATTGTCTCTTGGTGGCTTTCCTCCATGTACAGCTTGTAGTTCCCTTAAGATAATCTCACACTGAGAACATACTATGACAACACTTTGTGAAGGTATTGTCAAACTTTCCATTATTTTTCCTTGTTTAAAACTTACACTAACTATACATCAAGTCATCATCATTTCCAAAGAGGGATGAAAAACATGATGAAAACATTACATCTTTCAAATGCTTCACAACATAACCAGCCATGTACACTTCAATAGTTTCAGAGTATTCAGTCAGACTGGTGGGTGACTGTATGTAGTCATGGACCGATACATTCAGATTTTCGTTCAAAGAAGATACTACTCCTATATCAACATCATTTCCCCGAATTTAGAAAATGTTACTAGATCAAACCATATTTCGAAATGTATCCTTACTCCATGACCTTAATAAGGTCACATATTCTGATGAACAATTCCCACTACCTTTACATTTACCTTCATTCCTTACTAATACTTGCTTATGAGCAGAATGGAACTGCAAAGCAGAAGGATTGTTATTCCAACCAAACCTGCCTTTTATACACAAGAACATCTCTACATGGTACTGGCTGAATTTATACATTAACAGATTCTTCATGTAACCTGTCTCAACAAGATCAACAAAAAGCCCCGTAATACTATGAATGATGCAAAAGGAATCCAATTATTGCAGTTTTACACTGTGTCCTACAGATTTCTTTCCCAGTAATATCTTTCAAACCCAATAAATATGGTTCTGTATTTGCTAGAAAAGGCTCCCAGGTAGGTTTCTTTGAGACCCGTAAAGAAGATCTGTAACTGACTGCAAATGGACTTCTGCATTTGCAAATGTCAAACAGCCTATCGAACATTTCACAAAAATCAGCTGTACCTTTAGTATCTTTAAAGGCATCAAGTTGTAGGTCTTCAGTTAAATACCTTAGACTTGTGCAGACTGAAGAACTAAACACTTGTACAGCCAATTTTACTTTCATTTTTTGTCTCTGATAGGTGACATGATTCCTTTTCAATCTATTACTCTAACCTAGGCCCTCCTGACACTGTAACTTTTCTAGTGCAACTATGTGTTCCAATCGGATGGCATTTCCATGCACATCTACCATCACCTTCATAACAGAAAATAAATTTCTCACTAACTTCAACATAAGACAGGCATCAAGCAATATGAAGCCTTTTCAGAAGTAGTGGGATGTAAAAAGTAAGGCTGCATTTGTCTTACATTTATAACTGATCCTAATTTTGAGGTAAGTGTCAAATTACTGTTTAGACCATCAAATGTGAGGCCCACACACTTGACATTCACTTCATACAAGAGTCAGAGCATTCTGCACGACACCAAGGTTTTCATCATAGGACATGCTACTAACAAAAAATATGTTATTAGCATTTTCCAGTTAGTGTTTACGCCCAAAACAAGAAGCACTAATACTTCCTTAGCTTCTACTAACTCTTCATTCTTTACTCCAAAACCTCTATCAACATAACCAAAAAATTGTTTCCCATCCCAGGGTAATATTTTTTTAATTGTCATTTCATCAAATGTTAAACAGACATAAACATCACCATTTACCTGCTTTGAGCTTTCAGAAATTGGAAAATGCTTCAGCAGTAAATCGTGGCTATCCATCTACAGAGCTGTGCCAGTGTCTCAGACTATTAGGATGTGGTAATACTAATCCTAAGGAATTATGCACATATTCATAAGCATGTGGGGAATAAAAATACAGTGTAAATGAAAATGATTTCAGTGTGTCGGAGTAGTAACTGTTCTTCTCAGACAAAATTCTCCTGAATAATTCTACAAACACATCTGAAAATCTACCTTCAATGAGGCCTGCAGTCCTCTCACTGATAAAATTTTTGGCTTTTAAATCAGTCACAATCTCTTTTAAACACTTTACATTCTCTTCTTGACTTTCACACTACACTTTCTTTGCATACAATTGTTTTTGTATGCTCCTAATCACACAGTCCTTCTTTTCTATTATTTCACTACACTGTCTTTTGTATGTCCTTGGACTTTTTTTAATGAATAGATGTGGTCATTGTAAACAGTGTCAGAACTTGTTGCGAGATGTGCTGCCATTTCTTGTTCAGCTGTGGTATGAATAATATTGTATCAGAATATGTTGCAGCTTTCTGAGATTGAGGTGAGGAAGGTGTGCCTAAATCGTGTTTTGTCCTTGTATTGAATTTATATTTGCCCCAAAAATTACGTGGAAGAAAGAAAACACAGATTAGTCCAAAGAAGTTGTGAAATCAGTTCAAGATTATTAAACAGCCAGTTGCATTTTATAACAATAAAACATTTGTTAACTCAAATCTCCTGGTGCCTGCATATCAGTCTCTTCAAAAGTTTTATAATTAAAATATGGTTCACAAAAATAACTTACCGTCTGCTATATATGGTTCGGAAAACGGAAGAGAGATGGAACAGCGTCATCTTTTACCCTTCTGCAATTTACATAGTTTGCAAGGCGAGGTCCAAACGATACATAATGAACTTGCGATCGTAAATCGATCATGCGACTCTGGTGGCGGGCATTATGAGTAGGCCTATGTCTACGGGAGTCGCTACAGCAAACGTCGAAAGAAGAGCGTTACAAAAATACTTGTAATTGCAAAGGAGACGACTTACCTTACTCGTCGTCGGTGTTGTCATCATGTGAAAGTCCATTACAGTGGTCTGGATGGATAATTTGGAAGAGTCGAACCATGTATTCTTCTTGATACTCGTTCGTTTTCCGCTCTGTCCGCAATTGTAAATGGTTTTTCAGCATCGAAACTGTTCTTACGAAGTTTTACACACTTCGAACCACCACAGTCTACACAGCCCCTTCTTTCCTCGTCCGGTAGTACTCCATATTTGCGACGAAAAGTCGAATAATTTTCTACACAGGATAAACATGGAATTAGATTATTCCATGTGAGAGAATCCGCCAAAGAAACGTCAAGAACACCAGACATCCCACTCACTAACGACATAAATCGTCTGGGGTTCCCAGCAACTCACAAATAATTTGCGAAGGTACGTAATTTAGAGCAACTAAGGGAGAACGGAAAACAGATAAAAATGACGATCTCAAATAAATGATCACAACGCCCACCACCAGAGTCGCATGTTCGATTTACGATCGCACGTTCGATATGTATCGTTTGGAACTCGCGACTTCGATAGGCAATCAATCTTGGAAATTACCGCCATGTACCTGTGAAAGGCAATATTGGTTCCTTCCCGGAATTTATTTGTACAATTAAATGCTGCGCAGCTCTTCACCATTTTTCTTCTGTAAACTGGAGTATGTAAACTGTACAATTACGCATAAAAAATACTGTTTGCATACGCCAAGAATGTAGAATGTTCGACCTCTGTCTTTACAAACCATAATACATTTCAACTCGCCACACTATTACCACTACAACGACGTTCAGCCGCAGGTTCAAAATATCCAGCGACTGCAGCGCACTCGGGAAGTCGAGTTATTTTTACAAAGTCTTTGTGTCTAATAACGCACGTAGAAGTGACGTCACTTCCCGTGTTTCGCTGTCGCTAGAGTCTTGTCTACGACACGTTTCGCCCATTTGTCTGGAATTCTACCCCAATTTCTTTGCAGTATAGGTCCAGTCGAGACGCGTCGCTCAAACTGCAAACAACAATGAACGTTCACAATTTGATTTTATCTGTGAGGGATCGGCGTGCTATTTGCGATCACCAAACGAATAAAGATCACCACAGATACACTCGAAGTCGCAAGCGGAAGGAAATAAGAAGGAAAACAATAGCACAGATAAAAAATTATTTCCTGGCATTATTTTCATAAATATTGAGGTAATGAAGATTATATTGCTATTTAAAAATCTACTCTTAGTACGTAATTAGTCGAGACTGATGTATTTAATAGGATTATTCTGGATGTGGACTTCAAATGTGTTGCGCACAAGCAGGGTTGCAGATGACAGTCGTCCTCTTTATCTTGGTTGGCGTTGTTGACGTTTACGGTTTTTATCATTAGTTATTTCTACCAGATATAATTCAGAACCTTCCGTGTCTATGACGGTATTTTGAAGAACACAGACTGCCTTCACAATGTAAACTGCAGTTTCATGTTTTGTTTCAACACTTTTCGACAATATTCGCATTTAGAGTACAGAATGGCGAATGTGTATTCGCTGTTCGTCTTGTCCTAGTATTGAAATCACTTTTGTCTATAATCAAAATTTCAGGGCAGGGACAGATGATACGCCTCATCACCAAGAAACAAAGTGTTTTGACTTCTGTCCCTGGTAAGAAGCTATTCCTCTGGAACATTTCACTGGCTGTTTTTTTATCTTTTCGTACAGCTCGGACTCTGAAAATGTAGCTCCGTCGTTAAGCTTTCCAAAGCTGTCCCTCAGCAACCGTGCATACCTTTCAACAGATGTAGGTTTCGACACCTCTAAGGATGTAGCAATGAGAATAAAATTTTTAAGAAAGCGTAAAGTTACATTGCAAGAAGGTGGTGGTCAAAATTTAGAACGAATATGTTCAAGTGAAAATTTTAAATTTTTGTCTTGAGCATATCTGCTCTAAACTTTGACTATTGCGTTCTCGTAATGTAACTTTATGGTTTCTTATTATGAATATATCCTAGAGATGTCGAAACTAGATCAGTGTACGAAACAGTTATTTGCAACCGGTTGGCCGTGTGATTCGTCTTGTTGAAACTTTTTGCAACTATAAAACATTGTCCCAGAATGTGGCGGGCATAGAATTCTCGTGTGTTTCACACAAACGAACTCCACACAATTAGGAAAATTCCAAAGTTCCATAAACGCATAACTTGTACGAAGATAAGTTTCTTTTGTAGGTTAAGTTATATGTATTGGCTGTAAAGCATTCCATGCTTACTGTAGTAGCTCGAACTCTAAAAGCGAACGATCCTCCGAAAGACGCTCCAGTAGCAAGGTACCTGAAAAATAACAATGCTTATACAGCTCAAATAGTCCAAAATGCCTTTCAAATACAGTTGACCCTAACTTAACCGTTCCCCAGTTATGGAGAGAAGCGAAGAAATAGGTAGACTCTGAAACGAAACAATCGGTAAAATGTGCGCCGCGCCCCCTCTCAATATCGCGTCGTCCGATCCGCCACTCGCCACGCAAGCCTTTCTTCAATACTGATTCTAATATTAAACGTAAGAAATTGGTTGCGTCGATGAAAACTCATATGGAAACGGTGAAAAACTTGGATGGTGTGATACTTTCCCAAAGTGTTAATAAAATTTGTTGTGATTTATGGATGGGAAGAAGTACAGTTTATAACTGATTAACGAGAGTCGTTCTATTATGGTATTATTACGAAAGTAGATACTGACAGAGTGCTCAATGATCGCCGGACTCAAAAAGAAAAAAAAAAGGAAATTCAAAAATGAACTTCATTGTGTGGTGGTAAGTGGCGAAAAAACGGCTGCTGATAACCCAGCTGCCTTACAGTTTATAATGAAATTCAACGAAATTATCGAAACCAAAGGCTTTGGTACAGAAAGGACGAGACTGGCATGAATTTCAAAGAATTGTGCCACAAGAAATTGTTTCTAAAGCGAAACTAATTTACTGATACCACTGAAATACGTATGAAAACATCAACCTGCCAGTTGTCATTTTTATGATTCAATATCTAATAGCTGCGTATTTCTGATTATCGAGAAAAAGTAGTAACCCATGATGCCTCAGTTCCGAGGTTTCCGGATGACAGAGGGTCTACTGTTTCCCAAACCATAATGATAGTTAATAATTGACAAAGATAACGTAGCGTTACGTTAATGTGCTCAGAAACATTTCCAAAATATATTTGCAATTAATATATTCTAAATTTCATGTAAACAACACAAAAATGTTTTATTCCAGTACAGCGAAACATTTTGCCTTTATTTCCGGAAAATGTATAATATACTGCTTACACAAATGGTTCAGCGTATTCTTCCACTTAGTTTCGAAGGAAATAGACAGGATAGCAAAGATATTCTTTGTCTGTTTCGGTAAAAGAATCGCAACACGAAAGGAAAGGGCTAACGGAAAAATTTGGAAATTTGTGGTAAGATGTTACGGGACCAAGCTGCTAAGATCATCGATCCCTAAGCTTACACACTACTTAATCTAACTTAAACTTACACTAAGGATAACACACACACCCATGGCCGAGGGGGACTCGAACCTCCGACGGAGGGAGCCGCGCGGACCGTGACAAGACACCCTAGACCGAAAAGAGCTAACAGATCACTACTGGAATGAATTAAGAAAAATGCAACACGAAAGATCAGGCCAAGGAGCTGATTATTTATCTAAATCGAATTGGCGTACTTCATGAATACAGACTTTCTAAAAGGTCACTTTAAAGCAAGACCTTCAAGTGGAAACATGACAAGACATGGACAGTACATTGAAGCAGTGGAGTGAAAACGTCCACAGCAGCTGATACAGAGGCGAGTAACAATTACGCTGATCCGCTGAATGTAAACTAACATATGACGAGAATAACGACAATTACGAGTCACAATTTCGCGTAAATAACGTTGAGTGTACTAATATTCTAGAACTACGACCAAAAGGAGCAAACACTAGCGCGCAAAATGAAAAGCATGGCTTTATCCATTCTCGTGAATGTCAGAGTAAAAAACACAGTACATATAATCAGATACAGAGATTTGTACACCTAGAAGAAAAAAGTTGCAATTTTGGAAAGGAAGAAGGAAAAACAGAGGAACACAGTAATGACAAAGATTACAAGTTTTTCGAAAGTCTTCTCCCTCACATAAAACTAATTCCTGGCGTGATAATTTATGTTCGAGAATTAACTGCAAAATCTCATTATGAGGTGTGCCTTTCTTGTAGAGAAACATGTACAGACTTCAACGTTAAGCAGTCTATCTGTACTTGATTTAGAACGTTTCGATTCTTGTGATTATTGTTCAGTAGCTGAAAGCCCATCTTTGCCCCTATTTGAGCAAACTCGTGAAAATCTCACAGAGATACGGAAAAGAGTGATATGTGAAATGACGTTCCCTATATCTTTTATCACGTATTAGTTCTAAGTGAAACAGTTTGGTTCCTCTAATAACTTAATTGGGATCCAATTGAAATTTCTGTAAACAAAACATCATTTCTCTAGAACTGGTACGTTTTTAGATTGTACCCTTACTCCACACGATACATTTATTTTAAAAAAAGGTATTATTACTTAAAAATTGATGTGTTATTACGCACTCTTATATGTAAAATTAACTGTTTCACCAAATTTCTCACATTTGTGAACCAATTCCGTAAATAAATGATTTCGTAGTGAATTGAATGAAACCGTAGTCACAAATTTACCTTTATACTAACTTTTGTTCATCATATTTTAAATATTACTATTACTACTACTACCAATATTACTGTCTACATCTACAACTACATCTACATCCGTAATCCGCAAGCCACCTGACGGTTTGTGGCGGAGGGTACTTTGAGTACCTCTATCGGTTCTCTCTTCTGTTCCAGCCTCGTATTGTTCGTGGAAAGAAAGATTGTCGGTATGCCTCTGTGTGAGCTCTAATCTCTCTGATTTTATCCTCATGGTCTCTTCCCGAGATATGCGTAGGAGGGAGCAATATACTGCTTGACTCCTCGGTGAAGGTATGTTCTCGAAACTTCAACAAAAGCCTGTACCGAGCTACTGAGCGTCTCTCTTGCAGAGTCTTCTTCTGGAATTTATCTATTATCTCCTTAACGCTTTCGCGATTACTAAATGATCCTGCAACGAAGCGCGCTGCTCTCTGTTGGGTCTTCTCTATCTCTTCTATCAACCCTATCTGGTACGGATCCCAAACCGGTGAGCAGTAGTCAAGCAGTGGGCGAGCAAGTGTACTGTAACCTACTTCCTTTGTTTTAGGATTGCATTTCCTTAGGATTTTTCCAATGAATCTCAGTCTGGCATCTGCTTTACCGACGATTAATTTTATATGGTCATTCCATTTTAAATCACTCCTAATGCCTACTCCCAGATAATTTATGGAATTAACTGCTTCCAGTTGCTGACCTGCTATATTGTAGCTAAATGATAAAGGATCTCTCTTTCTGTGTATTCGCAGCACATTACACTTGTCTACATTGAGATTCAATTGTCATTCCCTGCACCATGCCTCACTTCGTTGCAGATCCTCCTGCATTTCAGTACAATTTTCCATTGTTACAACCTCTCGATACACCACAGCACCATCCGCAAAAAGCCTCAGTGAACTTTCGACGTTTTCCACAAGGTCATTTATGAATATTGTGAATAGCAACGGTCCTACGACACTCCCCTGCGGCACACCTGAAATCACTTTTACTTCGGAAGACTTCTCTCCATTGAGAATGACATGCTGCGTTCTGTTACCTAGGAACTCTTCAATCCAATCACACAATTGGTCTGATAGTCCATATGCTCTTACTTTGTTCAATAAATGACTGTGGGGAACTGTGTCAGACACCTTGAGGAAGTCAGAAACACGGCATCTGCCTGGGGTCCCTTGTCTATGGCTCTCTGAGTCTCGTGGCCGAATAGCGCGAGCTGGGTTTCACACGATCGTCTTTTTCCGAACCCATGCTGATTCCTACAGAGTAGATTTCTAGTCTCCAGAAAAGTCATTATACTCGAACATAATACGCGTTCCAAAATTCTACAACTGATCGACGTTAGAGGTATAGGTCTATAGTTCGACATCCCTTCTTGAAAACGGAGATGACCTGTGCCCTTTTCCAATCTTTTGGAACCCTACGCTCTTCTAGAGACCTACGGTACACCGCTGCAAGAAGGGGGGCAAGTTCCTTCGCGTACTCCGTGGTATCCCATCAGGTCTAGCGGCATTTCCTCTTTTGAGCGATTTTAATTTTTCTTTCTATCCCTCTGTCATCTATTTCGATATCTACCATTTTGTCATCTGTACGACAATCTAGAGAAGGAACTACAGTGCAGTCTTCTCCTGTGAAACAGCTTTGGAAAAAGACATTTAGTATTTCGGCCTTTAGTCTGTCATTCTCTGTTTCAGTACCATTTTGGTCACAGAGTGTCTGGACATTTTGTTTTGATCCACCTACCGCTTTGACATAAGACCAAAATTTCTTAGGATTTTCTGCCATGTCAGTACATAGAGCTTTACTTTCGAATTCATTGAACGCCCCTCGCATAGACCTCCTCACACTACATTTCGCTTCGTGTAATTTTTGTTTGTCTGCAAGGCTTTGTCTATGTTTATGTTTTGCTGTGAAGTTCCCTTAGCTTCCGTAGCAGTTTTCTAACTCGGTTGTTGTACCACGGTGACTCTTCTCCATCTCTGACGATCTTGCTTGGCACAAACTCATCTATTGCATATTCTACGACGGTTTTGAACTTTGTCCAATGATCCTCAACACTATCTGTACTTAATACAAAACTTTTCTGTTGAGCCGTCAAGTACTCTGAAATCTACTTTTTGTCACATTTGCTAAACAGAAAAATCTTCCTACCTTTTTTTAATATTTCTATTTACGACTGAAATCATCGATGCAGTGAGCGCTTTATGATCACTGATTCCCTGTTCTGCGTTAACTGTTTCAAATAGTTCGGGTCTGTTTGTCACCAGAAGGTCTAATATGTTATCGCCACGAGTCGGTTCTCTGTTTAACTGCTCAAGGTAGTTTTCAGATAAAGCACTTTAAAAAATTTCAATGGATTCTTTGTCCCTGCCACCCGTTATGAACGTTTGAGTCTCCCAGTCTATATCCGGCAAATTAAAATCTCCACCCAGAACTACAACATGGTGGGGAAATCTACTCGAAATATTTTCCAAATTATCCTTCAGGTGCTCAGCCACAACAGCTGCTGAGCCAGGGGGCCTATAGAGACATCCAACTACCATGTCTGAGCCTGCTTTAACCGTGACCTTCACCCAAATTATTTCACACTTCGGATCTCCGTCAATTTCCTTCGATAGTACTGCACTTCTTATCGCTATAAACACGCCTCCCCCTTCACTGTCCAGCCTGTCTCTGCGGTATACATTCCAATCTGAGTTTAGGATTTCATTACTGTTTACATCTGGTTTCAGCCAACTTTCCGTCCCTAGTACTATGTGGGCATTGTGACCGTTTATTAATGAGAGCAGTTCTGGGACATTTCTATAGACACTCCTGCAGTTTACTATTACCACATTAATATT